>NC_143021.1:20667031-20984375 GCF_055824585.1 Amblyomma mixtum | reverse complement strand
GCATCTCTGCTATGAAATCAGGTTCAAAACTACATCTGCAATGCTTTTTCGTGCCAAAGTAGGCAAATTCTTATTTTCTACCTGCATTGTTTTATTTCTGACATAAAAACCACGCATGCCTCGTTATTCACGGTGCACATAAATAAAAGGCATGCAGGTTTTTCTAGTACACCATCGGTTGATTTTTAAACAGCCACTTACCACGTGGCATACTTGATGCACCATACTCATAGTTCAGAAAAATGCTTTCCAAATCACAGATTAATCATATTTATAGCGTATTCTAGGACGAGTGAAAGATGCTCCTAGCAGCGCTTGTTGAATTCGTCTTACTTGTGCGTATAACGTAGCGTTCGTCTCACTTATTCTTCAGCTTTAGAGACAGGCTCAGATATACTCTCTCGATCGCATGCGTCCCCATATTGCAGTCGTTGCCGACCAGGCCTGTGGTGTGGTGCGGAATTTCGTAGCATTACAAATCGTTAATAATACTGACTGCTCTCTACTCATCCAAATGCTACAGTTGATTAGAGCACTACTCTACTGATATTCAATAATTAAACAATTTGAGAATGAGCAGGCACTCCTGGTGCGGGCCGCACACTATTGGCTAATTTTTTGTCGCTCTTCTGCGCTGCAAAATCTGCGAACTGCGGGTTCGCGTTCACACGGCCAACATGCCTGGGGGTGCGCCGAGGAAGGCAACGATAAAACGTGGGGTCCAGGTAAGTGCATGATACTCTTGAGTAGAGGTGTGTGAGAGACTGCTTTCTAGGTACCTCCCGAACTCAGTCATAAGTTTAGAGGTAAGCTGAATTAAGCATGAAATATTTTTGGTCGTCTTGTGTTTTGCATTCTCATGTATATGTCATCAGACCACTTGTGCTGGTTTTGTCTTACAGCACCATTCGGCATAACCGCACTGACTCACAAACGAGCCGATGTACCCATGCATCATAAACGAACAAAAATAAACCCATTTTAGACAGGACAGCTACTCTAAGATAGGTGTCGAGGCTTTAGATTCAGTGTGAGAGCAGTGTTGTTTTAGGTTTATTGTTTTTTTGGGGTTTAACGTCCCGGAGCAACTCAGGCTATGAGGGGCGCCGTAGTGGAGGGCTCCCATGAAATTTCGACCACCTGGGGTTCTTTAACGTGCACTGACATGGCACAGTACACAGGCCTCTAGAATTTCGCCTTCATCGATATTCGGCCGCCGCAGCCGGGATCGAACCCGTGTCTTTCGGGTCAGCAGCCGAGCACCGCAACCCCTGAGCCATCGCGGCGGGTTAGCAGTGTTGTGCAACTCATTTCACGTGCAACTCATGCGCAACATGTTTTAATGACACCAACTTCTCGCCTAAAAACTGGTTCCAAGGAGAAAGAATGGCATATCAGGAGGACCTCTCTTCACTGCCACTAGGATTTATACGATGGATTTATTTTCAAAATTCATTGGCGATCAGCGCGATTGATGCGGAGAGGGAACCGTTGAAAAGTCGGCTCCGATTTCATTACCCATCGAGGAAGGTTTCATGAAAACATTGACTCGTGGCACCCTCTCTGCGCACTCACGTAAACCAGCTCGACCGCCATGGATTTGTGGCCGCCTCCCCGCGCAGCTGCGCTAACTGGTCCCACAGCAATACAGACTGGCAGTTTAACACGTGGTGTAAAAGCTGCTTGTCATCTTCTCTTATTTTAGGACAATCACTGTCGAGAGTGTCCAGTTTGTTGAAATGAGATCTAAAATTGGGTCAAGCGTATCATCAAGTGCCAATCAAGCGTACTTCAAATCGAACACGCGGTCAATATTTGAGGGCATGTGGGAGCAGTCGTGGGCTTTTGTCGTTGAACTCTATCGCACACAGATCGAAGTTGACTCAGGCAACAATTTCTAATGCACCATGCTACTAACTGACAGTTTAAGACACCAAGAAAGGTTGTGGCGATGGTCGCGTGGTCTTCAGCAGCGGCAGCCTGATCTTGTTTGTTCCTTCCACCGCAGGTTCGAATTCCTCTCGAGGCCACAAGCACGGCAAGTGGCTTTCTGTTCCACGCTGTATTGGACACACATCGGGCGTGAAGCTTTCGTTAACATAACCGTTCTAAGCCTTAAGCAGTAATATTTTCCTCTTTTCTTGTTAACAGGTCTTCATTCTGTCGAATATTTCGAAGCGACTACATCAAAAGTATTAAACAGCAGTGCGTATTAACCATCATGATCATCAGCCATACTACGCCCACTGCAGGGCAAAGGCCTATACCATGTCTCTCCACTCAACCCTGTCTTTTGCCAGTTGCGGCCACTGTATTCCCGCAAATTTCTTAATCTTATCCGCCCACCTAACTTTCTGCCATCCCCTGCTACGCTTGCCTTCTCTTGGAATCCACTCCGTTACCCTTAAGGACGAGCGGTTATCTTGTCTCCGCATTACATGCCCTGCCCAAGCCCACTTCTTCCTGTTGATTTCGACTAGGATATCATTGACCCGCGTTTGTTCTCTCACCCACTCCGCCCGCTTCTGATCTCTTAACGTTACACCTATCATTTTTCTTTCCATAGCTCGCTGCGTTGTCCTTAACTTAAGCTGAACACTCTTTGTTAGCCTCAACGTTTCTGCCCCATAGGTGAGTACCGGCAAGATGCAGCTGTTGTATACTTTTCTGTTGAGGGATATTGGTAAACTGCCATTCATGATCTGAGAGAGCCTGCCATATGCTCTCCACCCCAATCTTATTCTCCTAGATTTTTCCTTCTCATGATCCCGATCAGCTGCCACTACCTGCCCTAAACAGACATGTTCTCTTACTTCTTCCTGTACCACGCCATAAGTTGCGAACTGCTATTCTCTTGCTAGACTGTTGAATATTACTTTGGTTTTCTGCACGTTAATTTTTTGCCCCACCGTTCTGCTCCATGCTTTGCAGTGCAAGTCCTTAGTGACTTAGCAAGCCAATGTCATCAGCGAATCGCAAATTACTAAGGTATTCTCCATTAACTCTTATTCCCAACTGTTCCGATTCCAGTCCCCGGAATGCCTCCTGTAAACAGACAGTGAATAGCATCGGCGAGATAGTGTCTTTCTTATTGCTTATTGCAATTTTATTGATGACTTTATGAAGTACTGTGGTAGCTGCGCCGTCGTTATAGATATCTACCGATTTCGCAAAGCCTGCATCACTGCTGAGGCACTAAGTCAAATTCTTTCTCGTAATCAATGAAGGCTATATGTAGGGGTCGGTTATACTCTTCGCATTTTTTTATCACCTGATTGATAGCATGAATATGGTCTATTGTCGAGCATCTTTTCCGAAACCCTGCCTCATCATTCGGTTGATTGAAGTGTAAGGTTGTCCTCACTGTATTAGTATTACCTCAGTAAACACCTGGTTGGCAACGGACAGTAAGCTGATCGGTCTGTAACTCAAGTCCTTGACGTCTCCTTTCTCATGAATTAAGATAATGTTAGCGTTTTTGCAAGCTTCTGGTACGCTCGAGGCCACAAGGCATTGCGCATGCAGGGTGACTAGTTTTTCGAGCACAATCTCTCCTCCATGTTTAAAAGAAAGAGTATTTCCGATGCAAAATAAACGTTCACATTACGATTTGCCGAACATGGAGCATTTCTCAGTCTTACGTGACGTAATACGTGTCCCTTGTAATTTTTCTTATTTCAGTTATAGCTCTGCAAAGTGCAGCTCACAGCCGAGAGCTTCATTTTGATATCCCCCCCCCCCCCCCCCCCGGGATCCCCCAGTGAAGTGATTGGTCTAGTGCAGCTAGAATATTGAGCATCCCATCTTCAACTGCCTACAATGGACTGTTTTCAGTTCGCTAGCATTAAAATCCCTATTCTCAGTTACCATCCATGTTTCTTTGACAGAAACCTCTCCCCGTTACCTTGCGGTTGCTCGGGAAGAGCACCCCCTGCCACCTCACTGCGACCACCGCTGGCAGCTGATTTAGAGAGCAGCTCTGTGGCGCCCGTTTCGCGGCGTCGCCGTCGCCCTTACCAGTTCGGCGTTCATTGTGTTCATTCGCGTTGGCGTTGATGCTTTACACTCCGATCATATTAAGGAAAGGAAGTCCCTGGGTCAATGGACGCCTGAATCGCGCTGTTGTGTTGTTGATGCGGCCGTATAAGCTGTTGCAGGAACGGAGGAAGTGAGAGTGAAAGAAGAAAGAGGAAGAGGGGCCGTAATGAAGAAAATTAAAATTGTATCTGACGAAAGGAAATTACGCACTAACGGTCTCGCATATCTCGGTGGACATTCGTCATCCGTTTGTAGAGGATTGGAGGGAGTGGGAGTGAAAGCAGAAACAGAAAGAGGAATCGTGATGAAGAAAATTATTTTGAGGAATAAAAATTACGGAGGAGGTTGCAATGCTGTGCGTAGGACAGGCCACAGTTGGCACAATTCCAGCCATGGATGGACACCGGAAGCATGGACGAACACCTCGAGCATGAGCCATTAAATCCTTTCGCTTTAAAAGCACGAATTTTTTAAGGAAGTGGAGGTCATATCCTTTTTCATCTATCGATGTCTATCGATGGCTGTCGTAGCCAAAAGAGGGACAAAAAGGCTTTTCTCTGAATTCTTTCTTGTATATAATTTCCAGTGCGAACAATATATGACGCAAGGTTCAAACTACATCTTATCCTGTGATATCTCAAAGCCATACCGAAAAGAAGCAACATGGTGTACGCACAGACCAGTAAATTATATTAAATGCTGCAGAAATTTGCCAGAAATTAAGGTGTCTTTTCTTGCCCTGCAACGCCCACGTTCAGAAGTAAGGTACATGCCGTTTCTAGGCGTTTACTCATTGCTATATGGACCCTGCATGTAAAACTTTCATGCCCATAAGTTTTCAGTAGCGGCCGCTTCCTGTGGAAATTCTTGACGTCTCTTTGAGCAAGCTGAGCCAAAAAAGTAGGACGCAGATATGCGACTTTACGCAAGCCTTCGGGAAATCCTCGTCGCTCATATTGCGATTACTTAGGGAATAATAGGAAGGCATTCTTGAGAATATAAAATAGTTTACTGTGTCTGCGCCTTCTAGAGCATCTCACTGATCGGTCTAGCAGCCCGAAATGAACAAAATTCTAGCTGTTGCCAATTAGTGAAACAGCGCCATCTCCAATTTTATAGGCACAAAGTATTTTTTATGCTGTATTTTGAATTTCGGCGTGTACTGTAAAATATTTCAGAGGCAATGACTTTTAATCTGCCAGCTCACAATTTGGGAATGAAAGGGATAACGAAGTTGTTTTATTCCTTAGCTTCAAGAAGCCTAAAAAATAGATTTATTAAGTTAATTTTCAAGAACCCTGCACACTGCCTTTTTTTTTCATGTTCTTTCTCTTTTGCATTGGCTTCACTCACGTTGATTCCACCGTTCGTACAGCTGTCAAAGACAGCTGCATGCTGGCTCCAGTTTGGTGGCGCATTATAGTTGCCGCCGGGTCCCAAGAAAGTGGCGATGGCTGTCCATTGGGCGATGTTGCAGCTGGGGAAGACAGGCTCACCGGCTACCCACGCGTGTGTTGTGTTGAGGTGTAGACCCGGGCATATGAGCTTCACCAGAGCCGTGCACTCAGTTCGGTCGGGGTGCTCAGGTCCTTGTATGTGCCAATGCACGGCCTTGGGTACTCACAGACGAAGCCTCCGCTCACTTCGGTCCGCGGTGCGTGGAGCATGCATGGAATAAGCGTAACGTATTACAGGCTACCCGGGATAGTCTCACACGGTGTGCACTCTTGGCCTATAGAGAGTGCACACGGTAACGTGCATAACAGCGCCGGTAGCTAACTGCTCACTTTTTTTGCCCTCCTTACTGGATTTTCTCCTAAAACAACGCTCTTAATGCTCCGAAATTCAATCTTGGGCTGAAATTTAGAATGATTATTACAAAGCGTAACTTCTCCCAAATGCTTTGCTCTTGATATGGCCCTTAGAAATAAATTACTGACGAGCAACTCCTTTCCTTGTTTCTCAAAGTCACCGCGACTTTCCCACTTTTCAAACACTCAACAACATTGTTATTCTAATAACAATCCCAAACGCATGTAGCAGTAACTGAGAAACATGGTTGAATGCAAAATACCTGTCAAGCTTCCATGTGCGCCATCTCGTACATAAACATTTTTTTCATGGATACGTGGTCGCTGTTTATCGTTACTTGCAATAAGCGGTTTGAAGAAACCTTGCGTGGACGTCCGACATACATAAACCGACTTAACGCCGTTTACAGCCGTGCTGCGAGGTCATAATGCATCAAAAGCCCATGTATAGCAACTAGGCTTACTTGGTACATTTTTTTCATTCATTTGAAGTATTTGTGAAATGGGACGAGTTTTGCAACGATTTCAAAACGCCAGATACGGTTGTTTGCGAACATGTGACTCTATTAGACCCTTTTCCGAACTTTGGAGGAAACCTGCGAATAATAAAAAAAAAGATGTTGGGGGCCTACTCAGTCACATTCTTAAAACTCAAAATGGGATAGCATGTAGATTTCCTGCTGTGGTGTCCACAATCAGTGTCGGATATCCTTCCTGTTGGAACCGACTTTATTGCCGACTTATATGGTATCTTTGAATTAGCATCTTTCAGAACATTTGTCTATGTTCCATTGGATTATCGCTATATTATTCGGGCGCATTTATCCCATTTATCCTCCTGAATCTATTTTCTGGGGAGGGCCAACTTCAAAAATACGGCGGTCCCTTGCAATTCTTTACTTGGGCCATCTTCCAAAATTTGGACACTCCTCAGATTTTTCAATTCTGTAGTGATATAATTGGTTTACTGGTGGTAACGTGGTGTTGACGACGTTAGGCCCCTTTGAATCACGTAGCTCATTGGGAGTTCTCATACCACTCCTGGTGCCGTGGTGCTGCGGTTGAGCGATGCGCCACCTATCCGGCATGTGGATGATGTGATGACAGCCTCCTGTTGGGCACGTGAGACCCAGGTAACTCATCCCAGCTCCCGTAAAGCCCTTTTTGCCCTGACGGTTCTTAGCCAGGTTGTCTACCTCTCGATCCGTCAACTTACGCGTAATGCCTCGATGGGCAGGTGGCCATTGCATTGAAGTTGTTTCAATTAATTCCGCTGGTACCAGGCAGGGCGGGCAGATTATCCACAAACCTGTGGGCAGGTCTCCACCTGCCCACTGCGGCAGGTGTGCCAGTTGCTTTTTCGTGATATGGACGCACGGACGCTGGACTTTTTCGAGATCGGGACCTCTAAGCCTATCGCAATATTGACGAAGTACTTGGTTATCACACGTTGGAACTGCATTGAGGTGCGCCCTTACCTCAAAGATACGAAAAAAAAAAGTTTTAAAAAGCTAATAGTGCCATTACAGTGTCCTCCTGAGAGCAACCAACGGTGACAGGACCTGCATTCCGTTTTTTAACCTTCTACACCTTGTAAAATGCCATTTTTGGTTGACGCCCCCATGATTATCCTTAGGGTACGGTAATTTCTCGCTAGAGATTAGTCCTTAGTGTTCCTAAGTTGAAAAGAGCAACTTGTCTAACTGATAAATTTACATTGTGGAGTTCTACATAACAGTGAGGACGCATAACAAAGAGTAGAAAAATAAAAGGCTAACATCGAAGTATCTGACGTATTACATACTGGCTGAGCCCGAGGAGGCAGGTTTGTTCCTATATTCTCTTTTGTGTGCCTAACTGCATTCACTGAAGCGTAAACCTCTATGCAAATAGTCCTTCGAAGACATGTTCTGATGCAAACCAAGCGTTGACAAGCGTATCAAGTTTCCAAACCTGCCAGTTTTCGCAACTTTGGCTGGGATAAATTTTTGTTCTATTTTTACTTTCAAGACCGACTGACGATACCAGTGGGAGAAAGTGGGAAAAAGATTTGGGCTGCTTACATCAGGTGTATTCTCTGCATAATACTGTTTTATGATTTTGGACACCTTTACCTTTTGGAAATAAAAGTAGAAATGGTGTGGCCGCCAGAAAACAACAGCTATTCGATGTTCATTACAATATCAATTTTTCATCTAGTGATAAGAGCATTCAGTGACATATGGGATGAGATACACGCAGTATCACCATTTTGAAATTTTGGTCACAGGACGTACCTAAAGTCCCCTGTGCTTGCTTTTTGTCTGTATGCAACGCTACCTTGATAAATGATTCATACCGTATGTTGCGAACAAGGAAAATCAGTCCCAACGAAGGAGATAATTTGGATTTCAAGAGGATAGAAATGCATAGCGCACAGGCTTGCCGCTGCTCACACATCCACTGAGAGGAGAATCTCTGCAGACCGCAACCCATCTGCTGCTAAATCCTCGGGCTAGAGTTTTTCTTTTTTGAAAATGCACCCACATACGTATGACACAGTACACTTGACATTTTTATTTTTTCTCTATTTCTTCTCTCCTTTTTATTTCTTCTTTCGCGGTGGAGTCAACGAGCCCATCTGAAGGGAGTAAGCAGCCTCGGCATGACTTATTTATTTATTTCTTTATTTCTGATACCCTCAGGGTACAAAGTACATTTCAGAGGGGAAAGGCAGTTGATAACAAGAAAAAGCAAACGAAGCACAATTCGTACAAAACTATAGAACGACTCAGGGAAGATAAAAAGAAGTGAGCAAAATTAACTCGGAGCAGATTAATAAAATAGTTTAAGAACAATACTAGTAGGTGGAGAACACAACACTACAAAAAATACAAGAGCGATCATTTTGTAATCAGAGTGATAAGTATTCTTCTAAATTGAGTTGTATCAGTGATGCTAGTTAATGATGCGCGTAGCGAATTCCATTCTTTAGAGGTTAACGGAAAATAGGATTGTGCACATGTCACTGTGTTACAATAAGGCACTGTGACCTTTTGTTGATCACGAAGGTGAGAAATCAACGGTGCCGGTTGAATCCATCGAGAGCGAAGTTGAAAATTAGAGTTGAAAATCTTATGGAACAGGCAGATGCGGAAGTGCTTACGGCGGGTAGCTAGTGGCAGGAGGTTTAAAGACCTTTTCATTTGGGTGACGCTAGATGTGGAGATGGTAATTGCCTAAAATGAATCTAGCTGCACTATTCTGGACAGTTTCCACAACCTGTGTCAGTGAGACCTGTCCAGGGCCCCATATGGATGAAGCGTATTCCATTTGCGGTCGTACGTAGGTCGTGTATAATAATGATTTTAATGAAGATATAGCAAGTGTAAAATTTCTTCGAAGATAACCTAGCGTTTTATTTGCTTTAGATGCTATATGTTCTATATGAAGTTTCCAGGACAGGGTGTTAGTTATATGTATGCCAAGATACCGGTACGATCTCACGCTTTCAAGGGGATGACTGTGAAGAAACAAAGGAGGACAAGTAGTATTTGAACGTGAAACTCTCGTAGATTTGCATTTTTTTTATATTTAGTTTCATTTTCCAATTATGACACCAGTCTTGTATGTTATTGAGATCGACCTGGAGAGAGCGAATATCAAAATCGTTAGTTATTTTACGGTAAATCACGCAATCGTCGGCAAACAAACAACTCCTAGAGTTAACAGTAGCAGGCAGATCATTAATATAAATCAGGAACAGTAAAGGGCCAAGGACAGATCCTTGAGGAACCGCAGAACCAATTGGCACGGTAGAAGAATTAGTGTCATTAGCATGCACAAACTGAAGGCGAGAAAAAAGAAACGCGCGAATCCAGTTCGGAACAGAAGGGTCAATATTTAGAATGCTGAGTTTATATAGAAGTTATGAATGGCTAACTTTATCGAATGCCTTAGCAAAGTCGAGAAATATGCAGTCTGTGGAAAACGCGGAGTCTAAGTAGAAGTGCATATCATTAGTAAAGGAGAGTAATTGACTTTCACAGGAGAAACCTTTCCGAAAGCCATGCTGAGACAGAGAAAAGAAGCTATTATCTTCAAGAAAATTAACAAGGTGAGTGAAAATTATATGTTCCATTATTTTGCACGGTATTGATGTGAGAGAGATGGGTCGATAGTTAGACGGCTTCTGTTTGTCTCCGGCTTTATGTACAGGTATGACCTTAGCAGTATTCCAGTCCTCAGGTAGTACGCCATCATGGTACGACTGTGAGACTATGCTGTCCAAAATAGTAGAGGTATATTCAACAGTATTCCGAAGAATTTTGCTAATAATGCCATCGATTCCGCTAGAAGATGTTTGTTTTAAATTATTGATGATCGTTATAATGCCATGAGAGTCAAACACAATTGGATCCATACAGTAGTAGTTACACGATTGGAGTTTGGGATGGTGGCGATCAACGGATGAAGAAAATGACTGGACAAAAGAGTCATTTAGTAAGTGGCACAAAGATGGTCCGGAATGGGATTTCCAGTTGGTGAAAGTAATGACACTCTGTCGTTAATGCTAGGTTTTATTATGCTCCAGAAGCGTTTAGGATTAGACTTTAAGACGTTGTGGAGCGTTACATTAAAAAAAGAAAATTTAGTAGTCTTTAGTGCACGGGAATAGGCTAAGGCAGCTGATTTATATGCAGTCCATCGCTCAGGTTTTAATGAATACCTAGCTGTTCGAAAAGTCTTTTCTTTTTGTTAGAAAGTCGGTTTAAATATTGATTATACCATGGAGCTTGGTTATTCGAGTAGACGCGCCGAAGAGGAATATGTCGGTTAATCAATTCAGATACCTTATTTCGGAGCATGCACCATTTAGTTTCCACCCAGCGCTCGAGGTAATTAGGTAAGAATATGTCTAGAAAAGAACTCAGTTGGTCATTAATAGCAAGAAAATTAGCTTTGTCGTAGTCTCTAATATTTTTGGAGCGGTTTGATTCAAATTCAAATTCACTTTATTTCTGGTAGAAAGCAAGTATACATCATGAGCAAGAGAGTTTAAAAGGGGATTATTCTACCAAGGAAGACCAGGCAAAAGGCGTTTCATCTACGCCTGACAAGGCCTCGCCTCCTGGCGAGATACATTGCACTCTCTATGCTACAAAAGCGATTGAAAAAAAAATATATTGCACCATTCATTACGTGCAGAAAACAGAAGCATTGTGGACAAGCATTATATGAAATTAAAACCGTAAGTACTACAGAAAACAAGAGAATTTTTCCTAAAAAAAAAAAGCTTACATCATAACCTGTTAGTTATTATTGTGTCAAAAGGTAAGAACCACAGTTGCATAAATATTTATCTCAACAAAAGATTAGCTCCTAACCAGAAAATTATTAGTGTCAAAAGCATGAAAAAGCAACATTTGTGTCTACATATTTCAATAATCTAACAAGGAACACAGCAATACAAACGAAACACAAACCTAAATGAGATAACAAGGAGACAGGTCATTTTTTTTCTACCAGGAGTATTTTTTTTATCCGTGCTTTCGGGAGGTGCTGGGTTCGATCCCCAGTGCCGCCGGGTACCCACCGGTTTCTTTAATGGGTACAAGATTTCCCCTGGCCTGGTGCTCGGCTCTTCTAGGGTGAAATGCTTGGGAAAAGGGTCTTAGACCAAACAGTTGCCTTGGCGGATGAGTGATAAGTTCCCCCGCCAAGCAACCATAAGTCCGCCTCGTGCGGCATAAGCCCAATTTGTGGCCCTTTTTTCACTTCTCCCAAACGTACACCCCTAAAGGAAGCCGAGCGCCAGGCCGGGGGACGCTTGTACCCTTTTGACCGGTGGGTGCCCGGCGGTGGGTTGGTTTCGAACCACCCACCTCCCGCAGCCGAGACGGGCTTTGTCCACACGACTCTTTGCCCACAGTGACGGGATTTGAAGGCGCAGGCTCCTTTCCCAAGCAATGCAGCCCTAGGAAGCCGAGCACCAGGCCAGGCCATAGCTTGTACCCATTTTGAGAAAACCGGTGGGTACCCGGCCGGTGGCGGGAGTCGAACCCACCATACGGTGACTGTACATTCACTGCGATGTCAATAAGCTCTGGAAACAAATTTAAAAGGACAGGAATCTGGTAGTCTAACGATTGTGTACCATAGGAAGTTCTGACTTTTTTCTTAGCAAATGAATTTGCCCTAAAGTTATAGCCGCATTCTTGACGTCGGTACTTCCCAAGAAATGAATTTAGCTTACTTTTTATATGAGTGAATATGTTCAGTGCCAAGCGCTGTCGAAATATACTTGTAATTGCAAGTATTTCATTTTTTACGAACAGTGGAGCTGTGTGTTCTCGCAACGCTGCATTTTCTATGAATCGGATGCATTTCTTTTGAAGAATATGAAGACGTTCCAAATTACCAGTGGTAGTGGTGCCCCAAACTAGTATGCAGTATTGCAATCTTGAATTAATCATGGTATAATAAAGCTGGCGTTTGAACCACGCTGGGAGCATAAACTTAAATCTATTTAGCATTCCAATAGTTTTCGCGAGGTCCATAGTCAAATAGTTTATGTGGTGTGTCACAGTTCAAGTTTTCGTGGAAATGTACACCCAGAAATTTCTGAGCGCTAACACGGTTTAATGTTTGCCCCTCGAAGACTAGTTTAAGTTTAAGATGAAGGTGCGTGTTCTAGAGTTAACGTGAAATGTAAGACATCGGGGTCGCTCAGGCCAGGCATATGTATTACAGGTGACGTGCAATCTTCTGCAGTCGTTAATACAAGATCTAGAAGAGAAGATAAATTTTCAGTAACACGTGTGGGTGAAGTGACGATTTGTGTCAAGCCAAAGTCTGCACAGATGGTGATAAATTGGTTAGTTTCTGCGATCGGTGGGTTAGAAAAAGGGAACGTGTGTGACCAGATAATGTTGGGATAGTTGAAGTCCCCCAAAAGTATAATTTGTGCGCTGGGATATCGAACAGTGATTCGATTCAGACTGTCATGTAAGCTATCACAGAATGACATATCGCTAGAAGGGGAGCCACAGAAAACGCCTACGATCACTCTTTTGAAACCTAAACTCACGCAGCACCACACAGATTCAATATCAGAAACAATTGATATGCAGTGACAATCAAACTGCTCGTCAATTGCGAGCAAAACACCACCACCTGTTCTTTGAGTGCGGTCACTGCGGTAGACAACATATCTTTTATCGCAATGAAACAATTCTGAATTAGATGTTTTGCTGCTGAGCCACGTTACAGTTAATGCAATAACATCTGCTTTGAGGTCGTTAATCAAGGTGCATAATTCATCCTTCTTACGAAAAATACTGCGAATATTAGTATAACAAATACAAAATTTCGATTTCGAGGATATGTCATCTCTTCCCCTCGCGCATTCCTATTTTTTATCCTTATCGGGCATTAGTTGGCGTCCAGAACGAAGAAATCTAGGTGATGCAGAAGCAGTCATTGGGGCAGTATTCGAAGTTGCGATTTCAAAAACTATGTCATCTACTTCATTATAACTGTAACATTTTCCATTGACATGCAGTTTCTTATACCCATGTTTATATGGTTTATGCAGGCTTTTGGTTACATGGTTTATGCGGAGGGTAGACCTCCGTCTACCCGCTTCCTCACTTGTGCTGTATGGCTGTGTAAATGGACGCTTTGACGCGTGTCAGCGCAGTGTACATTCATTGCCAACCTACAACTATTTCTGGCTGGCTCGCGACGATCATGTTAGATCAAAGCATGCCGTTTTGGTTTCAATCTGGTTACGTGAACATGCTTTCTACAGCTGAGAGGTCAATGATAAATGACAAAGGATAATGCACGATGCCTTGCATAATAGTGGTAACAGTTGAAGCCTGTGCTATCAGAACTATATTAAAGTACCAAATTCAAAAGACACAAGTTCAAGTACCATTCACTTCCGCGATACTGCTCAATCAGTGAAAGGCAGCTAATATATGAAGCCGCCCTATCTGCACATCACAATAGTCTTTTTGGACAGTGCGCAGAGTTGGCAGGCGTCTCTTGATAGCGATCCCTCGCTTTATCAGCAGCACACGCTATGACAACTGGGTCACGTCCACTTCAGGCAAAAAGACTCTTGCATCAGTTTTCAATTTTAACATCCCTGCGCCACCTGCGACAAGCTTATCGCACCGTACAAGATAATGTCACCACCTTCATTGTGTTGCCTTTAGTAAATATACAAGAAGGAAATAAAATCTCAAAAACGATGTGCGACGATCAATTAGTAGTTTACGCAGCATTTCTCGAGAACTAAAAAAAAGTCGGTGCGATAAACTCTTCGACCACAGGCACTGATTTAAATTCGGTGTACTGCTCCTGAGCGCCACTAGTTAAGCGTGAGAGTTCTGTGAAAACATTTAACACATCGTGAGTAGCGTAATGAATATTTTGCGGACTCGTGTCAACAGAACAATGGGCTGCGCGCCGCACTCAGTGCTGGAAAGGAATCACAGTGAAGAAGAGCAAATTTCCTCGGCCACAACTAGCAAAAATGGAAATACTTGATACTTGAAGGAATTGGTGAGCGCTAAAAAACACGGAAAAGGGACGAACACACAGGACGAAGCGCTTTCTAACAACTGTTTTAATATCAAAAGGAACATGACTATATACACACACTGCACGTCAAATCATGCACACAAGAGGAAGGAACGCACGCGCTGACAAGAATGAAGGAAAAAAATGAAAACAGGTAAAATACTACGCGCGCTTACAACAGCCGAAGATTACTATTCTTGAGATAGTTTAATTCAGTTCCCCCTAACATCACCGAAGGGGAGCTGACGCATTGCTTATCAGGAGCAACGTGCATTGCGAAAGCTTCGATAATTTCTCTTCCCGTCTGTTTCTAGCCCTACCTATTACCTTGGTGTTTTTTAGCAGTGGTATGCATTTACAGATGCACAATGAGGTGCCAGATTCCCGGATTTTGCAATTTGTTCGCATGATCTTTCGTGTTCCCGGAGCCTCTTGTTAAGGCATCTGCCCGTTTGCCCAACGTAAGTTCGTTGGCAGCTGAGCGGAAGGCTTTAAATGACGTTTTCGTCACACTTTACATAGGTGTTTTCGTGTTTGATGTTGCACCCAGGTTTCTTTTTGTGGTCTTCAGTCTCGTTGACCTTTTTACACATTCCAATGAGCTTATTGGGAGCTGAGGAAACCACCTGGACTCCGTGCTTGTTGACTGTCCTCCTTATTCTGTGGGAGATATTGTGAACATACGGCATCACGGCAGGGCGTCCCTCGTAGCTCGTTTTCTTAGTTTTGTGGGACTAGTAACTTCTCTTAGTAAGCTTTCAGCAATGCCGCAAAGTAACTGCTCCGGATAACCGCTCTCCTTCAATCGGGAGACCTGTTGGTCTACGCTGTGAATTATCGATTGGAGGCAAGATTTTTTGATAGGTAGTTTCAGGCAAGAGGTAGCTACAGCTCGCTTTACAATTCTGGAATGACCGGAGTCAAACCGCAGCAGCGGTTTTTCTGCTCTAGACTTGTAAGCCCAGCAAGTGTGATTGTCGCAGCAAGTCACCAGCGGGTCTAGGAATCTAATCTGACTGTCCTTTGGGGTTTCAGAAGTGAAGTGGAGGCCAGGAAAAGCTATCTTACAAGAGCAGTGAAATTGTTAGCATGGCAAACAGTGCTGCTTTTTCGTCGAGTGATTAGCAACCTCCATTTCGGAACTTGTAAACTATAAGCCAATTCACACACTTATGCAGTATTTCTCTTTGAAGCCAGAAATACAAGTCGCTGATAAAAATTGCCTCCATCAGTTCCGCCCTCTGTCCAGAATTATTCGCGGTTTTCAGGCGTGACGAAGTCTGCATAATGTCATCATAGAGCTCACCCATGTCATACAGTAGCAGAAGGGCCAGCGCTGGCAAAACCTCCAACGTCTTCATTGCTGCTCTCGTTTCGCGCTTGATGGCTTCTAGCTTGTAAAAACGGCGACAGTGCCCTTATTGTGGCGCTGAGCTTTTTTATACAGCCAGCCTATCTCTCCAGTTTTATTTTTGCCGGATGCTGGGGAACTACAGCTCGGCCGCTGTTGTCAACAGCTGCGTCATAGCTTCCCAAAAGCCGGAAATGTTTTGAACTGGCTTCAGTTCCGCTTTTCTGTATGTGATCCTGCTTTTTGATATGATGGCTTTGCCCGATGAAAGTCACTCCTGTATTTTCGCTCTGGTCGGCTGGTGCAGATTAGTCAGGATCCATAGCGGTAAAAAATAGTGTTGCTACAACATTTCATTTAGAATTTAATCTGAACTTTCAGTATTTCCTTTTTTCACGAATGATGATATTCTGAAAACGGCCTGCAATATTCAGCAGATATGTAAAGCAGCAGCAGCGTCAGATAGACTTGAATAACTAATTCGACACATCGAATACTGTGAGGTCAGTGGGATACTAACGCAGAGTTGCATCGCAGTCACACATGTCAGAGTTAAAATTATCATGCCGAATTCCCTCCTTATAACAAAATATTCGAGCCATCGTCCCCGCTCTCATTACACACCAGAATACTGCGGCTAACCAATGTTGCAAACAATTATTTTGGCCAGCAACCAAAACACACAAAACACAACAACCCATCGCGTTCCATTGCTGGCGGTGTCCATTTAAGAATATATTTTTCTACTCGGTCCAGTAAAGATTATGTCTCAATTATTTTCCAATTTCACAGTAAGTAGTGAAAAATTTCAAATGCCAGTACAGCCAGCGATTGGAAGGAACATTATTATATCGACGTGAAGAGTTACAGGGTAGCATGTATCAAAAAGCAAGCGTAAAATACTGATATCTTTTTCCATATTAAATGCAATAAATTGAATAAAACGGACAAAGGTCTGCGCAGGAGGGTGACCGAGTACGTACTGAAATAAGGAGCGCTCAATGGGTAACGTCAGGATGCCACCCTTTGCTCTGCTGACCTTCGCTTCTGTAATGCTCTAGAGCTGCGTTCCATATGTTCATTCCGGAGTTGACCCGCAACTTAACCGAACGTTAAAGGCCTTTGGCTTTTTGTGAATAAGGTACTGAACGGAATGCGAGCGAGTTTTGTTCACAAGAGGGAAACCTTCAAATTACTTAAATAAATTAGATCTGAATAGAATGTTGCGTTGATGGAAGGTCGAATTGCGATGGAGGCGAAATTCCAGAAGCCCGTGTACTATGCTATGTCAGGGCACATTAAAGAGCCCCAGATGGTCGAAATTTTCGGAGCCTTTCACTACGGCGTCCCTCATAGCCTGAGTCGCTTCTGGGACGTTAAACCGCATAAACCAAATCAAAGTGCTTCTCTTCACTGAATCTGTAATTACCGAACTTTCGTGGCTGCAATTGCACAGCAACCTGTCAGTTACTCAGGGCCCAGTTGGATATCTCTCATCACCATTATCATCTGCCGTGGCTGCATCTAATGCCGCACATTGACTTAAAAACGGCTCAGCCTTTCACCAGGCACGGCTATCCTTCTCATACATATTTTCTCAGCTCCCCACCTGACTCTCTGTCTCATACGTTTGCGTTATTTTGTAACCCCCTCCATCGACCATCCACTGCTTGGTTCTCCACACTGCATGCTTCCGCACTGATATCATTTACAAACTATGAACGTTAAAGCTTTCAAACACTTCCAGGTCACTGAAATGCTCTCCGACTTTAATCACTTTTTGGGGTGCTCTTTAGATCACGGGTCTGCGGTACACAGCTGACTGAGAACGTCTTACGAGTAGACTAAGCATATCGCATAGGCCTGCGACCTTCATTACACTACAAATTCGAACAACCGCGCTTACTCCAAAGAACGGTTTTTAAGTAAGAAAAATTCCGAAACACGCCAGCTACCCAATTATCAAATACAATATTTCAACCAGTAGTGATGCAAATGTTTGCTTACGTGTTTTATTCTTTTTAGCAGCACTGTAGATACTATTATAAAAGATAACACTATGGTGTCATTGTGTTGAGATAGAGCATCTGCCTGGGGGTGGGGGGGGGGGTATTATTATAGTTCGGAGAGAAAAATAATTTACGGATCATGAATACCTTGTCTCTCAAACGAGAGAACATTAAATGGGCGTGGAAGAGCCCCAAAGAGAGACACAAAAAATGAAATAGACTACGTACTATGCGCTCACCCTTGCACCGTGCAGGATGATGTGCTTCTTGAAAATGTACGTCGCCGACACAACAACACGCCAAGGTCTCGAATTAAGCTAGCCTTGAAGAGCGAACGTAGGAAATCACTGAAACGAAAGATCATTACCGAGTTTGCGGTTAGATGGAAAGTAGGGGTACTCAGAGGTCTGGATTGGTAACAGTTGGGGATAACATTTAATGAGAATACCTGAGGAAACTGCGATTCGCTGATGACGTTGCCTTGCTCAGTCACTCAGGAGAAGGACTCCAAACCTTAATCAATGAGTGTGACAGTCAGAGCTGTACTGTGGGTCTGAAAATTAATATGCAGAAAACCAAAGTAATACTCCACAGTCTAGGAAGGGAACGTCACTCTGCAGTTGGTAGCGAGGTACTGGAAGTGGTAAGTTAATGCGTCTACTCATGGCAGGTAGTGTCTGCATATCCAGATCCTGAGAGTGAAATAAGCAGAAGAATAAGAATGGGGTGGAGTGCATGTCGCCGTTTCTCTCTAGTCACCAACGGCAGTTTATCAATATCCCTCAAGAGAAAAGTATACAACAGCTGTATCCTACCGGTACTCACCTATGAGGCAGAAACGTGGAGGCTAACAAACAGGGTTCTGCTTAAGTTGAGGACAACGCAGCGAGGTACGGAAAGAAAAATGATAGGTGTAACGTTAAGAGATCGGAAGTGGGCGGAGTGAGTGAGGGAACAAGCGCGGGTTAATGACATCCTAGTCAAAATCAAGAGGAATAAATAGGCTTGGACAGATCATGTAATGCGAAGGCAAGATAACCGCTGGCCCTTAATAGCAACGCACTGGATTCCAAAGGCAGGCATGCGTAGCAGGTGGCCGCAGAAAGTTAGGTGGGCAGATGAGATTAAAACTTTCGGGCTTATAGGGTGGCCGCCGCTGGCCCAGGACAGGGTCAGTTGGAGAGATATGGGAGAGGCCTTTGTCCTGCAGTGGGCGTAGTAAGGCTGATAATGATGATGATGATGATCACTGTACGCCCGCTAAAGATTTATTATTCCATTCCTTCTCTGGTGCTGCTGCGCATTGCGTTTAGATATCCCAATTATAGCTCTGATTGCAAAACTGGGTTAAGCGCACGTTCGGAATACAAAAAAAAACTACAATGCAATCGCTTATACGTCGTTTTATTTGACCATGTTAAGCCACCTTGCTTCAACAGCAGCGATGAAAATAGGCTTATAAGCGAATACATTATCTATGCCGCACATGACCTGAATCCAAGTTCGCAGCCGTGAAGGCGCAACAGCATGAGAGAAGAAATTCGAATAAAAGTCTTTAGCTGCGGAAGACGAAAGTCACACAGTAACCCATGTAGGCTAATGTCTTATGCGGCATTACAGAGAAAAAAAAAATGCTAGTAAAATTCGGCGTCTGTATCCTTTAAAGACGAAAGTCGATTATGGAAGCCACTGCTGTTGTGCTTTGAATAAATGAGCTGCAATCTTGGCCTGCTATAAGCAACCTGGTAATAATGAAATCCGCGATCCATGGAACGCACGGTACAATTTTACCACAGCCTGCGCTTACACTTTTGCGCAGTTCCGTAGGAAGAAATGCCATAATAATACACTTTGCGAGAATACCTCACACCTAGCCCCCCAGAGAAGCAACACAAGAGAGAGCTTAACGCAGTTGGTTTGGAAACGGCTTTTTAACTCTTTCGCTACCGCGGAAAAATGCACGATTTGGAGCGTACTGAAAGAATTTTTTTTTTCTCAAGAACTAATACACCCAGCACATATTGCAATGCATGAAATTGTAGCTTATTAGTTACACTTCTGAATGAAACAAACACCAGAGTTGTGTGTGCAAAAGTAAATGAACATTTATTTGTGAAATTTGCTAAAAACACAAAAAAAGTAAATAGCAAAAACAAAAATTACCGGCTGCACTAAGCCCAAACTTGATTAGAGGAAAACTGGAATATACAAACTGTTGCACATGTTTATAGCTGTCATTATTCACAGTTTCAGCTATGAGAAAAATTTACTGCACTTTCCATGGCTTGTCAAGTCAGGGGTCATGACTGTGGTGCCACTGTGAAGAGCAGTCAGAGGTGAAGATGTGAAGTAGAGGTAGACTGACAAGTGCTTCACATAAGGTTTTATCTTTGTTCCTCCCTTGTTCTCTGATAGCCGAGCTTGTAGTTTCTTCTTTTTTTCATTCTTTTCGGTTGGTGTTGAATGGATTCTATGAGAGGATTGGGGGCGTGGACTTCTTTTCCCTCATCATACCCGAAGATTTCTTGAATGAGCTGCTCCCTGAAAGCCAGCTGATAAAATTTGGCATTTTAGGCAAGCTCTAAAACATCAGGATCGATGAAATAAGTTTTATCGATGTGGTTCAAAAGCCAGGACTCTTTTCAAGTGTTGCCAATAGAAGCTGCCGCCACTGAATCATCCGGGTCCGTTACGTTAAAAAAAAAAACAAAAACAAAAAAAGCGAAAAACCAATTTTGAGAAATGATTTTTGATGGCAGAGGGCCAGAATAGATTATTCTGGTATTTCAGTAGAGATACAGTCGTGGCAGGTCAACAATTCCAATGTATATGATGATTCCAATGAACATCAGAATCTCCAACAGATTCACGTCTTCCCATGAGCAGTCACGCCGAATTTGCTGAAAATCTTCATCCATGCATACTTATTAGTGTTTCCGCACACGATCTTCATCATTTCCGCCGTGAAGAGCATCAAAAAAAAGTCGAGAACTCGAGCGAATCTCCGAGCGCCGCTCCGCAGCGATGTGCCGATATGGACACCTAGCTGTCGTCTTGGTTGAAAAACGCGACGCGACCTTGAGCATTTGGCGAACTGTCTTCGCCATACGTTGTCAAGACCCTGAAGCACAAAAATAAACCACTGTCATCAATTACAAACCGTATGCACCGCAGAAAACACACAGCGAACGAAAACAGAACTTACATGCAAGTACGCGCTGACGTTCCAGGCTCCCAAGGCGAAGTCTCGCTGCCAAAACCGAAATCCAACGTTTGTACATTGTTGCCCGACTAATAACCGCTGCTTTCGTAGCAAAAAACGAAACCGAAACCGGCCGTCGTGCTCGGTGTCAGCTTTCGCTTCCGAGGAGCGCGCGGCGACGCGGACGCCATTTTCTCCGGCTGACGGTGCTGCGGCCGTTCAAAGTTTTATTTTTCACGGCGCCCCCTCATGTCAAAACACTGAAACCAAGGCTGCAATCGAAAGAGCAGTTGTTGAGCTTGCTAACTAGATGACGGAGCACGTCCGCAACGCTCCAAAATTAGCTTTTTTCCGCGGGCGATTTGAATCGATTATATGCGAACGATCGCCTACGGCGCGGTAGCGAAAGAGTTAACTTGGAAGTGGAGTGGCACAAAATGGTTGGGAAAAGTAGACCGCAGCTGTGTTCATGTGTTTTCACTGCCGTATCTTGTGCCGTCTGTCTGGCTGTACAAATAATCATAGGGAACAATATTAAAGAACACATTTTGTACACTGATTAACATTAAAGAAATCGCAGTTAAATCATTAGATGCAAAATGCAGACATCTTACAGAATGTTGATTTAGCTTGTTTATAGGGTTTACCTTCAAAAGCGACAGAGGCTGGGAGGGACACCGCAGTGGAAGACTCCGGACATTTCGATCAACTGGGGTTTTTTTTTTTTAACTTGCGCTGACATCGCACAGTACACGAGACTCTAGCATTTCAGCTCCATCAAGATGCGACCGCCATGGCCGCGATCGAACCCGCGTCGTTCGGGCCAGCAGCCGAGCGCCATGACCGCTGAGCCACCGCGGCCCCCCTACATAATGTGACAACAGTCACAATATAACAGTAAAACACACCATTCGGTCTCAGGTGGCGCCTAAATTAGCAGCAAGGAGAGAGCAGATGTGTATGAAGCACAAGCAGTAAATGCGAAGATAAAAAAAAATCAAACATGCAAAGTAAACATTACTGGAAATTTGTACACTATAACCAGGAGGATAAACTACAGTCTACAGAGAGCAATAAATTAAATAAAATAATGGAGCGGACTTAAAACTACTTACATATTTCGAAGGCGAAAGCATTATTTTTTCATTTATATTTTTTCTTTCCTTCCTAATGATACGCATACATTTAGAATACACTCGTAAGGAGACACAGCCTCTAGGTTGGCCTTTACTCGTCCCGAACAAACACGGTTTTGTGCTGCCCTGCAAGCGCCGCATATCTGGCTCCCCTGTCTGAATGCATGTGTGTGCCTCCTAGACTTTTGATGTTTGGTAAGGTGGGGGTGCAGGGGTAAGGTTGCCTGGTGTTTTGTGGCGTAAGCATGCATAGATTTCTTTTTCGGCACTGATCCTATGCAATAAAGAAGAAAAAAATGGTTTTGTTCCCTATGAGTTGCGTGCTAGGTTCGCAATATAAATGTCCTTGCTTGAATTCCAAGCGCATTCGGGAGCAATTTTATTTTTCTTTGCTGATGACATCGCGAGTTCATGTGGGTTTTGGTACCACTTTTCCTGCACAGACGCCGGAATCTGTTGCTGATCAGCCATATAAGGCTTCCGCCTTAATATACTGCACCTGTTCAGCCAGTGCAAGGACGAAAGAAGTCATGTGCAAACTAATTTAACATCCCCTTCCGAGTCACCATGCACTCCTCACACACGGAAAAAAAAACCTCCATGCGAACCCTGCGGGGCAGGGGTCACCGCGATACATGCTTTATTTTCATGCACAAAATTCAAGAAAGTGAGAGAAAGCATCTCTATAGCCATCACGAATAGCTCATTACTTCCTACGTTTTGTGTTAGGCGAAAAAGCAGCATTTGACTATTGCTGCGCACGTACATTTCTCAAAGCAAAGGTTATTGAACAACATGTTATAAATATTGCTTCGGTTGCTTCGAACAAAAACACGCATCTGTAACCTTTAGTTTGGCGCATGATAGCCTTAGTCGATTCAGCGCTATTTAAATCAACAAACGGGTTCTCTAATCCATGCTGCTCTCTCTGCTTTAAAGTTAGCTCACTTTTGTAGATCTCCTTGCGACGTTTGCAATGCCATTTCGTGCAGTTGTTTCAGGCATTAAAATTCACTCCTTCTGCCAGCTTAAAAACTTCATGACTGTCTTTCAGTGAATGAGTGTAAGCCGCTGTTAAAACCTTGATATTCTCGCCCACGGTAACTGCAACCTGTTCTTCCAGTAGGGACTCTATAGGCATAACATAGCCTAGATGGAGATGCTCCCTCACTACTTACTGTACCTAACCGACAATTGTTGATCATTTAATACCGTTCAGAAAATTTTGGGCACATCTTCGTGGAAGTTCCGCTTTAAGTGCAATTTATACGCCAAGCCATTGGCAGTAGGACGTCAACAGCCAATGGATGGTTAATGAGCTTTTTCTTTGCCTTCAGTAACACTCATTCTTTGCTTCCTGAGTTAGGTGTTCACGGAAATTTTACGGACGCTTGACCGAATAGCGCCGATACTAGCGTTAAAACGCGAATACCTCATCAGGACAAATTTCGCAGTGTGGGAAGTGTCGTCACAAGTGGATTTCGCTCGACCATTCGTCGTTGTTGAATGCTACAGCTGGTCCTTCGACTTTCGCTGCAAATCTCATCATGCAGAACAAGTAGCAGGCTGTGTCACCGACCTTCCGCCGTGATCGGTATAAAAAACCAGTACAAATTGTTCACAACAAACTGTTAACATTGTGCGCGCAGCTGCCTGTCATGCAGTAATTCAAGCGTCCGCTTGAAAGTCGTTCGACAGGGAAGGCATTCTCTAGCATAAAGCGAAGTCCGCCACCTGTGCTGCTGCGTGAATTTGTTTGTTCATGTATATGTGTGCTTAAGCCGAGGTGTTCTAAAAAGTTTCAGCGACGGAATAGGCACCTATCCAACCAATTTATTCTTACTCGAGTCACTAGACACTCCGCCCCGCCGCGGTGGCTCAGTGGTTACGGCGCTCGGCTGCTGACCCGAAAGACGCGGGTTCGATCCCGGCCGCGGCGGCTGAATTTCTTGAAGGCGAAATTCTAGAGCCCCATGTGCTGTGCGATGTCAGTGCACGTTAAAGAACCCCAGGTGGTCGAAATTTCCGGAGCCCTCCACTACGGCGTCTCTCATAGCCTCAGTCGCTTTGGGACGTTAAACCCCATAAACCAAACCAACCAACTAGACACTCCCAAAAATGTTTTCGCAAAGCAGCAAAACATCCTTTTCTTTACGTTTTCTTTATGCATTTATTTGCGCTGGCAGAAAATCGGTAATAAAAGTTCGAGTCTTGCGGCAATAAACCAGCTTAAATGCCTAGTGGCAATTTTCGCCTTCTTGTGTTTGAATAACAATGCGAATAACACTTTGACAGTTACCTTTATTTTCAAATATATATTGGTTTCTCAACAAACATAGCTTCAAGCATAAAAACGTGAACATTTTCCTGCACAACTGGAAGTGCTTCCATACGCTGTAGTGGGGAAAGCGAATTTTTGCCAAGATGAGACGTGAAGCTAGGGCGGTTGGTTCGAGTGCATAACAAAGGAATCGATCAACAGCAAACAAGAAGACAGGAAGCAAGAGCGTTCCATCCGCCTCGTCGAGCTTTTTCCGCTGTTTCTCCTGTGTATTTAGTTCCTCTTTGTGCGTCAAGCTGTGAAATCCCAAGCAGAAGGGTGATTCACACACAACTCGAATATGGAATGAGTTGACCGCAGTTCCGTTTCAAGCTCGCTTCGGGCTTTTCCACGAAGCTCAGCCTTTCATGGGCTTTGTGTCTCGTACTGCGTCCAGTCAATCTCAGTAAATACTCAATACTCAGTCTGCGCTCAGTAAATAGCTAAGTAACTGTTTATAAGGACACTTTACTTTCTGATGGGTGCTAGCTGTGTAGTGCGCTGGATGGTGGTTGAGTACAAAAAAGGTTATCTTATTTCTGCCATGGAGCAAATAGCCCTCATTTGTGCGCGGTCGCCCACTAAGCAGACAAGGATATTCCGCTCGCTTTATGTATCAAAACACTTTCGTAGAACATGCTTCCTGAGCTAGTATACGTGCGTGAAAAACACAAAATAAAACTGTACCTGAGCGCTAGGCAGCACCACAAGCAGATTTTATTACGAGGTGTAGAGAGAAGGACCCCTCCCCTACCACTGCTGCATCAGCTAAGTACAATGTCGAAGTCTCCCCGTTTGCTCTCAACATCTTTTCACCTAGCAAGCAGGCTGAAACTGCGACTCGCTTATCCAGATTGGGCGCCGAACGGTGCTTTAGCCCATGGTATCTAAAGTGGACGCTAAACCAGAGGTGACCCCGGTCATCTAAAATGATTCATTGCATTATTTGGCTGGCAATCCCCTTCATTCTGTCAGCGCATATAAGTAGCTAGACGTTCATATGACACATAATTTAACATGGTGTACCCATATTCAATACTTCACTAACAGCGCTAATCGCATGTTAGGGTATTAAAGCCACAACTGTTCCGCCGCTCCATCGCTCCTAAAACTTATTACTTATAAAACGCTAAGACGTCCTAAACTACAACACTCAGCACCCACATGGCATTCTACGCAGGAAAACCTTTCAACGTTTCTCGAACTCATCCAAAATACTTCCTGTTCAAGCACCACAGCCATTAAACCTCACCTTTCCCTCGCATCCTTGCAATCTTGCCGGAAAATCAGTCACGTAACTCTGTTCCACAAGGTATACAACCACGCCACGCTGCATGATGATTTCAAGCCAGAAGACATTTCCCGCCGTGTTGAGCATCGTGTCATGGTTACCATTGCGAAACGCCATACCAGTGATTTTTTTTGTCTCACTTTCCCTGGAATTGCATCGAGTGGAGCCACCTTCCCTCCGATATTGCAGCCATTGAAGTTTGCCTAAGTTTCCGCGATGCACTAGCTAGCATTGTATATTCTGGAGAAAGTTAAATTTGTGTTCTAATTAGATTCACTCTAGAGTAATCACTATTATTTATTTTATAGAACCGACAGCCCACTTTAATGCTTTCGGCCTGGAGGGTGCAGTAAATAAGTATGAACTTTCCAGCTCCATCAGAACAGCTTTGAAAATGTTAAGATCATTCAAAATAGGCTGCAACTGTGGGTCTCCTCAGGTCGGTGATGCCGCCATTATCGCATTTTATTGAAAGAAGCACACATATATTGGCCACCGGCACGAATGAAATCGAGAATAAAGATTAGAACAAACCGCAGAATGTTTTCTTAGGTTTTTCTTCCCCGCACTGTGCGAGAATTACCTTTTGTATGGGCCTCTGCTAATTATGTTGCCTATTACAACAAGGTTAAGGATTTCTTACTAAGGTCGGCTCTCAGTGCTCCCGTGATATTTCCTGTCCCTTACTTTATTCTCTTGGAGATTCTATTTTTTAGCGATGCCATCATATCTCAGCCAGCTTCTATAATTGTTTACTTAATAGCACAGATTTTCATCATTTAGCATACCCTTGGAATGCCGGGTGATGTAAATCAAGCCTGCGCGAAGTCTTAGTGACGGTTCTGTGGTGCAGAATCCGCGCATAAATTTGATGCGTGTTCGCAACGACAAACCTTTCTGACTCAAGTGTTGGCAACTTGCAGAAAAGGAACTGTTTTTCCGCTTTTACAAAACAGTTCCCGCTTGACAGAATAACTTATCTGGAGGTCCCTCTCCCGAGGTTAGGGTTCCCTGTGTCACTCCCAGTTCTTTTTTGGATGCATGCACCAAGCGATTCGCGTTAAGTATGGTTTGTAGATATTTTCACGGCCCGTTATTGCAATTCGAAGGTTCCTTTGTGAACTCTATTCAACATTATTCCACGTGTCTTTCTTCGTCCTCCAAAACTATTTTGTAATAATGTTTCATTAAATACTTTTAAGTACTTTTCGAAATTTTCGTCGAGTCACTATTCTAATTTTTCGCCTTTTCTTTTTGTTATCCTCGTTATCGCTTATTAGTTTTTACTGAGCATTCGCGAGCAGCGCGTTGCCATTCACTGCGTGTGAGTATGTGCTTCTGTCTACTGTGGTTATAACCACTCTCCAATAAAAAGGCAGTGAATCAGCTCTGCGACTAAAAGTTCATGTTTTTATCGCCCAAGGTGACTCGCTCATAAGTGCGTCCAACTGTACAGCTGCTCGTAATCTCTTTCTTTACTTGTCTTTTTTTTTTTGCTGAGCCGTTTCAAACTATCTTGGACCCAGTGTTGTTATATGATGTCTCCCGAAATGCACACAAGGTGCTTTCATGTGTGGGTATAAAACTGCATGGCGCTGGAGCTGATATATCCGTTGATGGCTTCCTCGGTTAAAAATATGACTGGTCGCCTATCATCACAGTGACTGCCGTGCACGGTGTTGCGACTGGGCCTCCCACCCTGTCTCACTGTTGGGACTGGAGGAGCACCTCAGCTTGCTGCCACTGTTGCGCAGAGCAGACTGAAGAAACGGTCGACGGGACGGTGAGTCAACGAAACGTTTTACAGTTGTACAGGTGCCGTCAGAAGTAAAGGAAGGCAATATTACCGAAAAATTTAATCGTTGCCCCCCTAGTTCATGCATCCTCGAGTACATATGTGCAGCCTAATTGTGATTGTGAGAATTGCACTGTGCACCAACAAGCATGGACCATTATGCTTTAGGTTTAAAGAAATTAGATTGTTTTGACAAAGTCGCCTTCCATTTACTTTTGACGGCAAGTGTACGTACAAGGGCTCCACATAATCGGCACAAGTGCCGAGAACACAGCGTGGTAGCACAGAGGAGCGGGGCGATGACCCGACGCGAGCGTCTCGCTGGCGTGATGTCTCGTCTGCTGCCCGTCTGCTGCTGTGGCTCAGCTCGGTTCCGTTTTTATAGCCTCCGGTTACGGTTGCTGTCACCAGCCGTTTTAACTCTCCAATCAGGTCACGCCAGTGGCACTGTTTCAATTGGACGAATCGATGAGAGGTGTTCGGCCGTTGAAAGCTTGCAGCCTGGAAAGGGCGGCCTGCGAAGCCTGGGTTGAGCAAGGAGAGGGGGAAGGGTCTGTGGGGGGAAGCCAGGATGAATCATGCTACAAGCTGCGACATGTTCGAGAGTCCGGGCTTGCTTTGTGCAATGGCGAGCGCACGGCGCTCGTATACACAGAGGTCAGCGAAATGCGTGCTCGAGCATAACAACGGATAAGAACTACGTTTCTGATCATTTTTCTTATTGCATTTATCTTTTTTGTCAATCTATTTCTGAATACCAAAACGGTTCAAGATTTACGTCTTATGGGTGTTTAATGTCCCAAAGCGACTCAGACTATGAGGGACGCCGTAGGGGAGGGCTCAGGAAATTTACACCGCCTGGGGTTCTTTAACGTGCAGTGCCATCGCACAGTACACGGGCCTCTAGAATTTCGCCTCCATCGAAATTCAACCGCCGCAGCAGGTATCGAACCAGCGTCTTTCGGGCCAGCAGCCGAGCGCCGTAACCACTCAGCCAACGCGTTTTTTTTTCTTTATTGCATTTTCACAACGGGTACAAAGAAGTAAAACATGTCAGCACCACTGCACTGACACGGCAGGTTAAAATTTTTTCAGTTCAACCAAGTCATCCAACACATTTAACCAAGTTGGCTGACCAGGCAGTGCCTGATACACTTCCCTCAGACGTATGACACCTTCATTGAAATGCTCGCGTGGAGATCTCACAACTACTTCGCATTGTTGAATTGTGTCCTTGTTTTCCATAAACTATGGAGGCCAAGGAGCATAATAGTGTCATAATAGTGTCATAAGAGTTTCCTACCGGTAAGAACCTGATGCCATGCGGGTGTAGCGGTAAATCTTTCTTTAAGGTTCTTTGAAGCACATCCCAGAAGAAAAACGCATCCCAACAATCTAAAAACACGTGATCTATTGTTTCAGGTTTTTTACATAGAAAACAATCTGTTGACCAAGGGACAAAGACTCCTTTATCATGCATCCATGTTTTGAACGGCAGTGTTCCGGTGTGAAGTTTGAAGAAGAAAGTTTTCAAAGATGGGTAAACTGGCATTCTTTTAACCCTTTTGAGCACATCTGCTCCTGGGCCTCCGCCGTTTGACATTCGGTAAAAGGGTACATGGAGCTTTGATTCAATTAAATCTTTATACAGATTTTTTCTAGTGACATTGGAGAGGTACTGCATTGAAAATCGCACTTGTAACATTCTGTACGCAAGCACAACTTCACACAGATAACCTCTCACGGTACCACGCATGTTTTCAACAGAGCATACTACAACTCCTGGTAGCAATCGACATAAACGAACTTGCATAACTGTGCGAAGAAAAATATCGTTCTGGTCGTGAAGAAACATAAAGCGGGACACGATTTGTCGTACAAATAAATGAACAAGACCGAGACCTCCTCTCTTCACAGGCAAGAATAAGTTTGTTCGACTAGTTCTTTCCCATGTCGACGCCCAAATAAATACATCAAAAACCCGATGGATCCTTTCAATATTGATCCGCGATGCGCTCAACACATTCATGACGTACCATATCTTGGAGATGAGGAACAGGTTACACACAGTGGCGCGCGAGAACATTGATAGTGGTCGCCCCTGCCGCCCACTGGTCTTCTCCTTTGCCAATGCCACCTGTTCATTCCATTATGGTTCGGGGTTGCTATAAGAGTTCAGCGGTACTCCAAGATATGTCGTCGGAGTTGTGGCCCACCGAAATCGGGAATAATAGCCTGGCGTTTCCTCCCAGTCACCATGCCAGAATCCATAACTGTTCTCCCAATCTATTTGCGCTCCGGTGCATTTGCAAAACTTCTCAACAGCTGTGGCTTCACAGATACTCTGTTTACTTGAGACCATTTCGGTATTCACAGCTGCAGCGTTGGCTGAGCCGTGTTCTACTCAGCCAACGCGGCAGCTGTGAATACCTAAATGGTATTTTGCATTGCAGTGTGCTAGTACGCCATTCCTGGATTCCGCGTTGTAGTTGCAGGCGTTGTCGGCGTAACCACGCCACACCTGAGAACCGCGGCAGGTAGTAGCAGAATGAAATGCCACGTGCCACTGTGAGATGCAGCATATCGTATCTCCTCAGCATATCGCAAAACTGAATTTTTTTTTATTTATTTATTTATTTATTTATTTATTTCATAATACTGCAGGCCATTGCTTGGCCCAAGCAGGAGTGGACATACAATGACACATAACCAAAAGAATAAAGTTATTCAATATTAGCAGCACACGGAAACCAAAAGAATAACCTTATACAATGTTAGCAGTGCACGGATACCAAAAGAATAAAACCAAACGAATAAACTTATACAATATCAGCAGCACACGGATACAAAACATGCATATAATCAATATTAGCAGGTAAGTAGACGATTTAACGCACCTGAAAAATTTTGCGAGGAAAAAACAGATTCCGGTAACGAATTCCAATCTTGCAGTGTTCTAGGGAAAAAACTGTATTTAAAACTGTTAGTTTTGGCGAAAAGGGGAGTAAGTGAATGTTCACGAACGTTCCGAGTCCTTCTCACTAGAGGACGCTTAATGCACTCCGGAAGCTTCAGTTTATTTTTACCTGTTAAACTGTTAATCAAGAATACCAATCTATTAATCTTTCGGCGGACTTCTAGTGTAGGAATGTTATTTGACATCATTAACTGCGATGGAGAGTCTTCCCTTTTGTATTTTCCGTATATAAACCTAACCGCTTTCCTATTTACTTTTTCAAGGACCATTATGTCCTTTTTCGAGTACTGGTCCCAAACGACTGAAGCATATTCAAGTAAAGACCGCACACAAGTTTCGTAAGCCAATTTTTTCATGTGTGCTGGGGCAGTTTTTAGCTTTCTTCGTAAAACCCATAGCTTTCTCAATGCGGCTGTAGAAATATTAGTAATGTGTGACGACCATTTTAACTTACTGTCGAGTGTTACACCTAAATATTTATATTTCTCAACTTCCAAAATCCCATTACCGCGAATAAGGTAAGGCAGCAAACTTGGAGACTTTTTTCTAGTTATACGTAAGACAACAGTTTTTTCACTATCAAGTTCCATAGCCCATTTAAGACACCATTCTTCAATGGCAGAAACTGCTTTTTGTACAGAGCTGTGGTCATATTCGGATGAAATTTGTTTAAACACAACACAGTCGTCTGCGAATAACTTAACAGAAACATCTTCAGGTACAACCGCAACTAAATCATTGACATATATTAAAAACAACAATGGCCCAAGCACACTTCCCTGGGGGACTCCTGATTGAACACTAACAACACTTGAAGCGGTCTTATTAATTTCCACATATTGCCGTCTGTCTGTAAGGAATGCTTGAACCCACCGAATGATAAAAAAGGCACACCCATACATTCCATCTTTAGAGAAGTTTGGCATGTGGCACCTTATCAAAGGCCTTGCTAAAATCAAAGAAAACCACGTCCGTTTGCCCGGACGTATCAAGCACCCGCGCAAAGTCGTGCACAGCCAGAACAGTCTGAGTAACTGTAGATAAACCCTGCCTAAACCCGTGTTCACAATCAGAGAGAAGATTATGATCGCTCAGGAACTTTCGCAGATAGCCGGCTACAATGTGCTCCAACATCTTACAGCAACTGCATGTTATGGAAACAGGCCGATAATTTGAAACTGATAGTCGATCACCTTTTTTATGCACAGGAAGCACACGTGCTATTTTCCAATCTGAAGGAAGTTTCCGCATGCTAATGATAGTTTAAAAATGTCTGTTAGGCAACCTGATATTTGTTCTGCGTATCGCCTCAAAAATACATTCGGAAGACCATCGGGTCCAGCGGATTTTTTAGTGTCCAGTTTCAAGAGCATCGCCAGGACACCCTCACGAGTCACTTCAATACCCTCCTCTGGTGCAGCCGCTGCTTTTATTTCATATTCATCTAATTCTAAAAACACCTCGTAGAAATACTGATTAAAATTCTCAGCTATTTCGGCAGCGTCCGTGATAATCGTGTCGCTAAGTTTTATTTTGGTAAGTGCATCTTTGGGCTTACTCAAGTGCCGCCAAAATTTCTGCGGATCAGACTTTAGAAACTCTGCTAAAGTGTGCGAAAAATCTTTAGTCCTGCCGCTGCTCACTTTTGATAACAGGTCACGTTTGATGTCTTTAAACAGCGGCGTTGACGTCCCGTGCTTTTTACGATATCTCTTAAGTCTACGCTTAATGTGTATAATTTCACGAGTAATCCATGGATGTTTCCGCTTTTTAAATGTTTTTCTGTCTGGAACGTAATCTTTAACACAATGCCTAAGCACATTAGCGAACCTTTGCCAAGAGCTTTCCAAATCACATGTAATCACAAGATTTTCTTCAATATAGTCAATAATCGCCACATCGTCAGCTCGACTAAATTCCTTAACTGTAGCAATATCGAGCGCGTGTGTTTTTGACGTTTCAACTTTCCAGGAAAAAAAAACTAACTTATGGTCAGATATACCGGGTTCAATTGTAACCGTTCCTTCTCTAAATCTTTCGCTAATGAACAGCAGGTCAAGAATTGATGTTTCGCGAGTGCATTCAGTAACTATTTGATCAAGACCAAGAGCAAGCATAACATCAAGGATAATATCGCTCGTTTGCGATAATCCAAAAGACAGATTGTTCCAATTTAGTAAAGGCAAATTAAAGTCACCCGTTACAATCACATTCTTGTTTCGTAACAGCAACAATCGATCATACAATTTACTCAAGAAGCTTTCATCAGCATCTGGAGCACGATAACCCGCACACAAATGAAACGCTGTTTCCTTCACTTAGATTTTTTTAAAAAAGGCTTTCATACTCCGCAATCTGGCTTTCGACGTCAACATCGACACAGGATTTAACAACAGCAACACCACCCCTTCTAGATCCTCGGTCCCGCCGATATAACCGATAACCTGGTGGGACGATGTCATCGTCACTGATTTGCTCGTGTAGCCAGGTTTCAGTTATGGCGAACACGTGCGGATCCAAAGAGAGCAAACATTCTTCCAGTTTTTCTGTTTTGGTTACAACGCTTCTTGCATTGAGAGAAACTAACCGCACATCGTACGTATCTGGCCATTAACTTTCAGATAAAGATGTGGTGTTGCGTTCTATCAATCTCCTAGAGTTTAGAACAGCATCCCATTCATAGAACCGCCCATCAACCTTCAACTTGTCATAAATCAAGGAAACCTTACTTCCAGCCTTTTTTTGAAGTTTTGCACTTTGCCAAAGATGCTTGCATTTGCACAACGTTTCCGCGCAGTAGTCATTATCGATTCTGATGTTTTCTCCTTTTAGTTTAGACACATTGCTCTAGACTGCTTGCTTTTCCCTATAGTCCTGAAAGTACATTATGACAGGGCGATTAGAAGAACTTTTTCCCATTCTATGAATTCGAGCTACAGATAAACACTGCACTCCCAATATAGCGGAGAAAACATCATCGATAACTTTCCTGCGCAAATCCGACTCTGATTCAATAGGATCTTCCTGTACGCCAAAAACAATCAAATTTGACCTCCGACTTCTATCTTCTAGATCTTCAAGCCTGGCTTGATGCGTGCAAGTGCATCCCGCACACCATTCCTTAAGAGGTGCGTTAAAATTTCGCATTACGGGCTATTGGAATCACCCGCCGTTGTGGTGCTGTGTTTAGGGCTCTCGGCTACTTAGCAGTGAATCCGCAGACGCTGCGTTTTGATGGAAGCGAAACGCTGAGGCACCCGCGTGCTGTGCGGTGTCAGTGCACGCTAAAGATCCCCAGGTACTGGAAATCATTCAGGACCCTTCGACTATGACTACTCTTGCTTCTTTCACTCCCACCTTCCTCCTTCCCCTTTCAGAACGTCTCGGTTGTCCAACGAGTTTGGAGGCATTTACTACGCCATTTCCTTTCCTCAAAAACCAATTTCAATTTTACTATCGTAACCATCTGTTATTTTTAGCGCAAATCCCACAAGTCTAGCAGGAACCCATAAATAATAACTTTCGGCTATTTCTGTCAATTTGATCCATGCTTTTTTCCCGAAATTCAGTGTGTGCGTGTGCGTGTGTGCGCGCGTGCGTGCGTGCGTGCGTGCGTGTGTGTGTGTGTGTGTGCGTGTGCGTGTGCGTGTGCGTGTGCGTGTGCGTGCGCGTGCGCGTGCGCGTGTGCGTGTGTGTGTGTGTGTGTGCGTGTGCGTGTGCGTGTGCGTGTGCGTGTGCGTGTGTGTGTGCGTGTGTGTGTGTGTGTGTGTGTGTTGTGTGTGTGTGTGCGCGTGTGCGTGTGCGTGTGCGTGTGCGTGTGCGTGTGCGTGTGCGTGTGTGTGTGTGTGTGTGTGTGTGTGTGTGTGTGTGTGTGTGTGTGTGTGTGTGTGTGTGTGTGTGTGTCAAGAGAGCGAAACGCCTACCCAACGCCACTTCCGACCAACTCACCTCAAGTCAATGTCAACCTATATCAGTTGCAATCTATTACGCCCTGGCCGCTTGTCTTGACAAACATTATTAAGCGGGAGTATATAGCGTTCGGATTCTTTCTAACTCATTGTTTTTTTGGTTTCATGTAGTACGGGACATTATTTGTCTTCACGATTTCTGACTGCGCAACAAATGCGACGCGTAACATTCCAAAAGACAATAGAACTCTCGAAATTGTGCTCGAAAAACTAGCCACCCTATATACGCAACGCCTTGTGACCTCGAGCGTACCTAAAGCTTTAAAAAACGCTAACATTATCTTAATTCATAAGAAAGGAGACGTCAAGGACTTGAAGAATTACAGACCGATCAGCTTACTGTCGGTTGCCTACAAGGTATTTACTAAGGTAATCACTAATAGGGCCAGGACAACCTTAGACTTCAATCAACCAGATGACCAGGCAGGCTTTCTTAAAGGATACTCGACAATGGACCATATTCACGCAAGAAATGAGTTGATAGAGAAATGCGCAGAATATAACCAGCCCCTATATATAGCGTTCATTGATTACGAGAAAGCATTCGACGAAGTAGAAAACTCAGCAGTCATGCAAGCATTGCGGAATCAGGGTGTAGAAGAGTGTTATGAGATAATATTGGAAGATATTTATAACGATTGCACAGCTACCATAGTTCGCTATAAAGTCAGCAATAAAATTCCAATAAGGAAAGGTATCGGGCAGGGAGACACGATCTCGCCTATGTTATTTATTGCCTGTTTACAGGAGGTATTCTGGGGCCTGAAATGGGAACAGTTGGGGATTAGAGTTAATGGAGAATACCTAAGTATTTTGCGATTCGCTGATGACATTGCCTTGATAAGTAACTCAGGACATGAACTGCAAAGCATGATCAATGAATTAGACAGGCAGAGCAGAACGGTTGGGCTAAAAATGAACATGCAGAAAACTAAAGTAATGCTAAACAGCCTAGCTAGGGAACAGCAGTTCGCAATTGATAGCCAGGTGCTGGAAGTAGGAAGAGAATATGGTTACTTAGGGTGGGTAGTGAAAGCTGATCCAGATCATGAGAGAAAAATAACTACAAGAAAAAGAATGGGGTGGAGCGCATATGGCAGGTTATCTCAGATCATGAATGGCAGTTTACCAATATCCCTCAAGAGAAAAGTATACAACAGGTGTACCTTACCGGTACTCACCTATGGGGCAGAAACGTGGAGGCTAACAAAGAGGGTTCAGCTTAAGTTAAGAACAACGCAGCGAGCTATGAAAAGAAAAATGATAGGTGTGACGTTAAGAGATCGGAAGCGGACGGAGTGGGTGAGAGAACAAACGCGCGTTAATGATAGCCTAGTTGAAATCAAGAGGAAGAAGTGGGCTTGTGCAGAGCATGTAATGCGAAGGCAAGATAACCTCTGGTCCTTAAGGGTAACGGAGTGTCCAAGAGAAGGCAAGCATAGCAGGGGGCGGCACAAAATTAGGTGGGCGGATGAGATTAAGAAGTTTGCGGGAATATGGTGGCCTCGGCTGGCGAAGGACAAGGTTAATTGGAGAGACATGGGAGAGGCCTTTGCCCTGCAGTGGGCATAGTCAGGCTGATGATGATGATGATGAAAGTACCTCCAACTTGCTCTGGATGCAAGAAGAGAAAAACTTTCTGTTTCCTAAAGAGATTAAATCTTCGATTTTTTGTCAATTTATTGTTCGCTGCTTTATTTCATTTTTATCTTCTTTATGACTTTATATTTTGTTTTTGGCGTTTGCATCTGCAAAGCCCTCCCTTGAAAAAGATAAACATGGCCACGATATCAAAATTCGACCTTTGGCAGTGCTGTTCTCGTCCGGCTCTAAAATGACTGGTCTATTTCATCTCAGTATACCAGCCTGGAGGGTAGGAGTTTGGTAATTAGCATACATAGCTTTAAGGCCTCGCTATCATATCTCAAAATTCATAACTTTATAAATTCTATGCTCCAGTAAAAGCCTTTCTTTCTTTGTGTTCAAACATGCACCACTGTGACAAAAAACGACTTCTTTCTCGATCTTGTGCGTCAATATCAACTCTGCACTGAACGGTGCTCTATGTTCTTACTAAGCTTCAAAACGATGCGATAATCGCGGAAGAGAGAAACAAGCTCTGTTTCGGCTGCCGCTGCAAGTTTGTTTAATTTTTTCCCGAAGGTCTTTTTTGTTACTTACGCGAAATATTTTATTCAGTAAACTGGCGGGAAATCACACGAAGAAGATGAAGTGTGCTATGTTCTTTTATGGAATTCGTGAGCGCCTGCATTAAGTGACATGGGTGAGTTTTTTACAAGAATTGGGCTTGCAGCCTTGCAGAGCTAGTCCAGTACTTCTTGGGTTGGGCTGGCGCGGGACGCGATTCATTTCTTTAGAAGCGTAGGTCACGAAATCAGCAGCGTTTTGTCCCTGCTGTAATTTGCATTGAGATTACAGCCGGTGCCCTACTCGGCTTTTGGTGCTCCACTCAGTATTTATTCAGCTGCCAGTTCTAAGCGCCAGCCTCTCAACCCAGGGTGATGTACTCTTTATTTCAGATTTTCGGTGCACGCACATTATCAATGGGCACACAGCCGAGCTCCTTAGCGATGTTTTTCGTACAGAGCTCAGACCGGCTAAAGCAAGCTGTGTAGCCATGTGATTTAGATCAGACGTGGACAAAGCAGGAAAGGTTTGTGAACGGGAAAAGGTTATGTATTCATCGGATTACATCGTGTTACGACGAGCGCGACATTACAAAACTCACACGCACCAGGCAGCGGCATCACGCGACTAAGGTCTCCCTAGGTACAGAGTTGACAGATGACTACTCGCTGTAGCCATCTGTGACGGAGGGGCACAGGCGGTGAAGGTCAACAGCAGGACAAGGTTCGGCGCTCAGCAGGCTTCATATCCCAGTGCGTTTTAAAAGTATATCCCCCAGTCTTTTACATGAGTTCTCGGGGTCATGAAGAACCAACCTAAGCTGACAAATATGGCGACATGGTCCGCTCGGAAGCCTGAGCTTCTTCTGCTGCGGCAGTCTGCTGAACTCCAGCCGCGGTTAGCTCAGGTGCTTCAGGGCACAATTCTGTGCCACATCTACTTTACACAGCCTCATTTGGTAGCGTAGCGGGCAGTTCTTTGTTGTGATTTTTCACTCTCTGAATACTCAAGAGGGGCAGTAAGCGGCGCTGCTTGTAGGTTCACAAGGGCTTGCTCGAAGTACGGAGTACGAAATGGCTTGGTTTATTTCGAGTCAATCCTTTCGACCCTTGGGAAGGAACAGCCAAGGTGGGCGGTGGCACGACGAACCACGGAGGCTACGAGTGCCTTCTGTTTGGCACTCTTATACAGGCCCTTGAACATGGCGGAGTGCTTAGATGTGCCATCTTTAACGGGCTCTTGGCACTGCAGCCTGGCGTACTCAACAGTTTAAGACTTCGCATCACGGTGACTCATGGTAGCAGCGTTTTCGTTGTTGTTGAACATTCAGTGACTTGTCCTGGGCTTTTGTGCGACGTTTCGTGAAGTCCAGTAACATTGCATCAAAGCTAGTTGTCAGTGGACGGCGGAATTTCTTTGTGAGCTGATTTGGAGATACCCATGCAACAGTTCGAACGGCGAAAGTCCCAAACTCGTCTTGATCGAGATGCGAATCTCTGTGGGATAGCCACGCTCAAGGCTTAAGAAATGGCATCTTCCTACTTGCATTTTGTTCTGATTTGGTGCGGTGCTCCTGCTTTCAGTGGTGTGCAGGCCATGAAAACAAGTTTACTGCAGCTGCTGCTGCTTTTACGGATGATAATAGGATGTTCTGGAAATGACAGGAATGCCGGGTGTGTCCGTGGACGTCATGGTGCTAGACGCGAAGTCCGCAATCACGGAGTGGAAGGACGGGTGGCTTAACATGGGCGATACGGCCTGGTAGTCAAAAGCCAATAAACTAGATGGCGACGGCTGGACATCAACTTGACTCGAGATTGAGTAAAGCAGAAATTTGGGCAAGTTGGTATGTATTCATTTTTGAAACAGCGCAACAAATACGGGACGTGGAAACTGAGGGGTAAAGACAAACAGGCGCTGACTAACAACTGGGTTTATTGAAACAAACACACAAATATATAGACAGAACTCTATATAGAACTATATATAGAACTCTATATATTTGTGTGTTTTTTTTTCAATAAACCCAGTTGTTAGTCAGCGCCTGTTTGTCTTTACCCCTCAGTTTCCACGTCCCGTCTTTGTTGCGCTGTTTCAAAAATGAATTGACTCGAGATGGCGATCTGTGAAGGTAGTGAGGCTTGAACAGGAACAAGAGCTGAGTTTTCTGATCTGGAACATCTGCTATGTGACTGCAGTGACTCATTCCGTAGTGCTTGTGATTGTGAGGCGACTCTGTGAACCCTGGTACGTTCTCCATCATCATTGACTGTTCCATGAAATTCGAGGGCTGCTCATCACAGTCTGCATGGTCATCCTTCATCACGTCGTCAGCAACAGTTCTGAGCATGCTGCGAGGTAGTCATAGAGGTTTTGACCTGGACGCTGTAACGAAGGTGTGCGCGTTTTGTACGGCCGTGGAAGGAACCTCAACTGCGGAAGAAGTCCGACTCAAAGGAGACTCGGCTCTATATGTCAGCATGCGATCAGCAGGCAAACTAGCATGCTCAACAATTTAAAGACTTCCCGGCCACTTGATGCGCGTTGTCAGCGACGCATCTTCGAAGTCACTCTTCCTCTTGTAGTCGTAGGATAGCCGCGTTGGCGTGTGCAAGAGTACACCGCTCTACGTTCTCGGGAACACTTTTTTTGTCGTATAGCAGTACGGTGCTGGTGCTCGGGGGCGCACTTCTGTCGGCTTGGATGGCTTTAAAACAATCCTCGCCGAGGGTCAGAAGAGGAGGGTTACCATCACTTCAAGTGCCGCAGAGATGGGCCCGATAGAAATCATCATCATCAGTCTGACTACGGCAATGCAGGGCTAAAGGCCTCTCCCATGTCTCTCCAATTTACTCTGTCCTTTGCCAGTTGCGGCCACCGTATCCGCGCAAACCTCTTAATCTCATCCGCCCACCTAACTTTCTGCCGCCCCCTCCTACACTTGCCTTCTCTAGAAATCCACTCCCTTACCCTTTTAAAGACCAGCGGCTACATTGCCTTCACATTACATGCCCTTCCCAACCTCATTTGACCCTCTTGACTTCGGCTAGGATGTCATTAACACGCGTTGGTTCCCTCACCCACTTCTCCCGTTCTTGATCTCTTGGCATTGCACCTATCGGTATTGTACCTGCGGCTGCCACGGTACCTGCAGTGACGACGGAGAGCGTCGTCGTCTTCCTTGTTCAAGGCGATAAGGCAGAGGCCATGAGAAGGTATTCAGTCGATATTGTTACCTTGGAGCCGCTTTCTGGGAAGGCGTCAACTTTTCCGACGCCTGCAACAGGAGCTCCTAGGACTACACAAGTGATCTCTGTTGTAGCGGTTTTGCTTCATGTTCCGTGAATGTTGCTGAAGTGGAGCTCTCGGCGCAGTGCACTTGGCAGCCTAACTGTCGAGAGTTTAAGAACGTTGCTCTACTTACGTCTTGGCCTGGGCTGTAGGCAAGGGCATTTTGTTTGGAAGCAACTGCCGCTTACTGGCCTCTCGTTCCCTCGGTGGTAAGCAGGCAGTGTGAGTAGGCTGTGATGGTGGTGGGGTTTGTCGAACAGCAGGCGGCTGTGATAAGTTTGGGCTGTGGACAGTCTGATATCTTTGGGCAAAAGGATCAGAAGTTCAATATCTTGGATATTGTCCTGTACGTCGCGAGAAGCGGGCGAAGCGGCCATGGTCACTAGTACGATCAATCTCGATCACAATTATCAGGTACTCGGCAAAGTTCTCGGTCGCTGCACTGAAATGACTGCAGCCAATTGGTCGTCCTGTATCTCTTGCACGAGGTACTCAATGCGCTCTTTGCCGGTCAGACTCATTGGGCAATGGTTAATAACCCTGAGTTTCGCAAGCGAGTAGTTAAACAAGGTTCCACTTCTGTTTTGTACCCGCACAGCTACTCTTTCTTGCCACTGCATAAGCAAATGTTGCTCGCTGAACTGCGCTTGGAAGGAATATATCATCCAGGGCATTTTGTAAGCTGGCTGCCCGCTGTCACTTTCCAATCCGCTGCTGGAACAAGAAGAGTTTAAGAAGAGATTGCGATAAACTTTGATGTTGCCCTGGTCACAAGTTGCTGTGTTTGTTCGAGAAGCTCCATGTACCCGTGACCGGACAGGCCTGGGTCGCCGCTGAATGCGCGGATGGTCGCGTATATGTCAGGCAGCGTGGTGGCGTATATCGTCGGGTGGGCGTTTGAGACGCGTTGAACGCCAACTGTTGTAGAAATGCTAAGAGTAGGCGCATGTTTTTAGTTTTAAAGGGGGGGGGGGGGGGGGGGTAACTTTCACAAGCGACTGAGGCTATGAGGGGCACCGTAGTGTAGAGCTCTGAAATTCGACCACCTGGGGTTCTTTAACGTGCACCGGTATCGCACAGTGCACGGGCCTCCAGAATTTCCCCTTTCCCCTCCATCGAAATTCGACCGCAACGGCCGAGATGTTTTGCACTGGGTCCGCTGGAAATGCTATCATGGCTGGAATCGTCTCTTCGGCTGTTGCGAATCAAGTGCAGGCTTGAAATTCACAAAACTAATTTCAGCTGATACGCTCAGTTTTCTCAGCGATGTAGCCAGACAAGACGCTGAATGAGGTCTTCTTTTGTGCACGGGGTGCCGAGCTCCCACTGTGCAAATTCTTCTCTTTTGAAGTCTGCTGGGAATTCGGCGTTCCGCGAAATGACGATGGTGTGGCAGTCGGCATGTTGGTTTAGAAGCTGAAAATATTTTGATGACCTGAACAAATGTGACCATATTGCGCTATATGTGAGCAAGAGAAGTTTTATTGTTCGCTACATTACACCAGATTACGAAGAGCCCGACATATTGCAACTCACACGCACGGGGCTCCGCGGCGTCACGAGACTAGCCTCTCCCCAGGTCCAGAGTTGCGAGATAACTCCGTACTGTAGCCATCTGTGTCGGAGCGGCATACGCTGCGAAACGCACCGGCAGCAAGAGGTTCCGCGTGCAGCACGCCTCACAGCGAAATGAGATTCACTAAGCAGGCACTTTGCGCTTGCTAGTGAGCTATAGCGGAGAGGCACAGCGCAGAAGACAAGACGTTACTCTTACCGTGTCCTGTTCTGCAGGAAAAGGAGGCTGTGAATGCACCGGTTCGAGCTCGTGGGCACACTACTTGAAACTGATGGTTGGTGCGGTGCGATATGCGGGACGCTGCTGTAGTCAATGGTGCTTGATTGAGGGATGCAAAGAAGAACTTGTGCTACTAGGACAGGCTAGCAAGGCGGCGTCGACTGGAGAGCGTTGACAAGCCGGATTCTGATTTGAAGGATGGTTCGGTAACTTCGTTCGAATATAGGCAGTGCATGAATCTAGCATAGCGATCTTGAGTAGATTCTAATGAGTCGATGATATATGATTGATGCAAATTCCAAATGTGCGAGGTGTATTCAAGTGTCGGCCTAACAAGTGTCTTGTATGCGGGTAGTTTACCATGTGGCGAGGTGTTCCGTAGATGACGTTGCAAGAACCCTAAGCATTTTTTAGTTGCCTAGATGATATTGGTAACGTGCGAGCGCGAAGACAGTTCGTAAGAAAAGTGGTTGCACCTTGGTACTCATAAGATTGGACTGGCTATAGTGGCTTGTTAGCGATGTGTGAGGAAAAAGCAAAAGGCTGTGACGGCGAGAGAAGGGCATACATTTTCATTTAGTGGCGTTTGGGGTCGTTTTTCACTATTCTACAATGCTCTTAAGATAAAAGTGCTGAGCGGCTTAATGAGAGGCGTTACTGATAGTACGGTAAATGCCGCAGTCATCTGCAAACATGCGTATATTAAAGGAGACACTGTGAGGTAAGTCGGTTATATATATTCACAACAACAGCGGAACAAGGACAGGCCTTCGAGGGACTCCAGAAGTTATTGGAAAGAGACTAGACAAGCCATTACTGCCAAAGACCATTTGCGAACGATTAGTCAAAAATTCTTCAATCCAGGTTTCAATTTTCGGGGCCCAGAAGTTTTAATGGCAAGCGACAGTGAGATAGTTTATCGAAAGCGTTGGGAAAATATAGAAAGGTCGCGTCAGTTTATATGTTCTAATCAAGACTAACAAGTAAGTTACAAATGAAAAGTGCCAGCTGCGTTTCCCAAGACAAACTCTTCTGGAAATCATTTGTGAAGAGTGAAAAATGTGATTCAAGTCTAGAACGGTCATTATTCAGAGCAGGTGACATGTTCCATCATCTTTCTTGGTAGGGTTGTTAATCAGATGGCGGTAATTTAGAGGAGAAATTTTATTGCCTGATTTTTAGACAAGAATGGTTTTTCCCAATTCCCAATCATCCGGTACGTTTCCTGAGGAAGGCTACTGGCAGAATAGTAAAGAAAATACGCTGTCGTCAGGTCTTTTTACTGTTTAGTGTTTTAAAGGTGATTTTGTGAAGGCCAGCTGATGATAGCTAAATTTTACCGATTATCAACGAAATTCTATCTGCAAAAAATGTGGTACCTGGCATGGTACCTTCAATGTTGCTTATCTGCAAAGAAAAAGGCGTGTCAAGTTCTCATGTAAAAACTGTCGAAAGTACAGAGTTAAACGCGTCTGCACATATGGTTTTCATTTTACAAATATGGGTGGTCTCGCCTTCGTTCTTCATACCATGACAACCTCCTGTTACCAAGTAACAAACCTGAAGCTAGGAACGAGGAACAGAATTCAGGAAAGTGGACTAAAGGGGCAAAACAGCAAAGGTCGCGGCGATCTAAAGCTAGAATATAGAGGTTTTGGAGAAACTTTGGCACCATACTTCCTTGGCGCTTTTCGGTCGTCTTTTGGCAAGGCTTCACGAATGGCAAGAAAAGTGTGAATGCTTGGTCAGCTTACAGACTTTCTGTGCGTCTCCAATGCGGAAACGGCAATCAAAGCAAGGTCTTCGGTTTTTCTACGCTTAATCTAGATCTCACCGTTTGACTGAAGCTTGCTAGGCGATGACTTAGTAGAATTTGATCCTGCGATTGTGAAACTAGGAATTCCAACAGTTCCTGCTGCACATAAAGCCGTCTTCGCTGTGGCTCGGTGTTTATCCTTCCGCGTCGTTTTGCTGGTGTATGCATAGCGTACAGAACCATCCGAATAATTGGAATAATCCACTTGTATTTGTAACTTTTTTTCGCAGCATCACAGAGCTCGACACCAGGTTCAAATGGTAAGTAGGTTCGTGTTGCAGTCCACGTTGGTGACTTCAGGCAGTGTCTTTTTTGCACATACTTTTTTACACCTAACTGTAAGCTTGCATGGGCAAACGAGGAAGTCACCATGTTGAAGTGCACTCGAGCGATTTCATTCTTTGGGCTGTCAGTATCGGCACTAAATATTTGTAAAGCTGCCAATGGGCCTAATTGAATTTTCATGCATAACTTCATTAGTGCCCAGTAATAGCGCACTAATGATATTAAGGAAAATATTAATCCGTGAACACTGCAGATTGTAGGAACTGAGGAATGGAGTCGGTTAAAAATAGGTTTGGTTTGGCTTGGTGTATTGGGATTTAACGTCCCGAAGCAACTCAGGCTATAAGGGACGCCGTAGTGAAGGGCTCCAGAAATTTCGACCACCTGGGGTTCTTTAACGTGCACTGACATCCCGAGAAACAAAATTCGTACTCTTGGAAATGAACACTGGAAGCAGTTAAATTACTTTACAAATTCCACCTGCGCCATCTGCTGTCGTGTACGCGCGATCAGCCCTCGACCAGCCTTGTCCCTCTCAGTTTACATGAGGACATCTGAAAGCAAATGTGTTTGCTGCACTCGAGACTGACACCCAACTTTTGCTCGTTCTTTGCCATACCAAGAAAACACAGTTTCGCGAAGTAGCTGCTCCAAAATCATTTGGCGCTTTATTTTCGTGGTGTGAAACATGTCACAAACGTGGCAGCGTGAGACCGTCATTGTTTACCATTGTTACCTGCGGCTGTGGTGCCAATCTTACATTCATCTGTTGAAGAAACTTTGGAATCTTGTCTCTGCCACCGTAACGCGGCTGCGGAGAAAGGCTCGGTGCTTTCTCCACGGTATGAACCAACAAAGTAACTACTCGGTTCAGGGCTGCCGTGAAGAAAAATGGTTCCTGGCAGGGGGTCCTTTCAACTGTCCCGCCGAAGGGCCTGAGTGCCGCTCTTTTACCCGACGCTTATAAGTAAAAGTATTCTATTGCCGTCAATGACCACTTCTCGGAATGTGACGCTTCATGCCTAAGAAGGCTAGCTGTTCAGTTGATGTGGAAGACATGTTCCACTGGGCACATCATCCTCTGTCATTCTGCGCAGTAAGAAATGTTATTGAGAACGCAGGACCTACGGCCATTCAGAACAAGGTCGGGTTATCAAATAACAATTTTTCAGAGCTTTTAATGTTTTAAATCATCCACCGTCATGAAATTTCCTGATCGCGTTGTCATTAAAAAAAAAAAGGAGTGTGCATAGGCTCCTTCCAAGCACGGTTTTAAAGTCATGGATCTTCATCGACTTAAGAAAAGCGAATTCAAAGTGTCACATTACAACGCCCGAGTTGTAATTCTTTAGATACGTTGACAACTAATTTGTGCTAATGAAAAAGACGGAAGCTCGTAATGAGGCGTTATCGTGAGCATATTGCTTAGCGAGGGTGCTCTTGTGGGCTAGTTGGTGTAACAATGGAAGAGGGAACAGAGCGAACACGAGACGAAGAAAAGGGACACAGAATCTACATTCCATGACTACAGCGCAAAGAACGGGACAAGAAGAAGGACACAGGCAGAGACACAACACAGCGCTGACTTACAACTGAAATCTTTATTGCCTGCCAGCCGGAATAAGTACCTAGCAGGCGGGGAAAAATGAAAAGTAATAGACACAAGTCATGCAGCGGAAACAAAAAATTCAAAAAACAGACTAAAGCACACGCGTGTCAACATTCACATTCAATGTAGCGTTTTTCTTTTCCTGACAGCAGTATAGATGGTGCGCTTATGCAATCTTCAGGGAGCCTTGCTATCATGTGTGCTTCTATGATTTCTGTAGTTAGCGAATCGCGGTTCCTACCTATCACAACGCACTCGTTGTACAATGGTACGCAGGCATCATTGTCATCTTCGTCATCAGCATCATCACTTTTGCCGTTTCTACAGTGTTTCGATACGTGGCCTACGATAGGCCCACGTGCGACATTATAACCATGCTCTTTCAATCTTTCGTTGATACATCGGCCGGTTTGGCCGATGTATTGCTTCCCACATGACAACGGCAAAGAGTAGATGACTCCCTCCTGGCAGGGGACAAATTGTTTTGCATGCCTTTTCAGGCAGCCGCGTGGTTCCCTGTTGGCCGAATTTACTTTTTGGACCAGGCTGGACAATCGGCTAGATGCCGAAAACACGACGTCGACTCCCACATGCTTCCCATATCTCTTCAGGTTATGCGAGACCTGATGAAGATATGGCACAACGGCGACTTTTTTCTTTTTCTCCTTATCAGTTCTGCTGTTGGCATCACATCTCAACTTTTTCTACAGTTTTTCTGCGACGGAGACCAAAACTTGTGAAGGGTAACCGGCCTGTGTCAATCGATCTACTTGGTTGTGGAAACTTTGCTCCAACCTGTGTTCGTATGTTTTCTTTACAACATTGTTAAAAACTGAATGGACAATTGCTCTTTTCACGAGCTTCGAGTGGGCTGATGAATATGGCAGGATGGGTTTCTGACCACGGGGCTCAAAAGCCCAACATACATGGGATGAAATGAACTGAAGTCAGAGATCTAAAAATCTGATGGAATCATTAAGTGGTACTTCGTGCGTTAAAATCATGGGTTTCAGGCACTCAGAGAACACTGAAGAAACATAAAGGAACTGCTGTTCGAATTCGACGTTGTCACACTCTAAAACACGAAATAGTCATCTACAAATCTAAAAATTCCACAAACACTGGATCCTTTGAACCGCTCGTTCAATATTTGGTCGCGCAAAGCCAGAAACATGTCACTAAGAATGGGTGCAAGTCATGAACTGTTCATGCCTTGCACCCATTCTTAGTGACATGTTTCTGGCTTTGAGCGACCAAATATTGAACGAGCGGTTCAAAGGATCCAGTGTTTGTGGAATTTTTAGATTTGTAGATGACTATTTCGTGTTTTAGAGTGTGACAACGTCGAATTCGAACAGCAGTTCCTTTGTGTTTCTTCAGTGTTCTCTGAGTGCCTGAAACCCATGATTTTAACGCACGAAGTACCACTTAATGATTCCATCAGGTTTTTAGATCTCTCACTTCAGTTCACTTCATCCCATGTATGTTGGGCTTTTGAGCCCCGTGGTCAGAAACCCATCCTGCCATATTCATCAGCCCACTCGAAGCTCGTGAAAAGAGCAATTGTCCATTCAGTTTTTAACAATGTTGTAAAGAAAACATGCGAACACAGGTTGGAGCAATGTTTCCACAACCAAGTAGATCGATTGACACAGGCCGGTTACCCTTCACAAGTTTTGGTCTCCATCGCAGAAAAACTGCAGAAAAAGTTGAGGTGTGATGCCAACAGCAGAACTGATAAGTAGAAAAAGAAAAAAGTCGCCGTTGTGCCATATCTTCATCAGGTCTCGCATAACCTGAAGAGAATTGGGAAGCACGTGGGAGTCGACGTCGTGTTTTCGGCACCTAGCCGATTGTCCAACCTGGTCCAAAAAGTAAATTCGGCCAACAGGGAACCACGCGGCTGCCTGAAAAGGCATGCAAAACAATTTGTCCCCTGCCAGGAGGGAGTCATCTACTCTTTGCCGTTGTCATGTGGGAAGCAATACATCGGCCAAACCGGCCGATGTATCAACGAAAGATTGAAAGAGCATGATTATAATGTCGCACGTGGGCCTATCGTAGGCCACGTATCGAAACACTGTAGAAACTGGAAAAGTGATGATGCTGATGACGAAGATGACAATGATGCCTGCGTACCATTGTACAACGAGTGCGTTGTGATAGGCAGGAACCGCGATTCGCTGACTACAGAAATCATAGAAGCACACATGATAGCAAGGCTCCCTGAAGATTGCATAAGCGCACCATCTATACTGCTGTCAGGAAAAGAAAAACGCTACCTTGAATGTGAATGTTGACACGCGTGTGCTTTAGTCTGTTTTTTGAATTTTTTGTTTCCGCTGCATGACTTGTGTCTATTACTTTTCATTTTTCACCGCCTGCTAGGTACTTATTCCGGCTGGCAGGTAATAAAGATTTCAGTTGTAAGTCAGCGCTGTGTTGTGTCTCTGCCTGTGTCCTTCTTCTTGTCCCGTTTTTTGCGCTGTAGTCATGGAATATCGGAACCAACTCGCCCAGCAACTTACCTTGACAGAATCTACACCTGTCCGACCGCGGCAGCCGTGTTCGATGGAGGCTAGACGCAAAAAAGCGCCCGTGTGCTGTGCGATGTCAATGAACGTTAAAGATCACAGGTGGTTAAAGCGCCGTTAAAGATCCCTTCACTTTAAAGATCGCCTCCACTACAGCATGCCTTTCTTCTTTCACTGCTTCTTTATCCCTTCCCTCACAGCGCTCTTCGGGTGTATACTGAGAAACGTGAGAAAATTACTGCGCCGTTTCCCTTGCTAAAAAAGTAAAGAATGAGTTCGGAGGAATGGAAATGGCGCACTATCTGTATCACATATCTCAGTGAACACCTGAACTGCGCGGTAAAGGAGCGGAAGAAGGTGGGTGTGAAAGAAGAAAGAGGTGCCGTTGTGGTCGTCTCTGGAATAATTTCGGCCACCTGGAAATCTTTACCGTGCGCTGACATCGCACAGCACACGGGTGCCTTTTGCGTTTCGCCTCTATCGTAACGCGGCCAACGCGATCGGGTTCGAACCCGGGCTCTCCGGCTCGGTAGACGAGCGCCTTAACCACTCAGTGACCGCGCCGGGTTTTCCTCAAAACCAATTTTAACTTTTTCCCTACGCCTGTGTTGTTCTTCGCTTCTTCGTCCTCTGTTTGTGCTGCTCCCTTTTGCCATCGGTCTTGACCTTTTTGCCTACAGTGCCTACGGCGAAAGTTCTACTCGAACTCAGGGAGAAAGGCTGCATTAAGTTCCTTCACGTACGCTTTGTTTTTGGAGAAACGCTCGCAATAACAGCCACGGTCAAAACAATTAATCCTCAAACACCAATCTACGGTTTCACAGCTTGCAAAAAGAGTCAAAGCTAAATATTGCATCCGCTCTCCTCACGCTAAGTCGTGGGAACATGAAGTTCGTGAAAGAGTTCAATTGCAAACTGAGGCGGCTGCAGAAAGCAAGTTTCCCCAGTGCAATAGTGGCCTTAGAGGCGGAACGCCAGATTTGTGATGTAAAGCCTTGTGGGCGTCACAAGCAGGGATTAGATGCGCGTTCGCAGCATCAATCAGTTGTAGTGCATTCGTGACACTGCCTCAAGAAGGTGGCCGGAAAGCGAGCAGCGCCTATTCTGTTCTCCGCCCCGGGGAAGATGGCGCGCATGTGTCGCCTGGTTAATTGAGCGAAGAGCCCAGCCTACAAAATAAAGCACGCCAGGCCACACGTTGCCTGAGAGGTAGCAGTGCTGTGCAGCATGCTACCTACCCGACTGGAGCAAGTGCTTCATTGGGCAGATTTGATGATTAACGAACGCTCACAAGAACAGGGCAGGGGAGTTTAGGTGAGGCGGAGGTTATTCAGCTGTCTGTATTCGCCCTTAGTCACAAAAGCGAGCAAGTGATCTGTTTCTTTAACCAGATATGCGTGTTGCCCAAGTTTATCACGCGAAAGAGCCCAGAAAGTTTTCATGCTTTTTATAATTTCTTTATGATAACAGCGTCAGTGCTTGTTCTCTTGTGCTCTGGAAAGAAGTAAAGCATTACCTAATCGCAACCATGTCCGCCACCGCATCAGTGAGGTAGGGAGAGAGATAAAAAAAACAAGGCGCACAGGTGCGAAACGAACAACAGAAGTTCTCTGAGATGTTCACTTTTCTTTTTGGTTTTTGTCTACTTCGGTGATTGCGGTTTCCTTACAATGGTTTCGCGCGCTAGGTGTCTGAGGCGCCTCTAGTGTACACGAAGATTTCGATTCGTGGTGTAAAAGGCCCCCAATTAGCCCACCTGTCTACGCTTAGTAGAGCTAACATTGCCATCGGAGCTAGCAAAACTGTAGTGTCACGTCCATGGTCACCACTGTCCAGAGTCGCAGGGCCGCAGCGTAGCATTAAGAAAAAACCAGCGCTGCAGGCATTCGTCACTGAACTGCCCGTGTCGTGCTGGCGCACTCAGCACGCGCTACTCATCTTTATTTAAGTCTTATTCCCAGCCGAGGCCTGCGTCGATGGGCGCTACATTATCATCATCAGCAGCAGCCTTACTACGCCCACTGCAGCGCAAAGGCCTCTCCCACGTCTCTCCAATTAACCCTGAAAAACCCAGCTAGAAGCTGAAAAGCAGAGCTGTCCCTAACACTGGACTTTTTTTTTGTTTATTGCCTATAAAATCGCTTCTACGCTTCGCAAAAGGTATTTGCAATTTGCTCATTCGAAAACATCCGCAGCATTTCTGCATGTCTTTACCGCCTTGTTCTCTGAGCCGTCCCGTGCATGCGCAAAGCTGAAGTCACACCCAACGCACATGCCATCCTCTCGCCCTGGTACCCGGCAGCACGAGTAACAGACCTCCTGAACAACGTTTACTCACAAGGGGCTGATGTTAGTGCGCAAAGCGAGGGCGCACAAAAAAGACGCAGACAAGTAATCACCACTATCTTTTAAGGCGAACGTCTTTAAATGCTCATGCTCGCGGTGTGTGTCCGTGCGCTAGAATCATGCCAACCTCCTTCCGTTGAGAAATGTCAAACGTCACTGATTTGTGCAGAATGAGTGCTCGGGCTTCCTGACGTGAAAGTTGATATATTCTGTGTGATCCTGAAAAGAGGAATCCCGCAAATTCCAATTCAAATTCTTTATTTCTCTTTTGTAAAGATACAGACAGTGGAGGCGCAGAAAAAGCTGTGACAGACAGCTTGACTAAGCCGCATCCCCTTTTCGCTTTTCAGCAGCTTGACAGCGACTTTTAAGACAAAAGGCAATTGCACAGCGTGATAACAGGTATACAATAATGAGCAGGTACAAGAGAAAACGAAACATTATAAAACAGTGACACAATACTCACATTGGATAAACACAGGTACTGGCAGCAAAGGAAAAAAAAGACACAAAACAAAAATCCTACAGGCTATAGCATACAGAGCAAGCAAAGACCTGTTTGACGAACTGAAAAGGTCAAAATTATTACATACATACGCATTTAGCAGGGAAGGAAGAATGAAATGCAGGCGTTCTCTACCTGAATTTAATCGTGGGGTCGGGACTATCCATGTCTCAGCATACCTTGTTATGTAGCTTGCATCTCGGGTATGTAGTTCGGCAAGTTTACGTATGTGATTTACATTTCTACGTGTTTCGAGTTTAAACCGGACACTCAAGTGATATTTATACAAGTTGTGTATTTTTAGCACGCCGCGTTGTAGAAAAAGATCTGTGTTTGGCGAGTCCCAGTCGACATTGTAAACATGACGAAGAAACTTTTTCTGAAAAATGTAGATACGCTGAAGACAGCTAACCGTAGCTGTGCCCCACACTAGGTGGCAGTAGTTTAAATAGGAGCAGAAAAGGGAATTACAGAGGAGTAACTTTACTGTTCTTGGAATGACGTATCTGAACCGACTTATGACTCCGGTTATTTGAGCCAGTTTCATGATAATGTGGTCCGTGTGGTATTCCCAAGACAAGCTGGAAGAAAAAACTACTCTGAGGCATTTAAATTGTTCAACTATGCCTATACATCGTGAGTTTAGTTTAATCTCCATGGAGGAAGGAAGTACTTTGTTTTTAGGACAAAACATGACAGCTTTTGTTTTCTTTTCATTTATAAGCAGGAATCTGGATTCGGACCACTTTTGTAATTCACTCAAGGTGTCATTGCATTCCTGAACAAGGAGATCAAGATCATTGCCAGTAAAAAAGAAGCTAGTGCCATCAGCGTAGATAATAAATTCAGCGGCGGAGTTAATGTTGGAAATATCATTTAGGTACATATTAAAAAGTAATGGCCCCAATATACTACAATAGAGAACGCCAGAAATAACAAGTTTTAGTTCAGATTTCATATTGTCTATGCATACAGCCCGTTTTCTATGCAAAGCGCATTGTGTGAATTACCTGTTTGTGTTATTTTTCTTTATCGTAGCAAACGGACCACGCAAATTGATACTAGCCTTTATTAAATGCCTCTGTTTCCAAAGCTAAAATGGCGCACTTGGAATAGTGGAAGAAATACAGGATATTCGCAGGGCCGCTAAATGTGTCTTCAGAGGCAAATTTACCAGCAGTTGTCGTTGTTGCTTTATAGAGAGGTATTTATTTTTTTCTTAAATTAGCCTCTCCAATATCCGAATTCCCTAATGCCAATCGGAGCCCAATTTCCGCGCTCTGTAGTTTGTGCGACTAGTCTTCCAGATCCTATTTCCGCTCTTCCTGCTTCCTACGCTGCACAGAACGAAAACTGGGTGAACTGCAGCATCCGCTCGTTTTGTAGCACATAATATGTTCACATTGGAGGCGTTAGCAGCAAGTTCACTTCAGTCACTGTGCCCGGGACTGCACGCACAGCCATTCGTTAGCCAAATAAACTGAATCAAGCTTGAAGTCAGCGACCTACTTTCGCACACCTATTATGCTTCCTGCGGAAATTCAGCCAGCAAGGAACTCCACGCAGTTCTTGAAGTCGGTTTATTTTAGCCTGGAAAGTCCAGTAATGCTTTACTGCGACCATGTTTCATAGCACCGATGTCAACAAATTGGAGGGGCACTTCAGTTACACTTTAAGGTTGTTCTTTATAGAGTTTAACTTCCCAAGGCGACTCAGGCTATGAGGGACATCGTAGCAGAGGGCTCCAGATAATTTGGATCAGCTGGAGTGCTTTAAGGTGCATGGCATACATAATATTGGTCTCTAGAACTTCGCCTCTATCAAAACGCGACGGCCGCAGCCGGCAAGATGCATCTTCCCCCTCGTCTTTCGAGTCAACAGCCAAGTACTATAACCGCTGAACCACCGCGGCGCCTTAAGGGTATGACGTGATAGCGTAATGGGTTAATTCCCTTATATGCAGGTTGTCATTTCCTACTTTACATTTATGGATCCTTTGGTGTCCTCTCCTTGCGCAGTAGTGCAGGGGTTAAGCCATGCGTCCCTGCCTGCCATGGAAGGTTCTCCTAGCAGTGGTAATTGTGCGGCACAAGCGACCAGTCATTACTATAACTTCCACCTGCCACGGAAGGCAGTTTGCTCAATATCCCTGGGGCAGATTGTGATGACGCCGCAAGGTGACATGGCCTAGTTGGCCCACCTGCCTCCTAGGTTGGTGTTTGGGGACCTCCTTCCACAGCCACGCCGGTGATTTTAGAGCGAAAGCTCGACTCGTCCCGTACGAATCTCAAGATCATGTATAACAGTACCTTTTGCTGGGCTAGTTGGTGTGACATTGGTGTGTACGTAAGGTGTGCCACGGGAGTGGTCTACGAGATCCCCCTTACATGTGGCAAAGTGTACGTCGGTCAGACCGGACGCTGCGTCAACGAGCGTGCCGGGGAACACAGAAGGTCCTTAGGGAACGCATCGGATTCGTTCGAAAACCTTCCCGCCCATTGCCGCTCTTGCATTGATGGAAATAAAAAGCACTGTGCACCACGACTTGAAGAGATTAAAATTCTAACCAGAAGTAAAGATAGATTAGCTCGCGAACTGGCAGAAGCCTTTTTTATCAAAGAGAGGGGTGGCATGTGCGTCAGCACCACTTCTATTTCCCTACGAGGAAGTGAACACAGATTGTTAAAAAATACGCGATTATGAGAAGTTATCGTCCTTGTGTGTGTGGGTGTTGTTGCCATGTGGGAAATGCGCATGCGTTCACCGTCTTCGGGCTATATATATGCTACATGTGGCTTTCAATAAACTTAGTTGGAGTTAGCGCCCGTCCTGTCCGTCTTTCTGTGGGGTTTATGTAGAATTTAGCGCTGTTTTTTCTTTTCTGAACTCAAGATCATGTGGCTATGAAATTTCAACTTGAAACCAGAAGGAGAGGAGGCTTGGCTTTGACGTCATGCCACGTGACTCACCACGCCCTGCCACAGTTGCGCGCGTTTGAGACGACGGCGCTCACTCGGTTTGCAGCTATCGAATTGCGTGTATCGCTGCTGCTCGCCACAGCTGCGTATGCGGAGCCACGGCACGGTCGCAACTAACGGAAATCGCATGATGCGCCCTTCGCTCTATAAATGTGTGTGGTGTGTGCTTGCCTTCACACAAAGCCATGGATGAGCAACATGCCGGAACTAGTGCTTCGACGATGTATCGCCGCCGTCCAAGCCAAACCTTTGATATGAAATGAATATGAATATGAAACCATGAATATGAATATGAATGAACAATAAATGAATATGAATATGAAACCAGAAATGTTTCCGGTTGGCTACCCTGCACTGGCGAAGGGAATGAGGGGACTAAAGAGGGAAGAGAGAAGGAACAGGACACACAGTCACCCAATTTGCCGATCAAGGCAGTCCCTCACAAAAAAAAACAGTGCCTTGTAAGACTCGATGGCAGTCGACTGTTGTGGCCATGGACCGAGGTTCTTGGCCTCTGTGAAGGGGCGAAGATCAAGGCAGCCCAGAGCACAACGCAGCTTACGTATTTCGTTCACAAAGACAGGGCACTCATACCGGAGATTACTGCCTCTTCGCAGACACAGTTTACACAAGAAGGGCTGGCGGCCATCGCGATCCGGAAATTATATTGACTTGTGAAGGCAACGCAGAGCCATAGACGGCACAGTAATGTTGCTTCACGACGTGCTACATCACATGGAAGACGGAGGCAGTTCAGGGTACAATGCTCTGAGCCGATGGTTGCAGAACTCTCCCGTGTTCCACGCAGAAAGTGCAAGCTCCAGCCTCAAAGAACGAAGCCTACATGCTGCGTCAGCTCTCGTTAAAAGGATATTGACTGCGATTCCGTCATTGTTGGCAGAACCAGCAGCTTCGTCTGCCTGATGATTTTCATGAATACCGCAGTGGCCTGGAAGCCACTGGAAAATTATGTCATGTCCTTGCAATGTGGTGTCATGGTACAGCTTGCGGATTTCAGCAAAGAGTTGTTCGTGGGACCCGCGGCGTAGTGCAGCTTCCACGCCTTGAAGGGCTGCTTTAGAGTTGGTGAAAAACTCTCCAGTCATGTGCATATTCCTGACTGAGGAATTGAACTGCAGCCCGTAAGGCAGCTAGTTCTGCACCAGTTGAAGAGGTGAGATAGGTAGTCCTCACCTTCATTATAATAGACCTGGCCGATATCACCACTGACCCAGCAGAACTTGTAGAACTCAATGAGCCATGTCTAATTAACCCATATGCAGTAAAGTTTGGTCAAAGCAGAACCATGTATAACCATGCTTAACAGAGGTTTCGCTCGTCTTAATGGCTTCAGCCGGGCTGAAATACAACTCATTTTTTCGCTCACAACGCCGTCGCCGACGCAACGAAGATAGGATTTTCTGGTGAACGGGGCATTTAACGCTGTCGCCTTAAAATACGTGGACGCTCTAAACGACTCAACGCAACTATCTCGCGTCAGGATGAGGAATTCTTGTCAATCCGGAAGAGGTTTCCAGAACTATCGTCTCAGAACTGAGCCTTTGAGGCCGCAGAATCTGAAGTCGCTCTCGACTCGTGGCCGCCATATCGGAGCCATTTTCACTTGCCGGAAACCCCAACAGGTTTTCTTACGCTATTTTTCTATGCTAAGCCATATATCAGTGGGATGGAGGCGCTGCTCAGCTAATCCGCTAGCGGACGAGTATACTGTGGCAGAGATTTTCGGTGCCCGCTATGGGGCTGAGCAGAGCTGACCGTAAAACTGTTCTCCTAAAACAGTCTCGTATATCGGCGGCAGAGAATATTGAAGGGAGATACGACCGTCGGCGAAAGGTATAGGTGAACAGTCTGCGTTCCTGTTTGCGCCAGATGAACGTACAGTCTTTATATAAAATATACAGCCCAAGGGGTTTGCGTCCAAGCCATGTAGCAGGGCTCCTAAACACGTTTGGCGGTAGTAGGTTTGGGAGGGTCGAGGACGCGAGTTCCCGCCGCCTTTGTTAAGGTCGCTGAAAATGCAAAACGAGCCATGCTGCAGATTCTGAAGGAAATCTCTGGGGCTGTACATTTTTGACAGACTGTACATTATTGCGCCATAGATGTCTAAAACAATATCTTTCTCTTACGCAGTGCACTTATTTATTTTTTAATAATATTTCGTGGTCTGTGTGGCAAGTGTCTGCAATTTTTACAAGGCGTCTTGCGACATAAGGACACTCGAAAGGCATGGTATCTGGAGGGCTCCTGTTTGCGCCCTAGGCAAGTGCCTGGCTACGTCACAACTGCAAACACAATAATCTGTAAAGCAAGGCAGGAATGGAGGGAAGAGCAAATTATAATAGCATAATGCTTCCAATAATCTTCCGGAAAATTTCTCTCTAGAAGGACTCGCAGTATTTTGTAATTCCCTATGCAAAAAACCTAGTGTTTTGCACGCGTCACACAAACCGCGTGCTGGACCCCGGTAGTTCGGCACGGTTGACTTTGCAGCGGTTTTCCTTTCTTTTGCAGAAGCAAATCAACAAATGTAAGTAAATCCTTTACGTACTGGCCTTTTCCTTAACTAATTTTAGTAGCTAACACTTGTCTTGATTTTCTTACAATTTATTAGCCTTGGGAGATCTCTACCACGATCACAGCTCCGCTACCTCTGGCCGCAGCTATGGCCGCGAATAATAACCCACCAAATATTAGCCCGCAGGCAGGCACGCCCGAAGGCAAACTAGTACAACCTCCTCGCCCGAAGGGTGGTGGGGCTGAACTTTGCGTAATCGCGAATCCGTGTGCATACACTGATAGGATGGTGCCCGAGACCGGCTTACATTTCCAAGTGTGATTTGCATGAGCCTATAAGCTGTCGCTTGAGTGGGTTGGGCTCGTTATCAACAACCCTAGCATGCTCGAAGTCTGCAATGATCCAAGTCTTCGAAATGGTCCGGGATAGCACTGTGCTCTCGGTCGGATTTTTAAACACAGTTCCCGTGCTGCAGAACGGCTTGTGGACAATTCCTCGGTTCGCAGATGAAGAGAGCTGAAGAGTTAGCACAGCTGATTTTACAGACAATTCCGGTTCTTCCTTCGGTGCGCGGTCACTGGGCCGAAGAATGAAGCGCCCGAGGATGACGGTGGTTTGTGGTACACCTGTATTCCCTGCTTACGAAAGAAGCAGGCCAGCGTTTCACTTTGCCTGCGACGGGCGGGATGGGTATGCAGGCTGTTAAGGACTCCTGGCGTTTTGGTTTTCTATGAAGCTATCGGACCATCCTTCGGATGAAGGTCTTCGTGCATGCCATTGTGGCTACACGAAGACTTGGATCATCGCATCGACTTTGAGCATGCCGGGGCTGTTGACACCGAATCCAACCCATTTGAGCAGTAGCTTATAGAATGCTGCCGCATACAAAACAGACCGAAATGTAAACCGGCCTCAAGCCTCACTTCCATAACTGTATGCACTACATACATGGCCTGCGCGTCGCCGAAACGTCCGTCTCCGCGTGTGCGCTTTCCTCGTTTTCCAACTCATGTGAATCACACGGCTATGGTCCCATTTCCTAAGACTACAGTAGTCGCCCTCAAATAGATTAAAAGCGCACCTCCTCCGCCCCCCCCCCCCCCCCCAGTGGAACCTGAAGAAGGCACCGAGTCGGCACCGAAGTGTCTGTCCCGTCGTCTTCCTTTCTCTTGTGCCTCTTCCTGCGCTGTTTTCCTCAAGGCGTACAAACTCAGTCAACTCGCCGTTTTACCGAAGTGAATGTTCTCTCATGAGAGTTTCGTCGGTGTGTCAGAGTCGTTTCATCATACTTCGCCTGGCGACCAGCAAATGTTTGCAAAATGTTGACGTTTCAACCATACAATAAGTATGGGATCCCTATTCTCGTTATACTCTGTGGCGCGGCACGGATATGCTAATTTTTCATTTTTTTTTCGTCTAGCCTAATTTGGCATTTGTTTCTACATAATCAATAACCCCTTGTGGCATAGTCTATGCGGGCAGGGCACTTTTTATTATTATCACTCTCACGTCATATCAGGACTCCAAATACTTAGTAGCCTGTTGTGTATAGAGGTGTCGGAATGAGACAGGATTCTTTTTGTCGTCTTTAAAGGGACCGTGAGGAGAGCTCTATTAATATTTTTTGTAGCAAAATCCGATAGTTCGGCATTTCATGGCTTTGTTGCCACTTGGTCGGCATCGAAAGATGCATTTATTTCTAAGAAATTTGGATTCGAAGTTGAAAAAGTTTTTCCCACCGCTCTGATTGAAACTTCGGACTCTCTTATGCCGACACAGGACTAAGTGACGTAAACATGACGTTCACATGACGTAACGCAGACTCCGTGATTTCTGGCGGCCAGCAGTTCGGCTTAGCGGCCGCCGAAAAGAAAGCTACCACCGGCCGCACGTTGAAGGCATCTATCGGCTGTTGCGGCCGTCGCTATTGTCGCTTCGTTTACGTTTGCACCGGCGTTTTGTCATCGTCACGATGGAACCCGTTCTCGAAGTCGTCTACGAAGTTCTCGCAAATAGACACCTTTAGCATACCGTGTACCTTGTTACCGTTAGCGGAATACCGGGAGCCCGCCTACTGATTGGTCCCGATGCTGCAGGCGCACGCGTAGCTGCCGGGTACGTGGCGTCATCTGGCAACGTCAAGGAGATTTGGGCATGCATTGGCTGCGCCTCAGTGATTTGTGGCTCCTCGTGTCCCGGTGCTGCTAGAACTATTGGTTCTAGCAACACTGTCTTGTCCTATGACTTCACGAAGCTTGTACATGCGAGTTTGGCCTGTGGCGGCGATACCTTTATTTTGGTTCTTGCTCTTTTCTACGTTACAAGAGCTTTGTTGTCAGTACGAGTGGTGTTTTTGTAATCAGGAGCTGGTATTCTGTCGATACAAGCCAGCTTCAATTTCTCCTCAGCGTCCCTTTAAAGCTTCCGCTTATGCTTCTGTCTTGTATATCATCACTTATGTTTCATTCCTTTATGCTCCTCAATATAAATTTTGTATATTATCGCCTGCTGGCAGGGTTTCTGGCATTTTGTTTATTTTCAACTGCCCAATTGTATGAAGTAAGCCAGGATGAATATTTCGCGTACTTTGTGTTGTAGTTTTTACCAGAAGTGCGTCGAAAGTTGGACATTATCATGATTGTTCGAGCATTTCCATTCGGCGGTAAAGATATCCCTCCGCGCGATCGATTTGAGGTGGGATGGCTCCTGCCTCCCATGCTGCGTTAGCACCATTTACTCCTAACGACAGCGAGATCCCTTATTCGAATCAAACTGTTTCAAAGGGAGAAGTTTGAAAACATGGGTTGCAGGGCAAAAACTGTAAGCGCTTTGCATTGCGTGTTCTTCAATCAGCGCTTATAAAGCGTTGAAGAATCTCTCTCAACCTATTCCTTTTTTATTCTAGCTCAGTAGCAGCAAGCGTACAGCCAGTTCCGGCACAAGGCATAGGACTGGCGGCCCTTATGTGTGCAGGGGTTCTACTCATAATGTTCACAGCAGGCGTTATCTACGGTGAGTTTCACTATACAGAACTGGGTACCGAGGGCGAAACGTTTTTTCTAGAACACGTTCTGGGTGTGTTTCAGGCTGAAGACGCGATATCTAGCACTAACATCTGTTTACACGAAAATATGCCAAAAATATTGCTCAGTATCGTCGTCTTCAGTGGATTAATATTCAGTAGGTTTAGGTTTGTTTCCTCGCGAAGTAGCATCAAACACCTTACTGGGTTTCTTGACACAAATTAGGATACTCTTACCTTGCTAAATTTATGCCTTCGCGCCGTTGGTAGCTAAATTTAAAATAATTACACTCAATTAAATATATGGCTTTTGGAGACATCAATTTCACATGAGTGGATGGAGAACAGCCAAACTTCATAGTGTGGGCCGTCTTAGCACGTCCTGCCGGTTTTGATTCTTACTGGCCAGCTGATATTCAAACTGTAATACAGGGTTCATTTCATTAGACAACAGGGGATCGCAAAATAAATACCGTCACAATTTCTCATGGCAACGTTTGCACTCAAGCCCTCCTCTTTCGTTCACACCGTTCCAATTAATAAGCCCTGCGAGTCAATGAGAAGAAGCTATCAACTAGTGTACTTCAACTGTGAAGCAGAATTTTAAGCTTTGCACAGAACTAGGTGCAGAGGTGAAGGAAATGTAAACATGACAGGAGTAATTCTTTGGAAATCCTGAAATGTTTGGTACCATTGGTTTTTAGATTAATTTTGAAGTTGTGGTAAGCACGGAGGGGAGCGAATTGAAAACTGAAAATTGGTTATTGAGTCAAGGAAACTGCGCAGTCATTGTCTGACATCTTGGTCAGCACCCGGGCCGCACCGTAGGGTAAAGCAGGTTAGAGTGAAAATTCTGATTGTGAGGATTAAGGGGGGGGCCGCCGCGGTGGCTCAGTGGCTATGGTGCTCGGCTGCTTGGCCGAAAGACGCGGGTTCGATCCCGGCCGCGGCGGCTGAATTTCTTTGGAGGAGAAATTCGAGGCCCGTGTACTGTGCGATGTCAGTGCACGTTAAAGAACCCCAGGTGGTCGAAATTTCCGGAGCCCTCCACTACGGCGTCTCTCATAGCCTTAGTCGCTTTGGGACGTTAAACCCCACAAACCAAAACCAAACCAGGATTAAGGGCATAAGCCTGTTTTGGCCTCGTATTCCAATTTCTGCACAGGGGTCACGGCCACGCATGTAAGCGCAGTGCGCAGCTGCAGGCTGCCCTATAAGTGATTCGTCGCGTCGTCTGCTCTGGTGCACGGCCACAACGGACGCACAGGGGCACCAAAGAGCTCGACCACACGTTCGCGTGTTTACCACAAGAGGGCATCACCCTGTGCGCAAAGATTTGCGGACTTAACTTCTTTCATAAAACGCTACATCTGAGAAAGGCAGAGCGTCCGTATTGACCGCATTTCCCAATTCTTTTCACTTTACGTGTGCGCTCAGTGGTGCGAACATCAACATCGTATAATTCTAACGCAGAAGACAGGCTTCCGATTCATTAAAATCCAATCAGTTCTATTCTTTTGGCTCCTTCCTTAAGCAACGGAAATGTAACTCGTGAGACGGATTAAAACAAGGCGTTAAATTGGTAACACCACTCTATAAACATTCTTTTCTGGCTTTCTCAAAGAGGTTTACATGCCATTTTTGCAGCTTTATGCCCTGTACCCTCTTCATCCCTTCTAAGCTGTTGCCTATTGCAACACTGCAACGCTTAGGGAATAAAACAAAGATGATTGTGGGGTGTTTTTTTGTGTGCGCCGGTTTCGTTCCCTCTACACTCTCCATTTAATTATCTAGGGAAACTTTATTATGCGCAAAGCCATAAGGGATTAGGAGCGTGTGAGATGAATCTGCAGATCCATAAAAGGGACTCATTTTATTCATAAATATAATGCAATAACAATTTTTTAGCGCTTCGAATTTACTTCTAACTAGATGTGGCCCAGGGCAGTGGACACTTCAACTGCCGAGTCATACCTTGATTCCACAGGGTGCCGTATGAACGACACCACTTACATGCTGATAGCTCTTATCCCGCTTAAAGTCTGCGGTTGAAAATGGGTTTCAATTTGAACTATGTTTCCTGCTCCAATATAGTTCGGATCTTGTACTTACATGACTGCGGACTGCAAAAAAATGCAGAGTCCACGCTACGCTGGCCACCCTTGATATTCTAGAATGCCCCTATTCATAAAATATGAGCCAAACATAAAGACCAGCGTTTCACTCTAAGAGGCACATACACAATCCACGTTGTGTACACAGGAGATATTTAGGTTCCTTTGTATTTCTCTGCTTCTTTCAGTGTGTCTTAAATTACCACATCCCTCACACTGGCTTGTTATCCTAGGTAATATGCAACCCTTTCATTATATTTCCATATTCTGGTTGATGAATCAAATCAAAAATTACATAGCAGTACAACTGCAGGATTAAAGAATAATGGAGGAAAAGACATTCTCGTGAGTTTATATATAGAATAGAACTAGTAGAGCTATAGAGTTAATAAATAAGCGCAAATAGCCGACATAAGGAAGTTTAACATGCAGAAAATCGAGCATGCTCTAAAGAGCGGAGGTAGGCTAAAAGCAGTGAAAAGAAAACTAGGCATAGGTAAAAACGAGATGCATGCGATAAGAGACAAAGAGGGAAATGTCATTAGCAATATGGATAAGATAGTTAAGGTAGCCGAAGAATTTTACACAAATCTCTACAGTAGCGATTGCAATCAGAATGTTACTGAGAGAGGCAGTGGAACACAGCAATGGGACATCCCGCCAGTAACGAAGGTGGAAGTAAAGAAAGCCTAGGGAGCAATGCAAAAGGGGAAAACAGCTGGTGAGGATCAGGTAACAGCAGATTTGTTGAACGATGCAAGAGAGATTTTGATCGAAAAACTAGCCACACTGTATACCCAATGCCTTGTGACCACGACCGTACCTAGAGCTTGTGAAAACGCTAATATTACCTTAATCCATGAGAAAGGACGCGTCAAGGACAAGGTATTTACTAAGGTAATCGCTGATAGGGTTAGGACAACGTTATACTTCAATCAGCCAAATGATCAGGCAGGTTTTCGTAAAGGATACTCGACAATAGACCATATTCACGCTATCAATCAGGTGATAGGGAATTGCGCAGAATATAAGCAGCCCCTATACATAGCGTTCATTGATTACGAGAAAGCATTCGACTCAATGGAAACCGTCGCAGTCATGCAGGCATTGCGGAATCCGGGTGTAGAAGAGTGCTATGTGAAAATATTGGAAGATATATATAACGATTTCACAGCTACTATAGTTCTCCATAAATTCAGCAATAAGATTCCAATAAGGAAAGGTGTTCGACAGGCAGACACGATCCCGCCTATGCTATTCACTGCCTGTTTATAGGAGGTATTCCGGGCCCTGAAATGGGAACAGTATAAGATAAGTTAATGGAGAATACCTAAGTAATCTGCGACTCGCTGATGACATTGCCTTGCTAAGTCACTCAGGCCTTGAACTGCAAAGCATGGAGCAGAACGGTGGGGCAAAAAATTAATATGCATAAAAAGAAAGTAATATTCAGCAGTCTAGCAAGAGAACAGCAGTGGCGTGGTGCTGGTAGTAGTAAGAGAATATGTCTATTTAGGGCAGGTAGTGGCAGCTGATCCGGATCATGAGAGGGAAAAAACTAGATGAATAACAATGGGGTGGAGCGCATATGGCAGGTTCTCTCAGATCATGAATGGCCGTTTACCAATGGCCCTCAAGAGAAAACTATGCAACATCTGTATCTTACCGGCACTCACCTATGGGACAGAAACGTGGAGGCCAACAAAGAGGGTTCAGCTTAAGTTGAGGACAACGCATCGAGCTATGGAAAGAAAAATGATAGGTGTAAAGCTAAGAGATATGAAGCGGGCGGAGTGGGTGAGAGAACAGTCGCGGGTTAATGACATCCTAGTCGAAATCAAGAGAAAGAAGTGGGCTTGGGCAGGGGATGTAATGCAAAGGCAAGATAACCGCTGGTCCTTAAATGTAACGGAGTGAATTCCAAGAGAAGGCAAGCGTAGCAGGGGACGGCAGAAAGTTAGATGGGCGGATGAGATTAAGAAATTTGCGGGAATACGGTGGCCGCCACTGGCGAAGGACAAGGTTAATTGGAGAGACATGTTAGAGGCCTTTGTCTTGCTGTGGGCGTAGTCAGGCTGATGATGATGATGATGATGATGATATTGTCACGACCAGAGGAGAGCCGTGAAGGTAGACGTCGAAAAGAACCGAAGACTGGGAGCCCTTTTTTAATTATGGAGCCAGCCTCCACGACACAGAACAGAACAGCGCGCCACGAGAGCCCACTGCCGCTTCGTCGTCGTCTTCGACTCAGCGCGGAGGCCACGCGGCGCGTTAGGCGCGTGGCATTATTCCCCCCCGCGAAAGCAAACATCGTCTCGATGTGGAATGGGGTATGTACAGTGAGGGGAGGAGGAACAAAAAAAAAAAGACTGGGGGTGAGGTGAATTATACAGTGCGCTCTAGATGACATGCAGGGAGAGTCAAGTTCACACGTGGGGTAAGGGGAAAAGGTACGAAACAGCGTGAACACAGCGCTCAGTCACGCGAAAAGTACGGCTTTAAGCGCACTACATGCACGATTTCCTTTCAATATTTAGGCCGGATACACTCGTATACAGGGCGTTTCACCTAACTCTTTACACAATTTTTAAAAATTAGTTTTTTTTATTCAGAAGAGCGCTTTTTTCTGCACTGTACTGTCAGTGGTGATGTGCATCAGAATAGAGGTAAGATGTGTTAACTAGCAGGCTGGTTAACTAAATTTGAAAAGTTGACTTTTTAACTATTGCTGTTAGCTTCCGTAATTACTGAGAGGCGAGTGGCCCATCGAAAGTGTTGTAATACCATACCTGTTTATAGAATATCGAAAACGCGATTACCCTCGGCGCTGTGACCGAACAAATTATGGCTTATTCGACGAGTCCAGTGCACTGGAGAGGTTGCTTTGCCTGCAAGCTTCTCGAAAGCGCATGCATTTTGGTGCGAGGTAGGCCCAATTTGGTGGTCCATAGCGACGAAGGTAAGCGCGTTCTCGAAATTTTAAAAAGGGATGTGGATATTACTTTTGGTCGACCACACGCCTCTGTATAATTATGGAGCCTAAGAGTGATAGTTAAAAAGTTAACTATTGAATATAAGTTACCCAGTCTGCTAGTGCACGACTTAGCTGTATTCTGATGTTCTTCACCGCTGACAATGCTGCAGCTTTACATCTCCACTAACAATGCGCAAACTTCATCAACAGACTTGAACGCATGTATCGCGTGTGCTCTGAATTACAATATACGCTCGACGAGTGCAATCTCGGGGACTAATGAAAAAACCCTTTTACTGTTCAGTATAAGCTTCAGCGAGCTTCTTGAGTAAAGCCCTTAGCCTAGGAACACTGTGGCTGCGGCGGCGAAATAGACCCGGCCGATCAGTCTACTTTGATCTTCCAGTCGATCTTCCATTTTACCTTCCAGTCGACAGCGCTACCTCCCACTGCTCCGATGTGGCGTTTGGTACATGAGGAGTGGACGTTATGCTTTAGAAGTACTATGTTATGTGATAAGCGCAACTCCACACCCTACTCAAAATAGAGCGGGGAGCAATAGTTTTATTGGAAACAATTACATACAAACCAGTGCATTTCTAAAGCTGTTTATTTTACATCCAATTTATCCAACCCAGTTGCGGGAGACCTTGCCTTGGTGCGGGGATCGACCAAACTTTTGTCACGAGGGCAATCCAGTGTGTCTAGGGAGATATCTACTGTCCGTACTACTCTATAAAATTTACTGTTATGACGTCGTATACTTTCATTTGCACTCTACCACTCTTATTTTTCTCTTCACCTTTCCGCCTTTCCACTTACCGACCTCTCCTCCTATCCTCTAATTACGCTTTACTGTCTCTCTCTCCCTGGCTTCTAGTAGTCGCGGGCAAAATCCAGGACAGTGCAACAATCACGAGCTCAGCAACAACGCCAGCGAATGAACGCCGACTAAAGGGTATGCAACAACAGTTTTTCACTAGAAATGTATAAAAGTACAATGAACGCATAATTACATTACGATGGCTTCACCGTTGTATGTAGCCATATTGCAATGGCTCTTTTTTTACTGATGAATGGGCCCTGTGCTAGGGGACTCCCCTAGGCTCTCCAGAAAAACGCACACTTGTCCTTTCAATCAAGCTAACATCCTGCTCAAAGACAATGATGCCGCCGCGGTGGCTCAGCGGTTATGGTGCTCGGCTGCTGACCCGAAAGACGCGGGTTCGATCCCGGCCGCGGCGGCTAGAATTTCTTTGGAGGAGAAATTCTAGAGGCCCGTGTACTGTGCGATGTCAGTGCACGTTAAAGAACCCCAGGTGGTCAAAATTTCCGGAGCCCTCCACTACGGCGTCTCTCATAGCCTTAGTCGCTTTGGGACGTTAAACCCCATAAAACCAAACCAAAGACAATGATGATCTCGCAAAGAAAATCTGTGAAGCATTTGATATTCACAAAACCTATGACTGTTGCGTAAGCACCCATTCTCTACGTGTTCACGTCTGCGAATTTATCAATCTTGATTGACATTAATGAACAAACAGTGTTTTTTTTGGGGGGTGTAGCACATGCGCGCCTTGTTCAGAAAAAACAATTTTTGCGTGTTTATCTGCGTCCGATAGCATTGCGTAAACCAGAAAGGGCGAGTTCGTACATGTTCCAATAACCTTCAGTTGATAGCCAGCGTCGGTCGTAAATAGTCGCCTGTCTCTTGTGTTTCCGCCCTTTTTAACAAGCATGATGGACACTTCAGTCATCATTATGTGCGACTTAGTCCAAATATCTTCGGCTCCTATCAGTACCTTTGTCAGAGCTCAACCAGAGGAGCCAGGCCAATAGCTTCTCTGCAGCCATTAAGCGCAAACATGTAGCTTATAAGCGCAACACATGTGCGGTATTAGCGCTTCATCAGTTTCATTTGGTTAGTAAGAACGGAATAAAATGCAATAGTACTGAAGGACGCCCCAAAGCTGCTCGACCATTACACATGCGGCCCCCAAAAAAAGCAGATTTACAATAATTGTCGCTGTGGGCTAGCCTGCGTGAGTCTGGATGCGTACCCGGCTCCTCCACCAGATTTGTCACGAATAATACGCGCCGCACAATCGGGGACAGAAGAACTGCTCCAGGCTACCGAGCGGTCGCAAGAAAGGTGACGAAGCACTTCTTCCTCCACTTCCGAGCTGCGTCATTGTGTTAACCAAAGGATGTTCCCTTCTTTCTGACGCCCATCGTCCTGCTACAACAAGCATCGGTCTAAAGTGCAAGCTCTCAAATATTTTCACGAGAAAAAAGTGCCTCGCTGAGGAAGACGCAGACAGATCTTAAGTCCAGTAACTTCAAGAGTACTAGGCGAACGTGTCCGAAAGTTTCACCTCCCCTCGAAGCCCTATAACGAAGCAAGATACCGACATGACGCTCGCCTAAACACCGTGCTAAATGTTTTATGCCTAAGAAATGGTCGTGCTTTGTGAAATAGCCAGTTTACTGCAATACAGAGACGTATTTCATGTCCGCATAGACCCTGAACAATGTATTTTTGCCAGTGAATTAAATTTGGAAGGTTACTGCTGACGAACAAAGGCGAGCAGAGGTAGACGGTATACGTCTGAGCGATAACACCGGTAGATATCATAACTTTGCGTATGCAACAGTCATAGCATTTCGGGAACTCAGTGCAGAGGCTTCGAAGGCATAGCTCGTTTTGAAAGTTGTGAACTCAATTTAAAGAGAAAAGCAAGTAGATCATGTAGATTTCAACCACACCATAGCGCAAAAAATATCAGGGATGCACATCAGTGATATGAGTGAGCATGGTATTAATTTATTTATCTATCTGTTTATTTCATCACAACGCCTGAGGGCATTATAAACAAGATTGGGCGAACAGAATGATTATAATAGAACAATTTAGTTACGGCTTTCTTGCAAGCGCTGTTATCGTTGGTAGCAGTGACACAGGCAGGAAGGTGTTCCACTCGTTGCTAGTATCCTGCAAAACAAGTAGATATTACTTCGCAATGCGGGAATACCGGCTTTAATTATTACACGATAAAATGCATGATGAATGATGCAAAGAACTGGTGCTTCAGACAGGGACTGTTGTGAAAATTTTTATGGAAAAACACAGTCTAAGCCACTTGCACCAAGAAGCTAGGTCAGGTAAACTGAGGCAATGTTTCATGGATGAAATTCTTGCCGCCATTGCGGCTCATTGTGTAGTGTGGAAAAGGAGTTTGTCAGTGGTCGGAAACTCCAGTTAGTTTCGGTTTCAAATTCTTCCCGCCATTACCGCCCATTGTGCAGTCCGGAAAAGGAGGTTTGTCAGTGGTCGGAAACTCTGGTTAGTTTCGGTTTCAAATTCTTGCCGCCATTGCCGCTCATGGTTCAGTCTGAAAAAGGAGGTTTGTCAGTCGTCGAAAACTCCAGTTAGTTTCGTTTTCAAACTCTTGCCGCCATTGCCGCTCATTGTGCAGTCTGAAAACGAAGGTTTGTCACCGATCGGAAACTACGGTTAGTTTCGGTTTCGACGACTTCGGCGCACCTGCTGACTGTAGGCGGAGTGATGGCCCACATCGCAGCGCGATAAGGCTGCGGCAGCGGCCGAACCATCTGATGAACCGGGATACGAAAATAAAGAAAAGGGGATCGGTACGCAAAGTTGCTCTTTTTTCGCCGGCGGTGGTTCGAATACCACTCTGGCATAAAGGCATACCACTCTGGCATACCACTCTGTTTTCTACTGGACAGCGTTGTCATGAGGACGATACGACGTGCCAGTTGGCTTCCCTCTGGCCACTATGGGAGCAATTGGTGTTGGCATCTGTATCTGCTGGAGAATGGCGTTTATCGAAGTTTCCTACTCTGCGTTCGTCGCTGCGTTTTTAATATAGTGAAGTGATGAACGGGCAAGCAGTAGCGCACCTGCTGTTGGCGGTAATCAGATAGTTTTGAAGCGTTTCTACAGTTATTGAATTCGTGGGATATCTGCGGGATGTTGTGGGATATTTGCGGAATTCAGGCGGTAATCGGTGTTCTGCTTTGGGGCTGACACTTGCGCACCGAGCCTCGCGCTGTCCTTCTTAGCCCATTGAAATAGCGGCCTGGCAAAAGCCTCCAAATTTTTTTTTCACTTTGCCCAATGATGTTCATTAAAATTAGTGATAATGCTTTTTGTGATATGTAGTCATCTGTCGTTGCCATTTCTTTTCTAGAGGGGACGACAAGAAGCATGACAGAGTTTTAGTCTCCAGAAAAATTTCCGACAGTTGGTAGGTGTAGAAGACAGAAAGATACAGCTAGACATCAATTAATCATTCGACCCTATGAGGCAAATCATGCTCAATTTACTGGAGCCACGATGCAGCGCTCGTTTCTTATATCTCTTCCAGTTAAGATTCCTCTCATCTGCACCTTCGGCCGCCTGCTCGGCCAGCCAGCCACTCTGCCCGAGGAGGGCCTGTGCGACTACGCCTTCTACGAGTTTCACTACCAGCCGCACGGGAGCCCCAGCGTCCTGGAGCTCGACCATCCTCTTCTCACGCGGTACATGGAAGCCACCAGGGAGCGCATCAGGACGCAGTACGGCCTCGGCTTCATGCCCTTGTAAGTGGACGCCCGTGCCGAATTGAATTGCGGGCACAATGCAGAGGACGTAAGAGGCGTTGTTTTCCTCTTACGATGCACGTTGCACGTTGCGATAAGGCACGTTGCGATAATGGGGAAGAAAGTTATGTGCCTCTTACGTCGCCTAATATAAGATATATTAATGTGATAACTTTCAAGGCTCACTTCAAGTGATATCAGGCATATAATTGTTCCTGTCGAGTGTACGGCTGGTTGCAAAGCGCAGCTCAAGCGCACAATCCCGAACGTACGCATGATATTTGAGAGGGGTGTGCCCACTTTCGAAAAAGTTCCTTCTGTAGGCAGATGCATCTTTGTAGGCGGTGGTGAGGTACGTTAAAGGAGTCGCTGTGAGCCCGTCGCATTATCTACAGCACCAAATCTGGCGGTCCTTAGACAAGTGATTACCAGAAAACCCATTCAACCCGAATATGATACCACTGTGTTGCTGCTTCTCCTCAGTCTGGACGGCGTATCTACTGTGGAAATATTACAGAAAAAAAAAGAATCTTAATGCGCAGTGATAGGCCCCTCCTGAATTCGTAAAACAGGAGCATGTTTGTAAGGATTGAGCCTGGTCAGGAGATTGCATCAAATATTGTTGACTGTTTTCCAGCGACATGGCCGATCTTCTGTACCAGTTGACGCTCACCGACAAGGCCGCTCCCGTCTTCAAGGCTTTCTGGGAGGCGCGAATCTACCACTACGGATTCCTGACGGTTGCACATGTTACCACGGCTGATGATTTGAGGCTCATTTTGCAAGTGCTGCAGGTGAGGCGCCCTTCCAGTGAAGGTGTTTTTCTGGCGTATTATGTACCCATGTAGAATAGCGGACAGAAGAAATTGGTCCATGGTTCGGCCGACGAAGTCTTCTGGAACCTTATCTAGCGAAAGCTGAAATATGTATGATGACGCTCTATGTACTTTCGCCTTTGCACGTGAATGCAGCAAGCATTTATATTTTAGTTATGCGCTATGCAACAGATGAGTTTCAGCGCGGAAGCCTTTTCCAGAATATTCAGTCCACCACTGTACATCATACGCCTTTTTCACACAGGACCTTCAAAAGAATTTATGCACGCACGAAAACAAAAATTGTTTTCCTGCCTTATATATCTGGACTTGTTATTAGAAGAGAAGTCGTCTAATAATAGCCTTTAAGCTTAAAGGCACTCTTAAATGGCCTCGATGGTTATGTTCTAAAGCAGCAAGTCCGAAGAGGTGGTCCTTTTCAGTATTCGAGTCAGAATGAAGCTCTGACAGCAACATGTAGTTTACAATTATTTTTTAAACATTGTTGCTCGTAACCGATTAGCCCGACACACCACCGTGAATTCTTAACCACCCCTAAACCGCTGATGTGCTGTGAGAAGTGTGGGTGAAACTTTTCATTGGGTTCACCTCAGAGTTATTTCACACGAGTTACTGCCGGTCGCTTTCTCAAGACTATTCAGACGGCTTTTAATGTTCGAAGCAATAACTTTCACATCAAGACAACGACTAAAGACGCCTAATTTTAGTTGTATGTTTCCTTTATTTTATCGACGCATAACACATTAGAACGCACAGACCTCCGCGTGTGTCTGCCTACCACTGCTAAAATATGAATAATTTAATCTCTGCTGTCATGCTGTATCTCTTAGAACAGTAATGGTGCTCTTTAAGGTATCTTTAGGTCCGTTGAAGCGTTAAAAAAAACTTCAATATAGCTGCTGATAAACCGTTTGTTGTCATCCCAGCTCTTTAAGAGCAAGCTGGCTTATGTGTTGTAGCGCATCAAAACCATGTAACAGCAATTTTATGCGTCACGTATTCCAAACATACTTTCCAGGCCACAGCCATCGTTCAACTCTTGAAACCTAAACGTAAACAGCATCAAGGCGAAATTCAATTATATATTATTTTGCGGTTGTAGGAGAACACCGCGAGGTGATACATACACACTAATCTCTAACCTACCATTTGAAAGGAGAAAGCACGCAAGGAAAAATTTCGTGCTTTGGCTTCATTAGTGCTTTCTATCAATGCGCCTAATTTTGATAGCAGTTTTGTTCGAGCACAAAAAAAAAAGGCCATTTGGCATGCCCGACAAATTAAAGTTCATCACGCATGATGAAAGGTTTCTATTTATATTGTATTTATGTGATATTTCTACGATACCTTCATTTGCCAAAACACTATCTAACCCTCCACTGACAAACAATGCTTGAAGTTTTAGTGCTTGTAAAACGCTTTGAGAGTGCTTCAAGTGGATGGAAATTAACAATCGGTGTTCTTCGTGCCGCTGAACTGAATGCAGTCAAGGCGGTAATGGAGAGTTCCGTGTTTTGTAATACACAAAAATGCTCTTGCGTCCTTTCACAGCTCGGTATTGCCATCGCGCAAGTTTTCTTCGACTTCGCCGTCGCTCTCTTGCATAGACAGTAAGGCGCATCGGCGAGCAGGTCGTGCACATTAATAGGTCATGGCGCAGCATGTGGCATTTAGTTCTTGTTTAGTGCTGAAGTTTTGACGACGAAATGAAGAAAATCACTCCGCGTAATGTCGAAGGAGGCTTGTAGCCATTCGTGTCCGGGCGTTGGCATTACTTGATTGGCAAGAACAGTTCGAGTATTTACTAAGGTATTTGTTTGGGCTAGTCCGTACATTGTTAAAACTGAAGGCACAGAGCACGAAAAACAGGACTAAGGTAGGGACAAACACAGCGCTGACTTGCGACTAAAATGCTTTATTGCTCGCACGCAATAAATAGGCGAAAAAGGAGCACAATCAACAGATACAGCATCAGTGATGATTGTCAAGAAACACAACAAACAAAAGCGCACAAACGCATCCTATACTATCGTACTTAACTGCTAAGATGGTCAATTTCTTTTTGTGTTAGCGTGACGGAAGGCTTGCTGACGCAATTGTCAAGACCCCGGTGAATTAAAAGAGCTTCAACTATTTCCCGCGTACGTTGGTCCTTATGTTTATACACTATTGTAGTACGTTTGAAAAAAGGGGTGCATTTACAAGAAAGCCAATGTAGAGCCAAATGGCTTTTGGGGGGTGGTTTTAGGGAGCGTTTATGCTCACTTAAACGATCATTTAGGCAGCGCCCTGTCTGGCCAATATAACACCGCCCACAGGATAGCTCAATCTTATACACAACATTTTTACGGCACTGTACATATGGTGATTCGTGATTTTTTTCACATTCGGCAGGTGGAGGTCCTTCGCGGTTGACGGTCTTACACAAGCGCTGCAGCTTGTTAGGGGCAGAAAAGAGGACTCTGACCCCGGCTTTTCCAGCAATTCTTTTCAGGCTATGTGACACCTTGTGCACATAAGGTATCACCGCGAAGTTTCGGTTTTTTGCAACAAGGGAACTCGTTGGTTTGGTCCTGAATTCGGCAAGAATCTTCTCCGCTACAGCGCGCAGGATGTGGTCTGGAAAGCCGGCCTTCTTCAGCCTCATGATCTGGCATCTGAAGCTGGATTGCATTTGATTGGGAACATGACCTGCAAATGGTCATGTTCCCCCCCGAGCACAAAAAGGGATTTTATCATACTTATCCTCTCATTCAAAAATAGTGAAACGAGGCGTCATGACAGCAGCCCTAAAAAATGCCATTTCCAGGTCATGTTCCTGTGTACTCAAGCTTATCGCAAGGACCGTAATGCACATGGCGGGGGCGTCTTTGTTCTCGTGCATAACCGAATACAGAGTGTGCCTCTGGACTGTGGTGATGACCGTTCAGAATCTGTTTGGTGCAAATTAATCCTTTCGGCCGGAAACAGTCTTACCGTCCGCTCGTTTTACAGGCCGCCTACTTCCACTAGCAAAGACCCTTTACTTGGCCTCTCCCGTTCGCTGTCCATTCTAGCTTCTGAACCTATCCTGTTAGGGGGCGACTTTAACTTGCCAGACATCACATGGAACAACCTTTATCCTGAAGGGAATCGTTCTGCACATCATTGCGCACTGTATGAAATTGTAAATGTTTACGGGCTAAGTCAATTTGTGGACTTTCCTACGCGAGTTGGATCGAATGGTGGCAATACCTTAGATTTGCTGTTTTCTAATCGAAGTGATCTAGCACAAAACGTAGTCGCCACACCTGAAATTAGCGATCATGAAGTGGTAACGGCCACAGTCGTATGCAAACGAGTAGAAGTGCTGAAGCAATGTCACAGAAAAGTTTATATGTATGAAAAAGGTAACTACGACGCCATAATTAGGGAACTTGATTCATTTTTTGTGGTTTTCATAGATAGTTCCATTTCCTGTGATGTAGACGAACTGTGGACAACATTCAAGAATAATCTGTTGTGTCTCGTTGATCAGTTTATTCCCGGAAGGCTGATGTCACCTAATAAACGAGCGGATAAACCATGGATCAATAAAAGAATGCGCGCATCAATTAGAAAGAAAGCTCAGGTTTATAAAAGGTATTGTAAAACAAAAAACCCATCTGTGTACGCGCGACTCAGAATCCTGACTGCAAACCTTAAGAGCGAATTAAAGGCAGCAAAGAGCTTGTACCTATCCTCATTGGCAGACAAACTAAAAACGAACCCAAAAGAAGTGTGGCGCTTTATCAAATGTAACAAAAAGGATGTTGTTGGTATTCCGGCCATCAGGGATGGCGACAATCTGTTGAAAGACGACATAGCCCGAGCAGAGTGTTTCAATGCATATTTTCACTCCGTCTTCTCAGCTTGGTGCTCAGACGCAATTACGGAACAGCAGGAACAGCTTAATGCAATGCCAGATATGGTTGTAACCGATCAAGGTGTCAAATCATTGCTACAAAACCTAAATGCGCATTCCGCACCAGGTCCTGACGGCATTCCTAACTATATTCTAAAACACTGTGCAGAACATATCAGTCCCTTTTTGGTTACTTTATTCAACAAGTCACTACAGACCGCGAAACTACCTATAGACTGGAAAATAGCCAATGTTACACCAGTTCACAAAAAGGGTGATCGTAGCCAGGTTTCTAATTACCGCCCCATATCTTTGACATCTGTTTGTTGCAAAATCCTTGAGCACATAATCTATTCTGGACTTGTAAAACACCTTCAAGACAACAGTTTTTTCACATCAGCGCAGCATGGCTTTCGATCAGGGCTGTCATGTGCAACGCAGCTGAGTTCATTCATGACATTGCATCCGGGATGAACGACTGTTTTCAGATAGATGCTATTTTTCTAGATTTTAAGAAGGCCTTTGACGTTGTGCCGCACCACCTTCTTTTAAAAAAAAATGTCATGCCTTGGTCGCCCTGACTATCTGTTCGGTTGGCTACAATATTATTTAAGGGCACGCCAGCAGCAGGTGGTAATCAATGGTGCATCATCCTCGCCTGTCGATGTTTTATCTGGAGTGCCACAGGGTTCGGTGCTCGGACCATTACTGTTCCTCATATTCATCAATAACATACCTGCCGGCCTCAGATCCACTGTCAGACTGTATGCTGACGATTGCGTTTTGTATTCCCCTGTCACGTGCCTTGATAATCTTTGTGTATTACAGGCTGACCTTGACAGAATTTGCGAGTGGTGCTTGAAGTGGGGCATGCAACTGAATGTATCTAAGTGATTCCATGTGCAATTTACAAACAAAAAAAAGAAAATTCTTCGATCGTACCTTTTAAACCATGACACTATCCAAACTACTGATAAGGTTAAATATCTTGGTGTTATACTCACAGCATCCCTCGACTGGACAGCCCATGTTGACATGATAACTGTCAAAGCTTCTCGTCTTTTGTATTTTTTCCAAATAAATTTCAAAAGCTCTCCCCAGGTACTAAAAGAAACATTATATTTAACAAATGTCAGGCCAGTATTAGAATATGCATGTGTAGCATGGGACCCTTTCACGGGTACACTTATTGACAAGTTAGAAAGGGTACAGAAACGCGCTGCAAGGTTTGTGACTGGAAATTTTAATTTTCATATAAAGAGCTCCGAAGTTCGCGACAGTATTGGTTGGAAGACTTTAGCAACCCGAAGAAAAATCTTCAGGCTGAAGTTCTTGCACAGTATTTACAATGATTGTACCAGTATTAATAAAAACACTTAACTAAAGCAGCCATATTACATTTCGGAGAGACTCGATAACACGAAAAAGATTAATAGTTATCAATGCCGCATTAATGTATTTAAGTATTCGTTTTTCCCTAACACAATCCTGGGCTGGAATAAGCTTCCGAATGATGTGGTTTGTGCACCTGATTTCGAAAGTGCTGTTGAAGCGATAGTCTGATGTATTTTTTTTCCCAGGTCTCGTGTGTTTACCAGCACTGTGCCATCACTCATACTAGTTGTAAACTGATTTAGACTTCTTTTAATATGTTGTGTTATCCTTGCTGACATGTTTTCCAATATCTTCTTTGCATGTGTTATTGTATATATTAATAACCCCCCTACAATAATGCCTCATGGGCGCTGTAGGTACTTTGAATAAATAAATAATAAATAAATAAAAAAGCATTTTAGTCGCAAGTCAGCGCTGTGTTTGTCCCTACCTTAGTCCTGTCTTTCGTGCGCTGTGCCTTCAGTTTTATCGAGTATTTAGTTTATCACAGTTTGTTTACCACGCGCCAAGGCGGAAATGTCCATTCCACACCGTCTGGGAAGCCAACCTCCTATTCTTGAGAAGGGTTGTTTTGTAGGCCAGTTGGTCATACATATTTCAAGAAATGCTTCGGCGCGGCAGACAAGGACAAAAACGTAGAATAACACCACAGAGCGCCATAGTCATGGTGAAAGTTTACATTTAACGCTCTCAGACTTCTGTTCTGGAGTGAACTCTGTCTCTGGTGATTCTCATTCAGGGGTGGAGTAGCAAACGCTTCTTCCCCCAGTCGTACAGTCGCGACGACAAATAGCCAGCACAATGACGTCACTGGAGCGGCGAAAATTGCATTGTGTTCCTGGCACAGCGGTGTGCTTCGGGGACATGCCAGGGCATTTTTTGCCGGCATGTTACGGGTCGTCCACTAGTTAGAACCCAGTAGCCCTTGCGAAAGCACGTTACTTCCGTCGTACATTTGGCGTGTATTTCGGATAGTGAGGGCCTCCCCTAAGCTTTCCTTGCTCCGTGAGTTAGAATGTCGCTCCGTGCTGCCGGCGTGGCGCTGACATCGAGACATCCTATGCCGGCATTGCCGGCGCAACGCGGAGCGCCTCTGGCGGGCGCAATAAAAACTATTGTGCAGGAACAGTGAGAGCAGTCGGCGGGCATTCGCGCGTCGTCTGCTACTGTGCGCTCGTTATTGCGGTGAAGTGGGCTTTAAATCTGCACTGTGTCCGCATAACACCGACCGGAGAACTGTTTCTGACCAATTAACAAGACCACTGAGGAGTCTATCAGCTGCTTTTATCCCGTTGGAGCAATGGTAACAACTACTTTTGCCTGCTTGATTAAGCTTAAAACTAGAAATAAGAATACTGGGGAGAAAATGCACACCACGTAATAGTCAAAGCTTCATATACTACTGCAGCAGCACAAGGATCCGCAAATATTTTAAATCTGTGACGTCTTGCTGAGGAGCTGGTAATAAACGTTAACAAACGATGGTCTTTATCTGCTGAAATCGGCGCAACGAAAATTTACCGGAGCTCACTAATACTAGCAGAGGTGGAGCTAAATTTTCAGTCTCCTATTATAGCTTATTGATGTAGACGGCAGGTAGACTCATCAGAATTTGAAAACAACCTCTAAGATTTATCAGGACCTCGGCCTTCATCTTCGAATGGCTTTAAGTAGCTTCTAAGCAGATATTTATTACAGTTCACCGACCGCCGTTGCATAAGGATGCCGTACTGTGTTCGCGCTAAATTTGAAGTGCGGCTGCCGTATCGAAGCAGAACCTTTTGACCAACTCTTTCCTTCTGGAAGATTCTGGAACGTATACAAGTTCCCGTCATCATCGCTTCCTTATAGCACTAACGGTACTAGTACAGTGTTCGCGTGTGGCCTTCCGGCGCGAGAAGGGACATCAGAATTTTCTTTTGTCATCACACTTTTCCAATGTAGCCTCAGTGACGGTTTGTCTTTTTCTCTCCATCTCCTCGTCCTTGTCACAAACCTCATAAAGCCCTGCGGAACATGCTGCTCTGGATGCAATTTGGAAGGTTTTCGTCGATATCGAAGAGTTGGTTGCTTCGCACGCATTTCTAAGTAAGAAGCTTGGTTTTTCCACACGTTATGCGCAAGAAATGAGGACTCAAGAAGAAGCACGATATCATGAGCGTTTCGTGTCGTCCTCCTTCACCTTGGGTCGTTATCTTTTGCACTTGCTTAATGATAAATCTAATCTAACTGCTCACACATTCCACATTTAAGCTGGATGTACATGCGTTTTGAGCAACTAGCAGCTCGATAGACGGGCGCGACGTTCGCTGTAGCCGAACGACGAGGGTGGCGTAAGCTTAGTGGTAGTGATCGGTGCATGATTGCCCAGTGCGCATCTCCCCTATCACGCAGTGGAAGTGGCAGGCAAAAGAGTAGGGTGCAATATGCTTCACCATGAAACGTATTTTACAACATAGGAAATTTCGTTAATCAAACTGGTCAAAACCATTTCGCAGAACTAGCTGCTTGCAAGCTTGCCGAGCTGACATCGGCTTTCAGCTGATAGGGACATTCTATTATCACGGCGGGTTTAAACCAGTGTTGTCGAACCCACAGGGCGACTTTCCTTGCCAGCCTTGCTCGTATGAACGTGGGTCCGATATTTTCATGTGAATACCTTTGGCCAAATAGGCTTTGAAAACAGGGCGTTTGGAGCTGATGAACATGACAGAGGTAGGAAATTCATTATTGAAAGCATTTAAAAGACCAACGTTACGAAAAGCTATGAATGCTGTAAGCATGCTCTTGAGCGCAGTGTGTACCACCTGCAGTGGCAGAAAACTGCTTCTTGCGCTATATTTGCCTCCAAAAAGAAAACCCAGCACCGCTGTGCTGTTTATGACCTGTACATTTTCTGGTTGCTACGATCAAAATGACCACAGCAGTCAAGCGCGCGGTCTTTAGACACAAGATGAACTTTCTAAAGAAAGAATTTGCATCATTTTGCAAAATATATACTTTTTGTATTATCCGCTCATGGCGCTGATTATTAATGAACAATCGCGTTTCGCATAGCAAACCTACTGCAGCCAATTCTCCGCGGAAAAGCAACCGAGAATGAAAGAGCCCTGCATCGGTGGAGATAAAACGCACTCCTTCATTATCATCATCATCATCAACAACCACTTCACTACGTCTTAGGCTAAACGCTTCTTTCGCGGACCTCAAATTAAACCTTACCTGCACAAGCTGTGGCTACCTTACTCCTGATTATCTCCAGTTCTCATCCGCCACCCAAACTCTGTTCCGCACCCTGTTTGCCTCTTTAACAGCCACAAAATAACAAAACTGCGGCAATGTAACAAACCATATACCATGATGCATCATTCCTTGCAAAATTTCTGTACCATTGTCGATGCACCCACGAATGATCTTGTATTCTGCTAAACAGTAAAAACTAAATGCTTCAAACCGTTTCTGCTTTCACAGTTGATGCACTAACTGATAAATTAAAACCTGGTGCGCAGTTGGGGAAGCGTAGCATGCTCTGCAAAATAATTTACATGCTACTGATATGATGTAAAGCGTTCAATGTTATTTCTCTTCCAGGCTCTGAAGGGACTGGCAGCACCAAACAGCCAGTCTAAGCAGGAAAGTCTCACAGTGTTGGGTTTGACGGCATTTTCCGAGGGAGACGTCAACAAAGCCGCTTCAACGATTCCGTAAGATTGGTGACAATAGCGTTTTCGCTATGTCCTTTTTCCACTCTTGTGAATTGTTGATAGATACACTTAGCACATCTTATTTAAGTTTCAGCGCTTGTTTAATTACGCTACATAGAGATTCATAACTGCAGACCTTGAAATTTTAGTTACGATAGTGCACGCCGCTTCGAAATGTACCGAGAAAGATTTGTGTTGTAAACGAGTTTTGTAAAAACATCAATTTATGTCTTGCCTTGCAGCTTTTGCAACACGGTTCAATTTCAGAACTATAGTTCTGATTGCACAGTTAAAGCGTCTGAATAGCCGGCTCATCTTCGCTATACTATTGGTTGTAGGGATGATCAACGGCCTGACATAATCGTTATTTACGGACACCTCATATTCGAGCGGACACAGTACTCAAACTGCAGGATACTGGCTCCGACAAACCTGCGCCTCAGCACAACGCCACCAAGTTATGCCTACGACCTCGTAAGTACGGCGAGTATTGGTACACATCGAATCTTAGCCAAGAAACGGCTTTTACTTATCCTGTCTAGAACAAGCGAAATTCACCAGCTCATTGTGGTTACCACCACCTGCATGTTAGCTTAAGTTTTCATGGATACACCAACTACAAAACTATCTTCATTTAACTTGGAGGACTTAGCGGAAAAAGCAAGGCGTAATTCACGAATACCGCAGCATGTCGGCCTTCATTGGAAGCTTGTTCAATTCGCAAAAATACAACAGTATAGCTAAGCGGGCGAGTTGGTGATACATTATGCAGAAAACAGTGCGAACAGACGGGACGAAAGGAAGAATACACAGGAACAAGCGCTGACTCTCAACTAAAGTTTAATCACAGGAAACACGCTTATAAAAGGAAACCGAAAACAAAAAACACCAAAACCAGAACGCATGTGCCTAAGTGATATCCAGATATGCAACCTCACAGTCACGCAGGAGCAGGGATGGTTTGCTGACACAATCTTGCTTTCTTTGCCATATTATACGCCTCGATGATTTCCCTGGTCAACTGGTCGGGGTGTTTGTACAAGATGTCAGTACAATACAAGGACGGAAAACAGGATTGACACTCTCGGCAATAATCAACTAGATTAGTGGAGCGATTAGATTCTAATGAATTTAGGTGTTCTCCTAGTCGTGTGTCCTGTGGTCAGATATACATTGGGTAAACGGGACGTTGTATTAACACACGACTCGGAGAACATCTCAATTCATTAAAATCTAATCGCTCCACTAATCTAGTTGATCATTGTCGAAAGTGTCAATCCTGTTTTCCGTCCTTGCATTGTATTGACATTTTGTACAAACACCCCGACCCGTTGGCCAGGGAAATCATCGCGGCCTTAATATGGGAAAGAAAGCAAGATGGTGTGTCAACAAACCATCCCTGCTCCTGCGTGACTGTGAGGTTGCATATCTGAATATCACTTAGTAGCACGTGCGTTCTGGTTTTGATGTTTTTTGTTTTCGGTTTCCTTTTATAAGCGTGTTTCCTGTGATTAAACTGTAGTTAAGAGTCAGCGCTTGTTCCTGTGTATTCTTCCTTTCGTCCCCGTTTGTTCGCACTGTTTTTTGCATAATCGCAAAAATACACAGCTTATTTATCTCCTAGACGCTGTCTGCTGTCTCTCGGCATTACAACAGACCGTTTTTGTTAGTTTTAAAATTATTTCACCGTCGAAATGAGGTTCAATTCTTTTTCATACTCTTTTTTCACGTATTCACCATCTGTTAACGAACGGCTGCTTTCATAGGTGCGCTGTTAGATCAGAAAATATATTTCATAAAATCTTCTTTGCATCCGTTTCTGTTCCCACGCTGGGGTAACTGTGGAATGCATATGGAGTGGTGTTTTAAGTTTTATATACATGGACTTTAAAATGACGTTCAACATTACACACACTGTTCTATGATATAGTCGTCTTTTGTTAACGAAGGAATGACCTCATTGGCGCGTTGTGAACTCAGAAAAGTAATTTGAAAAGTATTGTTCATATGGACTTTTATAGGTCACACCCTCAGCCGTTACAACGCACCCCCCCCCCCCCCCCGCCCCTCCAGTGGCTTCTTCCTGATGCCACAAATTGGTAGTTGTCTATATCACACGGGCAATAACAACAGGACTGCGGGTCATGCGTCCCGCCTGAAACGATTTAGGCATGCGCTTTCAGCTGTCAATTTTTGCGGCGCACAACATGAATCGCAGTATCCTAAACAGCTGTTATCTATGACAAGGGTTATGTACAGTACAGAAACCTGTGTTCTCGAAATTTATTTATTTATTTATTTATTTACTTATTCATATATTTATTGTATTCTCGGGGCCTGAGGCATAATAGAGGGGAGTGGGTTACATGGGGTAAAACAAAACAATGAATACAATACATTTAATGTTATTTTAACACAAATTTAACTTTGTTTCGGATACACAAAGTTAGCTTGTGCTTAGCGAAAACGTAGGTTATCTTCAACGGCTGCAATATCGGGTGAAAGTGGTTCCAATCAACGGAAGCCCGAGGGAGGCGAGACTGAAAACAAGCATTGCTATGGGATTTTGCAATCCCGACCATGTGACGACGATCAGTGCGGCGGGAAATGTATTCGGCTAGTGAATGAAATCTTCATGCAGCGAGACATGGTGATATACCTTCGGAGGTCGTGGGTTCGGATCCCACCGGCGGCATATGGTTGTTTTTTCTTCTGCTTTTCTAATCAATTACCTTTAAGCGACAACATATTCAGTAATATTCTTACTTGATCAACAGCACAAAAAAAAAAGAAATTAATTAAAAAATCCCCTGTGCTGCTTGGTTTCTGTGGCTGTTGGCTTCTCTCACTTGTGCAAAAGAGTTAGGCGACTCATTTCCTGGCGATATAGCAAGATTGTATGCAAGATTCCATGCACGATTCCGGCGAGATGTAAACTTAATTTCATTGCAGAAAGGCATCGAAAATGCGCGATAAAGCTGTATCACAAATGAAACTGAGAAATTAAGACAATTCCTGTAAGATAAAGTGCGTACCCGTCATATCACAAGCAGAAAGAGTGGAAAACAAAGCCTGAAACATTTCCTTCAAGCAGAACCGCGAAGCTCTACAGAGCAGCCGCAGCTTCCGTGGATCGCATTCAGCACGCGAAAAGCTCGTCATACGTCAGTCAGGGCCATAGGCCACCGGACTCTTCAGTTTTCCTTCGTAGTTCAGCGCATCTTTTCTCCCTCACCTCACTGAACGGAGAGGTATATCATGGTGAAGAGGAGCGAGAGCAGGATTAGGTTTCAGTTTACAGCGAACGGTTTCCTAAAGCAGTCATCACAGAAGACTTTACGCGCTGCATTGATTTGAAGTGTCGGTTGGTATCGGGAGCCCTTTAACGCCCTTTAACGGGAGCCCCATTCACGCGCGCACTGATATGTTCAAATTTAGTTTTTTTCCTCGTGTTATCGAACGATGGAATTCTTTACCCGGTGATATACGCTCCCTGGAACCAAACCTATTTTTCAATGTTGTTGCAAATCTGTGATTAGTCTGTTGCATTTCTGTTCTGTATTTTAAAGGTGTTCACTTCTGAATATGTTGTCCCTCTCTGCCTTTTTTTTTCTTCCCCCCACTCCTGCAATAGCCCCATCGGGGCTGCAGTATATGTAAATAAATTAAATAAATAAAAACCCTTTGAAGCGCCATTTTGGATTTAGTTTCAAAACACTTATTTTCGCCAAAATAGCTGATGCAGGCCTGAAAACATAGAGTGAATTATTTTTCCAAAGTAAACAAAACTGGGCATTTCTGACATGCACATGCGAAATTTCGTACAATCGGTCAAAATAATTGGAAACTAAACTACAAAACAAAAAGATTTCTGAAATCAACATCCTAGGATCGAGTAATCATTTCGGGCGTCTAGGATTCAAGTGACGATAAAGAACATGGAAAAAAAACTGAGATTAGCACTGGCATCCAAATCTAGCTGGAAAAAAACAGCCGGAATCCCAGCCAAATTCATATTCTGTGAAATATATTAGTTTATTCACTAGTCGACATAAATAAGCGCGGTCTTTCAAAGGTGCAGGGTGTTGAATTCGCCTGAACCGAAGAAATCATTCCTAGTTAGGACACACCCTGATTGCAAAGTACAGTCATGGATGAAAGCTTTCAGGCTGCAGGTTAGAGGAAAAAATCACTTCTGAGCAGTCGGGCAATGCATGGCAATGAATAGTAATGACCCGGGAGGAGACATGCGTTCTCCATTCACAAGAAAAATATCAGCATTCTGGCTAGTGAGGCAATTCTGAAACAAATTTTTTTCGCTAATCCGCATCTCGCAAACCTTTCTCCGTGATTTTACACAATCCTCTATAAAGCGCCTTAAATGGTGAAGCTAACATCTAGGGCATCAAACTGTCTTTCCAGTGCTGCCAGACGGTTTTATCTTAAGGAAGGGCAGCTACGAATAGTATAAGACCGTGAAACTTTGTTACATTTTTCCCTACATTATTTCCTGCTATCAGCACATGACCATAACACTGTAAACCATGAAAGTCGCACCAGATTACTATGGACCTATTCTGATAAGGTGCAGCAGTTTCTACGACCTTCAAGGTTCTTTACGGTGTTTTATGTCGCTTGTCTGAAACTTTCATCTTATCTTTTAGTCGAGAGCACCCGAGAGCAAGGCCATTTCTGACCGTGTACAGTTGCTGCCCACGTTTACCCATTGAAGTGTTGCTTGAGGCGTTCTTATTTGAGAAGAATAAGAAGTCCTCTATAAGTAACCCTTCAATGACTATAACTGCTAAAGAGTGGCGTTTTTATCCATGCTTGAATGACAGCTTGATGAACAAAGTTTTCATTTGCTTCTGTGCGCTGTTTTCGTGTGCGCATGAGCATGCTTTCGAGTCCGCGAATGAGGTAAAAATAAAACAGCTGCAAGTCCCACGGTTGCGCCTGTTTTCCTCCTTGTTTTTGTCCTGTGTCGTATGTCCTCTGGTTCCCTCTGTGTCTAAGCGATGAACCAACTCAACCAGAAGTCCTCGCGTCTTCATTCCATTCCACTGCGTACTTATATCATTCCATTCTCATATCATGCCCATTTCCTTTCCTGCATTTTAGCTGGGCTAAAATTAGCTCACTTCCTCTTTCATGCCAAAACATATCGGAGGGTAGCACTAAACCTGTTTTAAGGGTGGCACTAGGTCGCCGCAAAAAAAAAAAAATCTATGGGATGGCAGTGCAAATAACGCGGGACCTGCCATGAGGTGTTACAGTAACGACCAGGATGAGTGCCACCAATCGACACTGTCCATGCAGCCACCCCGCTCTCCCCCACCCCGCCCCCGCAAATAAAAACTACAAAGCTAATAGCGCTGATTTCTATGTGGAACTACTGAAAAGTAGCGGCTAATGCCGCAGAAATTTATCTCCTGCGAACTACAAAATTTTCGAAGCGGAACCGAGTGGTAGTTCGCAAATCTAGGGGAGCCAGCGCCATGATTTGTCGCCAGTCAACAAAGTATCCGGCAGGGATAGGCAATATTCCTTGTTACGGTATGGGTTGCAATTGTGCCGTGTGAAGTTCTGTTAGCTGTTGATTTTGAAGGGCTGTGGTAATATTTCCGCTGCGCATCAACGCCGCGTGGCTACGTAGTTGAGCAAAAGCCCTTGTTTCGTCGATTCAATTACAAACCCCTAGCTGTCCATCTCCTTCGGAATTCTGTTGGACCTTATGCATTGGAAACCCTTCACTGAGTGAGACAGGTCAAACTTCATCCATGCGTGAGCATGCTTGCAGCAAGAGATGATCGCCACTAGCCTTTTATCTCTCACTCTTTTCCCTTTTTTTTGCAGCGGCACGCTCATCAGATAGCGGCGTGGCTTGAGAGCAAGAATATGAAGAGTGTTTTGTATATATCAGTGTCCCTTAGAGGACTGAGGTATGAAACTGCAACCATGAGTGATGCAGCTATGAAGCCTTTTGCCCCTTGCAAAGATTTTGCCGGCCAAGATATGCTCGAGAAATCTGTAAACTACGAATACGTGAGTACTTTATCAGAGGAACTTACAAGAACTTGGAATCGTCTCCAGAGAAGGCCGCAGTTAAGCCTGGCGCACAAATGGAGTGTCACGCGCAAGCTTAACTGTCTCTGAGCATATGATGTTCTAGGTTTATTGACGAAGGAATGAACTCATACAGAATGTATGAAAAGAAGTATTAACAGTAGGTAGGAGGTAGGTTTTGAAGTGTTAGTATAGAATCGGTTCTGGTTTGGGTCCCTGCGTTATTCTTGGAGACCTTCGCATTCGACCATGTGGACCACATTTGTACCAAGTGTTGTTTCACATTAAATGAGCTCCTCTTGTAATTAAATAAATTGTAATTAAAAAAATAAAAGAAATGCACTCCACTGTCAACAGGAAATGGTCTCCGCCACTGCTTCAGTGACAATGTGAAGGTAACATTGAGGCTGTCTCTATAAGACAGGTCGAAAAAGTGCCTAAGCAGTGCAAGGAATACAGGCGGTAGAGAAAGCGGTGGGAGATTCCCCTGATAGCCTAACTTCAGTACCTCCTTCTGTATTATATATTGCCCATGTAACATGTTATCAAGTGTAGATAAACCTCAAACCCCTCCGGAATGCGTGGACAACTCGTTTTTACTCTCAGCGTGAGAGATTCCAGAAAATTTTCCCAGTTGTCCACGCCCTACCAGGGCTTCCAGACTACGCAAATCTGGCGTCACCTGTAGCATTTCGAAGGTAAACGCCACGCTCCCCGCACCTGCCACACATCCGCGGGGCGGCCTCTGAATAGTGATTTTAAGGGTGGGTCCTGAAGACCCACCTTAAGGGGCAGCTGGATCATTCGTGCGGAAAGCTCCAGAAACATGACTGCTCCTTAAAGCAAATACACGTTATTTATAAATTTTTATTATATTTCATTTGTTTCGTAAGGAAAAGACAGAAAGCAAATAGCGCATATTTTCCGCTTTGCTGTCCGCCCTTCTTAAGTCGGTCAAAAAGTGGTTGTTGCGTTTTTAGCTGATGCAGAGGCTGCGAATTGCCCCAACCCTCTGAAGCTGCCCACGGTGCCATTAAAACTTGAAATCTTTAAGAGTTTCTCGGTGAGGCCCAGTTAACGGGTACATTAAAAAGACGCCTCCAGAGATCTCAGGGTGGCCTATGCTGTCAGTGCGCGGCTGCCCGGGACAAAATCAAGAAAGCTGTCTTCAAACCAACGATGCAGCTCATGATTCCACACAATGCGGATCTCCAAGTGGCGCTATCTAAAGTTTGTCCAGAGGGTCCAGCCTACTTATGTTAGTGGAGTCTCTCGAGAGAGTTTGTGAACCATGTTATAAAGAGCGCGTATTTTGTTGCAGCGGGCTGCTACACAGGAGCGAACGCAGTGTGGGGCTCCAGGGCAATGAAATGATGGCCCGTAGCATTGACAAAATATGCGCACAAACGAGCGGCTAGCAGCCGTTGTAATCAAGCTTACAAAGAAGTTCTAATAGAAAATAGTGCAGTCCCTTGCGCCGAAATCAAGTCATGATAGCGAGGTAGTTGAAAGGTTCCTACGAATACCTCAGATGGTCGGCGTACAAACTATACACGCATTGCAGTATTCTCATCAGGGACTTCAGTCTCAAAATTATGAGGAGGCAAGAATAAGGTAGCACGAATACATGGCAAGGGTACGAGGAGAAGAAGAGAACTAGTAGAAGAACTTACACGCAGACATATTCGGTGAATAATGAAAACCTTCACGAGTGAGCCCCAGCCGGGAAAATAATCAAGAAAAAAACTTCGAAATACCCGGCCATTTCGGCATGGCGTGGGATGTAGGCGCATCGGCCCACGTGATGTCCAGCGCGACCGAATATTCGGATTCTGAATCGACCAAGATTTGTAAAACGAGAGATAAATGCTGCTATGAAGAAGCAGAAATGCCAATAACCAATAACCAATACAAGCAAGATTCCATCGGATCAGGGTCTCACCTGAAAACAAATTCGGCTTTCCCCGAGGAATACCAGCATAAGTGCAGATACGATGAATACCGAAAGATTGTGCACATGGAGTGCGCAGTCATATCACAATGCTTACGCAGGACAAAGGCTAGTTGTCCCAGCTAATTGGTTCATTCATAAGTATGAAATAATGAAATCCTCACACCAAACTGGTAACATAAAACTACCAGAACTTTCTGACTAAAGTGCGGCACGTAAGCGACACCGTTAGCATGACAGGACTCGGCAGCCAGTAAAGTCCTAAGAAAGTCTTAAAACGGTGAAGAGAAAGCTACTAGCATCGGGAAATCCGACGTATGTAAAAGAATTTAAAGAGCAGTGGGAAAGATTCTTTTCTTAGCGACAAGCTTTCTCAGGAGACGAAAAATCTGATTAAGAAACGCCCAAAGCATGAAAGCGTCTAACCCTATGGACAGAGTAGAACTGGAAGAGTTCTCAAAGTTATTAAATAAGCGCAATGTAGCCGACGTAAAGAATTTTGATATGGAGAAAATCGAGCATGCACTAAAGGACGGAGGTAGCCTGAAAGCGGTGAAGAAGAAATTAGCGCAGGAAAAAACCGGATGTGTGCTTTTAAAGACAAAGAGGGCAATGTCATTTACAATACGTATAAGGTAGTTCAAATAGCCGAAAATTTCTACACAAAACTATACAGTAGCCAATGTAATCAGGACGTTAGAGAGGCCATAGAGCACAGCAAAGAGACAATCCGCAGGTACAGAAAGAGGAAGTAAAGAAAGCCTTCGGAGCAGTCGAAAAGAAGAAAGCCGCTGGTGAGAATAAGGCAACAGCAGATCTCTTGAAGGGCGACGGGGAGATTGTGCTAGAAAAACAAGCCACCCTGTATACGCACTGCCTTATGACTTCGAGCGTACCAGAGAAGCTGGGAAGAACCCTAACGTTACCTTGATTGACAAGAAAGGAGAAGCCATCTACTTCACACATCAAATCACACATCGAACAGTTCACTGTCCGTTGTCGACAAGGTATTTCCTAAGGTAATCGCAAATAGAATCAAGACAACATCAGGCGTCAATCAACCAAATGATCGAGCAGGCTTTCGTAAAAGATGCTTGACAATAGACCATGTTCTCACTGTCAGTCAGGTGATAGAGAAATGCGCGTAGAATATGACGAATCCCTATATATGCCGTTCATTGATTACGAGGAAGCATTTGACTCAGTGGGAACGTCAGCACTCGTGAAGGCGTTGCGGAATCAGGGTGTAGAAGAGTCTTTTGTGAAAATACTGGAAGGTATCTATAACAACTGCACAGCTACCATAGCGTTTCTTAATGTCACCAATAAAATTAAAATAATTAAGAGTGTCAGGAAGCGAGACATGATCTTGTCAATGCTATTCACCGCCTGTTTACAAGACGTGTTCCAGGGGCCTGGATTATGAACAGCCGGTGATAAGAGTTAATGAAGAATACCTAAGCAATTTTCGATGCGCATATGAAATTGCCTTGCTAAATCACTAAGGAGATGAGCTGCACAGCACGACCAATAAGTTAGGCCGGAAGAGCAGAACGAAAGGCCTTAAAATTAACATATAGCAAACCAAAGTAATTTTCAGCAGTCTAGCAAGGAAACAGCAGTCACAATTGGTAGCAAGGTGCTGGAAGTGGTAAGAGTACATCTACTTAGATCAGGTGGTGACCGCTGATCCGGATGATGCAGGGAAATAATTAGAATAATAAGAATGGGTGGAGCGCATCCCGCAGGTTTTCTCAAATCATTAATGGCAGATTTCCATTACCCTTCAAGCGAAAAGTATACAACAGCTGTATCGTACCAGTATTCAACTATAGGGCAGAAACGTGGGGACTAACGAAAAGGGTTCAGCTAAAGTTAATGACAACGCAGCGAGCTATGGAAAGAAAAATGATAGGTGTGACGTTAAGAGATCGGAAGCGGGCGGAGTGGGTGAGAGAACAAACGCGCGTTAATGGTATCCTTGTCGAAATCAAGAGGAAGAAATGAGCTTTGGCCAGGCATGCAATGCAAAGGCACGATAACCTCTGGTCCTTAAGGGTAACGGAGTGGATGCCAAGAGAAGGCAAGCGTATTAGGGGGCGGCAGAAAGTTAGGTCGCCTGATGAGATTAAGAAGATTGCGGGGATACGGTGGCCACAGCTGGCAAAGGAGAGGTAATTGAGAGATACGGGAGAAGCGTTTGCCCTGCAGTGAGCGCAGTCACGCTGATGATGATGATGACTCATCACATACGGGGAATTCCAACGAATTTTGCCCAGTAGCCATATAATCACGTCACTACCATCAGGATTAGTGCCACTAAGGAAATATAACATTAAGTTGCCATCAACAAAGAATTAGGGAAACGTCTACGAAACCTCAGAGGAAAATGTGGCCATAGTGCTTCATAAAACTTGGTATCGTCAGAATATTGGCAGAGATATATTCCTGGAAAACATTTCGACCCTCTCTACACTATCCTTAGTGACCAACTGTGTTGCAAGCATGCCATGTAGTTATCTAAAAGAAAGGTGATGCCAGGGGCTCTAAAGATTCGACTGACTTCTTTACGGTACGTTATTAGAAAATATATCACCTAATGCCAATGTTAATAAAATCCGACAAACCTTACACTTCAAGAAGGCGATGTAACATGCCTGTTTTCGGGAAAAGACCTAAAATATACTATGTTCATCCAAAAATCAAGTTGTAAAACGTGCAGAAAGTATGAAATGTCTATGTAGCCATCTTGAACTAGGAAATATATGATTCATCTCGGTAATAGGGTGCTACTCCACAACACAAATGACGAACTTACAACTGATTCAAAATTAGATTAAATTAGGTTCATAACTCGGTGTTGAATCATTACATTTAACCCCACCTAGTTCTAGAGAATCCCGCGTGGTCAAAGTTCATGCGGAGCCCTCCACTATACGTGTCTCTTAAGGCCCATGTGCCGCATCGCGACGTTAAAATCAAATACTCAAACCATACCATACCATTCCGTAAGAGTAATGCTTGAACAACGTTGCGAGAACATGCAAAAAGTGTTCTTTCATATCTCAAGCGGAAATTGCCGAAAAACGATGATGCCCCGAAAATCAGTCCCAGATCGACAACCGTCATGATAAGCAGGTTCACCGGACCAACGAGGAGCTAACGTCATTGTTAACCGAAAGTGTAATTGTTTAAAGCATGGCAAGGAAGTTTGGGTCAACTAGGTCCAATGAAGAGTTCTCATAAGTTTTTAAGGCTACCGCCCCTACTTCATACCTGCTTCAGGCTGACCAACAATGACTGTCAAAATATCTGCCCGAATATTTCGTCCCATATAACATTATATGCACTTTGAAAACAACCACACTATTTCAAACCGTGAGCAAAAGCAAAGGCAACTCTGCTTACCGGTTTTCAATATCATCATCATCAGCCGAACTACATCCACTACAAAAAACGTCCTCTCCCATAATCCTCCAATTGACCCTCTCCTGTGACAGCTGCGGCTTCCTTATCATTGCAAACTTCCAAATCTCAACCATCGATTTCACGTTCTCCTGCCTCCTGCTACACTTGACTTCTCTCAGAATTGAGTATGTTCCAATTAAAATTACTTGCTCGGCCCATGCCGATTTCTTGTTCTTGGACCCGGCTATGATCTCATTAACCCATGATTGTTCCATCTCTCAAATCTGCTCTCTTGCTATCTCAACGTCCCACCAATAAATTTTCTTTCCACAGCCAGCTGCGCTGTGCTCGCTTTAAGTTCACCGTTTACCTTACCGTCTAAGTTCCCGCCGCATAGATGAGTACTGGTAAGACGGAGCAGTTAAAATTTTTTTGCAATTTTTAAAAATAGACTTTCTGAGTTGGAAGCATGTTTTTTTCGGCATAGCATTGCCAGCGTTGTAGTACATTAGATTACAGCCAAGACGTGCTAACTAGCAGGCTGGTTAACTAATATTTAATAGTCAACTTTTTAACTATTACTGTTAGGTTCCTTAATTACTGAAAGGTGTGTAGCCAAAGTAAGTAATATCAATACCAGATTTTAGAATTCCGAAAATACGGTTACCCTCGGCCCTGTGGCCCAACAAATTTTGCCTACTTCGACGAGTTGCATGCACTGGACGGGCTGCTTTACCTGCAAGTTTCTCCAAAGCACATGTATTTAGGCGCGATGTAGTAAGAATTTGTTGGGCCACATACCGAGGAAAATTGCTTTTAAGAAATTCTAAAAACTAATATGGATATACTTACGGTGGGCTACGCGCCTCTGAATAATTAAGGAGCCTAACAGCAACAGTTAAAGTTAACTATTCAATATTAGTTAACCAGCCTGCTTAGCTATATTGTGATGTACTACACATAATGAAATAAAACAGCGCAAGGAACGGGACGAAACACGAAGGAGCAAAACACAGACACGGGCGCTGACTAACAACTGAAATTTTATTTCGATGCAGGACACATATGTAAGGTACAAAGAGGGGGGGAGTGTCCAAGGCGATCCTGCACAATCACCGAAACAGTGTAGTCACGTCCAAGGGTAAAAAACTATAAAGAGTTAAAAGGCCGAAAAAAGACAAAAAGCAATAAAACCACGGTGTAAGAGGCCGGGACGGAAAGTGAAACCGATGAAAACAAATATACTCATAGCCAAAAGGCAAAAAACGGCGTTTAACTAACGGTGAAAAAAAAAACGGGACTAAAATCGCGGCACAAGGTGATTAACAGAAATGACAGAGAGGGGCATTTAAGAAAAAGGATTAAACATTTACCCTGCTTCTAAGAAAATCCAATTCTTTTTGCGACAAGCACAGGGAGGGTGTACTCACACAGTGTTCCTTTGCGTTGTGGATTTCGAACGCTTCTGCGATTTCCCTGGATATCCTATCCCGTCCTCTAGCAAGAATTGTGCAGCGATTGAAATCTGGGGAACAGGTTTCGTCCGGATCAACACCCTTACGTTAGCACTTTTTGAAGTGCTTGGCAAGGTGCCCAGAAATTGCAAAACTGTCTACATTGTTCCTGTGCTCTTGAAGCCTAATGTTGAGGCACCTGTCTGTTTGGCCAATGATCTCTTCCCACAGGATACGGGCAGAGAGTAAACGACGCCGGTTTTGGAGGGGACGAGTTGTTCCGAATGAGTCTGCCCACACCCATGGGCGATCAGAGGTTTGTTTACCTTCGGGCAGACGGCGGAAAGCTTGTTTGGCGCTGAAAAGACGACGTCAACCCCTGAACGTTTCGCGACTTTTTTGAGGCGGTGGCTGACCTCATGAATGTAGGTCACTACGACCACTCTTCTGTTCTCCCTGTTGGGCGCCTCCTGCGCGTCATGTCGTCCTTGTTTCTTGGCGACGGACTCGGCCACGGACACCGGAACATTCAAGGGATATTGTTTCGGTGATTGTGCAGGATCGCCTTGGACACACCCCCATCTTTGTACCTTACATATGTGTCCTGCATCGAAATAAAATTTCAGTTGTTAGTCAGCGCCTGTGTCTGTGTTTTGCTCCTTCGTGTTTCGTCCCGTTCCTTGCGCTGTTTTATTTCATTATGCAATACCAACTAGCCCGGCATCTTGCACTTATTTACTACACCGCTGACAATGTTATGCCGAAAAACGCGCTCTTCTGACTCAAAAAGCCTATGTTAAGAAATTGTTTAAAATCTTAGGTGAAACAATCTCTTTATGCGCGGACATGCAGCGAGGCAGGTGGATGTACCATGAACTCAAATCTTGTCGCATCGTCTCTGTAAAGTTGCAAGTTGAGGCACGTAAACTGCATCTGCGGTCAGTGCCACCCTTCAGTGTGCGTTTTTTTTACCACTTAAATCCCTTAGCGGCCTATCGTAAATCGCTGTTCCCTTCCGAGACTGTTGAACAAACACTGTTTCCTGCATATCTCCAGACCTACTACTCTGAGCGGTCTGTCTAGATCCTCGATCATGCTTTGCAGTTTGCCTCCTGAGTTAAGGCAATATCACGAGTGAATCGGATTTACTATAAAGGATACAGCTCCAGAGCAAAGGGCCAAACGGCCCGCAAAGAAACCTCTCTCCGGCCAATGGCGTCGACCGATAATCCCCCTTGACCGATGTGTCCTCCCTCCCCCTTAACGGATCCACTTCTGCCGGCTAGCGTGAAAACAAAGAAAGTGGCAGATGAATGCCGAATAGACTTGTCTTACTCGAATTGACCACGCCATCCTAAAGAAAATCGGTCGACGCCATTGGCTGGAGCACCTCCTTTGAGGGGCATCTGCCGCTTCGTTTTTGAGCTGTATCCGACCATAAGGTATCCTCCATTCGCTTTTACCCCCAACTTGCGATCTTCGCTTTTAATTTTGATACCTTTTCACGTTAACTTTCATACCTCTTACAAACGCGCGGTGAATAGCACTGAAGAGATTGCGCCCTCCATCGTGCACCTTTCCTGAATAGGACTTTATCACTTTTCTCATGAAGGAATGCGGCGGCTGGGCAATAATTGTTGAAAATTTTCCAGTTCTCTTACATATGCCCCTTCCCCACATTGGCTCCAAAGTGCCCGCATGACTGCTAAAAATTGCTTTGGTTCTTGGGGGTTGAACGTCCCAAGGGACTTAGACTATGAAGGGCGCAGTAGTGATGGGCTCCGAAAATTTCGACCACATGGGGTTCTTTAACGTGCACTGGCATCGCACTGTACATGGGTCTCTAGAATTTCGCCTCCATTGAAATTCGACATCCGCGGCCTGGATTGAACCCGCGTCATTCAGGTCAGCAGCCGAGCGTCATAACCACTGAGCCACCTCGGTGGTGCATCACTGCTAACGTCTCCACAGAGTCGTATGCTTTTTTTGTGTATTCTATGAAGAATATTGCTTATACATAGCGGCCAGTTGTCTACCACAACGTCTCCGCCATCCTTCAATAGATCTTTAAATACCTGACGCTCCACAACTGCTTTATGCCCTTGCAATTCTTGTGAGGCTTTCTTTGCTTTTTCTTTACTTACTAACGGGGAGTCCAATTCTTCTACACTCATGCCTCGGTCATTACTGTCGTGAATATTTCTGCTATAAGCAGGTCTGTGTTGAACTCTTCGGCTACCTTAACTATTTCATCCCTAGTGGTAATGATATTGCCCTCCTTGTCACTTAGCGTAGGCATCTGGTTTTTGCTCATGCCGAGTTCCAGTTTCACCACTTTTAGCTACCTCTGTAGTTCAGGTTTCAGTTTTCAAGCGAAAGTTTTCGATCTACTGAGCCTCAGAGACACACGTGGTTACACCGTTACTTATGGTTTAGGTTTCCATTATAGCCCATGTTCATATGCTTAAGGCTTTTTACAGCTGCTTACAAGAGCGCGCAATGCAATCATCATGCTTTTCCTCTAAGCATTGTACACGAACTGCATGATCCCTGCACTTCATATACAAAGCTAGCCTTATTCCTTCCCCAGCGTCCAGTCTGGTTGCGTAGTCTGTAATAGGGGAGCAACTATTAAGGCGGAAGCCTTTAATGTCTCATCGTTGTAAGCAGCAGTTGTTGACAGAAAATGTCACGCTTTTCAATTGGTGGAAACGGTCGTGACGTCACAGTGCGCGAATTTCAAACGGGGCCAATTGTACTTTGGCTAGTAACCATGCAACCAATTGAAGGGATCGTATAGTGATGCTCCAAGTAAGTGGGACTGAGCTTAGTTAATTGCTTAATTACCCAATTAGCCTAATTAGCTTTACTAGTCAGGCCATATAAATAAATAAAAGCGATTAAGAAATTGGTCGAGCTCAGGAGTCGAACACCGGTCTTCGGCGTGAGAGACGAGCATGCTATCCACTCCGCCATGCCAGCTCGATGGTTTGGAATGAACAAAGGCGCGTCTAGTGAATACGGTGTCTTAACTCACTCACTCTCATCCTCCTCCATTCCCTTCCGGCGAGGTTTAGGTGTCCACCGACAAATGAGAGACAGATACATTTCCTTTCCTCAAACACCAATTTACCGACGAGCGAGGCGTAGAACCGAATGGTCGATGGCGTTCTATGGACTCCTTGGCAGCGTTGCAAGACGCTGTTGCGTTCCACTCTTAGGGGCGAAGCTTAACATATTAACCACACATCAGTGACCACACTTTAGGTCAAAAAAGTGCCCCCCTAAATTTTGTGAGACAGTTACTGCGTATTTTCCTTTCCTCAAATACAATTTTCATTTTCTTCATTACGGCTCCTCTTTATCTATCTTCTTTCACTCCCACTTCCTCCCTTCCTCTACGGTGCGGTTCAGGTGTCCACCGAGATGACAGAGAATTACTGCGCCATTTCTTTTCCTCAAAAAGTGCTGCGTTCAAAGGGCAAGGCATCGCGCCGAACGGGTGGTGGCGTTCCGTGGACTCCCTGGCAGCGCTACAATGCGCTGTCGCGTTCCACTCTTAAAGGCGAAGCTTAAGCGTCATTAATTAGCAGTTAATTAGTATTCAGGCATTAATCAGTAATTAACCATTGATTAGTGATTTGTCATCACTTAGTAATTAGTACTCAATTATATGTGACGCCACCAGTGCCACAGAAACAGCGAAGCTTCCGCCTCTACCCACTTTAGACAGTCAAAGTGCCCCCCGAATTTTTTAATATCCACCCAAGCGGAGCCACATTGCCATAAAGGAAAGTTAAAAACTATTCACAGAAGCTTTGTGGTTGAAGAAATGTCTAATTGCGCCCTTATTACAAATTTAATCCACCATGGCGGATTACCCTATAACACATTCGATTAGCAGCCTTCTTGCTTCGAGTTCTTGACCAGATCGGTCTCACCCTGCTATTTCTTAGCCGTCACAATTAGCCGAGTTGGTAGAATTAGTGACGCGGTTAGACGGTCGTTATAAGTTCGAACCTTCACGAGCATCCTAGGGGACGGCGGTCTCTTCGCCATGTGCTTCGGGAGCATCCGGCAACTCTCGCCCATTTTGCCGATTCGCTCAGTCATAGGGCATACGATCAGGCGAACGGTCCACCTAAGCGTGATATCACTAAAAATCTTGAACGCTGAACAGTTGTAAACGGACGAAACATGGTAATACAAGTGTTTGGCCATTGGTAAATTGTACGCTTGATAGAGCTTCAATGCTGTGGCAGCCAGTCAGAAATGTGTAGTGAAAACAGGCTTAAGCATTTCCGGCCCAAATTAAGACTGTTCAAAATAAAACACTTATACCCTAGAGACTAGCATGTGTAGAAGAGGGATAATTCTACAAGATCAAAAAATGAACGCTCAGTCTGTTAAAAATGTTGAAAAATTTCCAGCGCACACAGGACAGGGACAAAGAAGAGGACACCACAAGCGCTGTCCCCGTCCTGTGTGCGCTGAAAATTTTTCAACATGTTTTACCAACTCGCTCGAATGTCAGTCTGACGCTCAGTCTGTTTTTATTAGATTTTTTTTTCATATATTCCAAATGGTATGAATGAGACTTAGTGGATGATAAATGGTTAGTTTTGTGATTTCTCTGAAAATTTAATTAAATACCAACTTCATTGAAACTACGCTTGTCTCTGCTGAAGCACAGGGTGTAGCAATTTTTACCAAGAATATGTGAGAATAACATAAGACAAAGCATGCACCTCGTTGTCATTTTTCATTGTGTGCGGGTCAGTATGTATTCCTATGCAAGCAGAATCATTTACTTAGTTGAAGAGAAGCACTAGTTTTTTTTTTTTAGAGACGCCTTGTAAGAGGCAAGGCGACCGCACTCCCACTATTCAGATTTTCAGCTCCAAGCTCACAGCATCTAGATTACCTCAGTAACTAAAATTTGTAATTTGAAATTCTCAATGATTGTGTCGATGCAGAAGAATTCCCAGCATTCATTAGGTAAAGGTGCTCCTTGCGGCTGGAGTTCGCATTTACGATTCCTGCCTTCTTCAACAGTGGCATGCTGCATCCACAATACGGCTATTTCTGTGATGACTTTGTTGGTCGCAGAACACTAGCTGCTGGGCGAGTTGGCAGCCTTTGTGAAGGTTTCAAGCTAGATGGATTTCAGCCTTCGGCGTAATTGCGCCGCCACTCGATTTTACATCGTGTTGCAGTTTTCAGTTTGCTGCCATGGGAGATGTTTGATAGAGGGACAATGCTTATGTGTTATGCTTGTCTTTTGGTTGTTGCTGTTGTTGTTTACCTACGAGCGTTGAATGACTTTTCTTCTGCATCGGGATCATGAACAACTCATCAGTAGTGGTGGGCCGATCTCTTAAAACTTCTCCCTTTCAATTTCAAGTTTATTTTCCTTTCTTAAAAGAAGGAGTCGGGACTAAAAGCTGTGCTAACAGTTTCATTGAAGGCCTCGACTCCTTGAGATAGTGGCAGTACAGAAGGAAGGCGAGGGTCACATCATTCACATCAATTCGGAATATCACGGATAGGCCATACAGATCCATACTTACGCTAAGCGCGGACACATGCAAGAAATCGCAATACATACTTGCACTCCCTTATTATTACTCCCTTATTACATACATGCACTGAAAGCAAATGTTGGAAATAACTAGAATATGTAGTATAGATGTCAAAAACAATGAAGAAGGAAAATTCATATGTCTGCTTCTTTCACAGACAGAAATTGTCGCGGCAGTAGTCACGGATTTTGTGTTTTCGATTGCTGGTAATATCAAAATTGTCATGACCTAATTTTTTTAGCAAGACGGGAAAGTTGTAACTTAAGGACTGGTTTATACAATAAGTTCTTGGTGTTGGAGTGAACCAAGTTTCTTAGTGCCCCCTGTTACAGCAGCTGCTGTTTTCTCTCAGTTGTCCAATTACAATGAAGGGATCATCACGTTGTCGTGAAGAGTATTTATAGCAATAAAAGCCTGTAAAACCACCCACCTCTAAAACCATCCACTTCAGTGGGTGGAAAATCAGTGTAAAGCATGATTCATGTTCAGCCCCTTTCCCAACAGCTATGCAATGACAAGTTGCGAAGAGGCGCCGTTCACGTGGATAAGGACGCTCAAGTTGTCTACGTCATCGACGGGCAGTCTCCAAGCGTGATAACATACGACGACGAGGACACTCTACGCTATAAGGTAAAACATCTGCTAACGCATAGACATTTCCAGCTCTTCGTATCGCTCCAGTGCGCGTCACCGAGCTCGATCGTCACCGCCGGGCACCAACATGTCTCAGGTTTACTGCTCGACGAGCGACCGTGATATACTACTATGCTTGCTACAACGGGGATGATAGCTTGCATTGCGAGAGCTTTCAGCCAAAAATGCGATTTCTTAAATATGTTTCGCGTAATGTTAGTAATAGAGAACGACAGCAGGCTCGCAGTATCATTCGTCTTCATATCATTAATAATGCCAAACTCTGCGGATGAAGGCATATATGACACAAGCCACTGAAACGAAGGAGCATAGGAGACTTTTTGCCGAATTCGTGGTGTTAACTAATTGCATATAAAAAGTGTAAATATTCAATCCCTTAAAGATAATTGATAAGAGAGCAGAAGAAAAAAAACAACAGAAGTGTATCCGAATCTTGACAGTTTTCACCAGCGCCACCTTCTTCCATAGCGGCGGACGCAATACGTCCTGTATTACCGCGAGTTCCACGTAGGAACATGGTCGAACGGTAAGGGCGGAAGCTGTGAGAGAACGCTGTTGTGCTACCTATGGCATCGAGGCTGCCAGATTCGAGGCCCTCGTTAAAGAATTAAGCGTTCAAATGAAGGGAAAAGAGATGCTCGTTATGGCGTACATGAGGGAAGCCATGAGCCACCGAAACCAAGGAGCATATTAGATTTTGCCCAATTTGTGGCGTTATTAATTGGAGTTTGATAGCGTAAATATTGAATAACTCAAAGACAATTTCTGAAAAACTATTCTATTCCCTATTCTCAAAAATCAGTTACTGCTTCCTCCATCTTATATATCCTTGCGCACTGATCATAGTTTTAAGGTAAGAATCCCGGACTGCAGAACACCCTTTGCTTGAATTCATATATTCCTCGAACTGCAAGTGACTGGAACCACCTCCCTGCCTTCATCGCTGCAATCCCCGATGTCGAACATTTCAAGCAAATTACTTTTGATTTTGTATGCCCGACCTCTCTGTAATGCCTCCGGGCCTTGAGAGTATTGAAAATAAATAAATGAATAAATAAATTGATAAGAAAGCAAAAGAAAACAGCATGTCGCCGGTGGGATCCGAACCTACTACCTCCAAATTTGGCGTCCGGTGTTCTACCAACCGGATGCGAAATTCGAAGGTCGTATATTACCGCGAGTGTGACGTGGAAGGCCATCGAATGGTGAGGGCGAAAGCAGTGCGACAACCCTGTTGTGCTTTCTATGGCATAGCATAAGATTGGACAGCCGTCGCGGTAGCTCAGTTGGTAGAGCACCGGACGCCTAATTCGAACGTCGTCGGTTCGGATCCCACCGGCGGTATATGGTTGCTTTTCTGCTTTCTAACCAGTTATCTTTAAAAAATGATTACCCTATTCATCTGTCATTGATACACAACACAAATTTGGAAAACATCCCCTATGCTCCTTGATTTCGGTGACTGTTCTCTTCCGTCATCTATGTCATAACAAGCCCCTCTTTTCACTTCCCTTGTCTGCTTAGTTGCCTTCCTATGTTACTCTGGCGACAAATTTCGGAGAGTTATCAAGCGCTTAGACAGGCACTGCAGAATGGTGAGTTTCAAAATAATACGCACAAAAGAGTATCGGAAGGAGCTTACAACTGACAGCGAGGCGCGGGAAGTGGTAACGGAATACGTCTACTGAGGGCAGGTATAGCGAGTGCAGATCCAGATCACGAGAGTTGAATAACGGCAGTAAGAAGAATAGCATGCAACGCATTTGGCACGTTCTCTCAGATCATGAACGGCAGTTTACTGATATGCGGCAAGAGAAAACTATACAACAGCTGTATCTTACCTGTACTCACCTATGGGGTAGAAATGTGGAGGCTAACGAAAAAGGTTCAGCTTCAGTTAAGGGCAACGCAGCAAGCTGTGGAAAGGAAAATTATAGATGTAACTTTAAAGGACAGGAAGAGGACAGTGTTCGTCAGGGAACAAAACGCGGTACTATGACATCCTGGTTGAAATCAAGAGTAATAAATGGGCATGGGCAGGGCATGTAATGCGAAGGCAAGATAACCGCTGTTCTTGTTAAGGCTAACAGAATTGATACCAAGAGAAGGCAAGCGTAGCAGGGGCGGCAGAAAGTTAGCCGGACGGATGAGATTAAGAAGTTTGCTGGGATACGGCGGCCGCCGCTGGCAAAGGACAGGGTTCCTTGGAGAGACATGGGAGAAGTCTTTGCCCTGCAGTGGGCCTAGTCCGTCTCATGGCGATCACGCTAAAAAATTATTTTCGGAAGCGTAAACACATTAACTTTGTATTGGCGCATGATGGCCGTAGTTGCATATGCGCTTTAAAACACTTCTGAGCCCAACACGACGACACAACTTTTCCTTCATGTTATTCTATTAAGGCATCATTTCTCTTAACCATACACCCGGCATGGTTGTCACCTTTGTTGACATTCCTACAGCAACAAACACATTCGTTATATTGGTCACGAGACAGAACCCCGCGCCCACCCTTGGCAAAGAAGATCGTATGAGAATATTTACTCATGTTCAAGCATACTAAATGTTTACGTATCAGAACTGAAGTAAGTTAGCTGAATGGCTGTAAGAATAAACTAATTTATTTCAGTTAGAGCGACCATCGTAGTGGGCTTTTGCAGAGTGGAAAACTTCCATTCACTTTTTTTGGGAAGCCACCGCGCTACGCTCGGCGTCGACAGCGTCTTAACGACGCCGTGGGCACTGCATGTACATCTGGTCACTTTGATCTGAGATTAGTTATGTTTTTTTTTTATAAACGTAAAATTTGATGCCCAAAGAAACACCTCTTTGGGCAGTAGTCACAAAATAGTGCTGGAATCATGGCCCACTGCGAGCAGAGTGGGTGGAAGCGAAGAGTACGCGGAGTGAGAATCAGTTCCGCGCGCCGACTGTTTCACGCGCACCACCGGGCGAGAATATCTATCTGACAAAGATTTATTAGAAACCAAGGGCCTGCTTTCAAGCCGCACGCGCTTCCAGGCAAATTTCTCGCGTTATGTGCTTTTTTTTCGCTGCATGAAGGTCTGCCTTTACAACAGACCAATTACTGACTAACATCCAAAAAAACGCCGTTATACGGCTAGAAAGGGAAGCTATAGTTTTCACAGAAAGTTTGTAGTTGAGAAAAACTCCTTCCTGCTCCGGATACTAAACCTGGGTACACCGCCTATCTGCGCTCTACCGACCGCTAACCAAACCAGGTTGGCTAGCAGACGTAGAGCGAGAGCCACTCGATCACTAACTCTATGTGAAAACGGTGTTAGTCCAACGTTTACAGCAGGTGTCTCAAACTCAATGCTATGTGAGCCGCTTTGAGAAAACTTCGTGCTCCGCGGGCCAGAAGCCAGAAACAAAAAGAAAAGAAGGGAGAGAGGGTGAATAACAAAGATTTTATAACGCGATAGCGCTAAAGGCACTGTCACCCTGAAAATCCAGTGTTGTCGTTGTCGGCGTTGAGAGCGAGAAATCACGACCATGACTGTGGCAGGTGGTACCCAGAGAGCAACCTAGGAGGCAGGTGGACCACAAAGTTCACGTGACTTTGCGCAGTCAGTACAACCTGTCCACAGGATATGGAGTACATTGCCACATCATGGCAATTAACAGTTAAAGTAATGACTGGTCGCTTCGGGAGAGCAATCTGCGCCGCAAAAAGCACACTACTGGAAGCACCTGCTATCGCAGGGTAGTGGCACATGGCTTAAATGCTGCACCAATGTGCCAGGAGGGGTTTGAGGACTCCTAAAAATCTATGAATGTAGAATGACTTTCTGCTCATATGGGAATCTACAAATTAAGCCATTGCGCGTCATACCCTTAAGACGGAGCTCAAGTGTCCCCTATTTTTTTAGCGGGGGGTGGAGGGGGGGAGGAGGGCTAGTGGCAAGAGTGTCAATCTTATAATGCAGTGTGCTGTGTGCAGTGTGCAGTGTGAGGTAGGACCCTATTGGCCCTTTCCCCTTATAATACTAGGTGGAGCCCCTATTCCGGTGCCCCATTGGCAAGCAACGCCGCCCGCGTCCGTTGAACCAAGGCCTTGTGGCGGAAAAGCCGGCAGCACAGCTGGGTAGGCGAGGCTGTTTCGAGCTAGAAAACTCAGACTCGTGCAGCGCCGCGAGAAGCTTAGGTGTAGATGAGTGTAATCTGAGCAGTGGCGACGGCGAACGCGTGCGGTGCCCTCAGAGGAACGAAGTTAGACTGCCGCTGAGAGGGGCAAACCGTGAAACATACTGCGATCTCTTTGCGGGTCTGCCCAACAGGTGGACCACAATCCTAGAGGCCGCTGATAATGAGTTGGCTGAGCTGGCAATGCCACATTCTCAGAGGCGGTCTTGGTACGAGCACCCAGAGCCTTGTGCGGAGGCTTGCACACCGTATGCGCACACGGTCGGCGGCTCCACTGCGGTAGGAGCTGAGCGATACAACCGGGGAGCAGCACGAATGCAAGAATTGTGCACGCTGCAGAGCGTAATGTTCACTTTTATGCGAACAGGTGACGTGTCTGATCCTGGTGGATGGCGACAAACATCTAATGGCCACAGCCTTAACCCACTCTATCACTCCCAGGTTGCGGTACGCGCAAAAATGTCTTGTGGCTCAAGCACACGATGGGGCAGTGGGTGAGAGTGGGGAAACGTGAACATCTCACACCTAAGAGACTCTGAAAATGACCGGACAGAGCCACACTGGTGTGCTAATTTTGCCTTGTGTGAGCTGTTCTTGTACTGACATAATTCATGTCTGACAACGAATGCCGTGTTATTTGTCTTGCCCTCGTCGGGATCATGTTTCGAAGTACATGCAACTTCATGAAAACTGTGCAGTCATATGTTTTCTTCCTCTCGCATTTATTGCAGTGTTGTGGCATGTACCTATGATTCAGAGGGTTCCATTTATCAGAGGGTTCCATTTGTCTGCAAGCCTCTAATTGAAATGTGTTAACTGAGATTGTGCTTGTATCTCATAACTGAAGGTTTCTTCCTGAGCATTCTTTCTGCAATTGTTAGTAGGACGCAGAAGCCTACCTTTTTTGTATGTTGTTCATACAGCGCTCAGTTGAGATCCCGGTCCTTTGTGTACTTGGGGATTTTTTTTTTGTTGTGTACAGCCGGGTCTTTTGGGCTTTTGCGCGCTGTTGTACGTTGTGACTACGACGAGCGTCCACCCAAAATTCTTGGTGGGAAGTCCAGTGGCTCCTTTCCCCCCTCTCGGCGGTAACTACCGTGTCCGTCGGAAGTCTGGAGGGGTTAGGAATGGTGACAGCGGGTCGCGCGCTTCGGACGCTGTCCACGGCTGCGGGGATTGGGGAGAAAGACTGCGAACAGCCTTGTCGGGGTCGTAAGGGGCCAACGACCGTTCCCCATTGAAAGAGATTAGCTGTCAAGTGGGTGGGGGTCAGTAAGGTCGGCGACTTCTGAAACTCCCGACTGTCTAGTTAAGCAGTAGACTTTGGTGGCGCCTCTAGAGTCGGGCTCTGGCGAGCCCTGGGCTCCGCCCACTTGTATGTACACAGTATAGATCGAGGCATAATAAATGAATAATAAAATGAGCCTCTCCCGCACCACTACTGTATCGCGGGTTGAAGTCAATCAAAATAAATGAATTGGCCCGTAGGCAATTGTAATTTCACCACCCGCTGGTGCAAAGGAATCAATAAGGGAGTACTACTATACCGACCCACAGCCGGGGGAGCGGGCCCGGGGAGACTCCCCTGATCTCCCCTGGGAAGTAACGGAAAGGGAAATGGGACATGGGAGGGGAATGGGGACAGCGAGTTTTTTATTCTGATCCTTCGATTAACTCGACTCCATTACTGGAGTGCCTGGCCAGGACAGGGAGAGCATCGAGAATGTCCAATGGTGCGGCCCCACTCACGGGATGCCCGACCACCCAACATACGCAAAGGGCTCCGACCGCCGAAGACAGGAAAACCTAACGGGGTCAGCAGCAACTCAAGGGCCCCTCCACGACTGGGTACGTTTCCAACATGCCGGCTACCAACTGACGAGTGTTTTTCACGGTTTTTCGGACTCCGGAAGCATGTGTGACGGGTCCAGCCAGTAGGGGCCCAGTTCGTCGCCGTACACGGCACCACCGGCCCTCGGGCTCAGACCTGGCACCCCCGGGGGGACCCATCTCTGCTCCTACCATCCATCCATGCACTTATTTCCTCCCCTAGTTTGCTCATATCCTACTGCGGAGCGAGTGTTCAAGGCCGGGCGACCGGGCCACAAACCAAGAACGGGGCTTAGGGTGAGAGGACCGGGCCTACTCCGCCGTTACTCCACAACATCGCCGGAGTCATCCGGGCTAACAGTCGTACTCCGCCCCCAATCCTCGCTGTCCCGCAAAGGTCATGACAGCCCTGCGTTTCCCCGAGGTGTCGTATCAGAGCCTGGCTACTATGAACCCCCGCGCGGACCTGGTTTCCTCGTAACCAGAAACCGCCGCGTCGGTAACCAGACTTGCACGCCCCCGCGTGCGGAGCGTAGTAGCATGTATTTGAAACCTGTCACTATTTTGAGAACATGCCTTCCGAGCCGGATTTCGTGGGTCCAACCTGAGTATAAACCCAGGCCTGCCTCCGCTCAGGCATCGGACCTCACGCGCGCGACTGGCCCTCACAGTCGCCTGGGAGTCGCTGCCACTCCTATGGGGTTTTGCATCCCCAGAGGATGGGTCCTGGCCGTCCCATCCCCACTGCTGGCATTGCACTAGAACAAAGCCTAGTAGCCGAAACTACACCGGCCTGTATCCGGTGGCGGGGGGGACACGAGCAGGCTGCACAGTCAGATTTCCCCCCCACTTGTATGCACAGTGCCATTGCAGCAGTATTCGTTGAAATTGGGTGAGAGCAGATTTAATAAAGCTCCGCCCATTTATAGAAGGTATTAAAAACCCGCTGCAAACAAAGAGCGGAGGGAGCGCGCCGAGTCTCAGTCTCGGCCGCTTTTAAATAGCCTTTTCTTTTAACCGCCTTTTTTACCAGTTGCTTTATTTTTGGTCTCGTCTGGAATAAACTACTTTTGCTTCTCAAGAAGTTTGCAGTTGCTGCCCCAACCGGCAACGTGTCGCCGGACGAGTGGACGAAGGCGCGAAGTGCCCTTCGAAAGGTGTATCCAGACGGCGGGCTACGGACTGGTCCGCGGACCGGTCACGTGGGGTCTACTGTGCATGTCCCGACCGGGCCCGTCCGGCGACAGCATTCACACGACGGACCAAAGGAGCAGGCGACCAGGCGGGCCAAGTGAAAAGCTCTGGGATCCGCTTGCAGCAGTGCTCGTTTCATGGCGCATTCACGCTTCGTCATTCGGCGGCGAGGGCAAGCGGAATTCGCCGCCGGGGCAGCGATTCCCCCTAAATGCCTAGCCGAAAAAGCCCGATCGGTCCGGGACCGATCTCTGCCGAGGAGAAAGTTGCATTCCCACGGCGACAAACACGGCGGCGCGCTTCGAAGCAGGACTGCTCGCTTCGGACTCAACTCGTCGTTGTTACTGCCTTTTTCATTGCGTTCACTGGCCAAAAACGGGCCCCGATCTTTTTCTTGGTCCCATCTCGCCTATAAGAAAACTTATGAGTGAAAAATTTGCTTTATTTTTTATTTAGATTGACGATTCTGCCGGTTCTAGGCTTAAGAGGAGCGTAGGTTTGTTGACAGAAATGGTTCCCTTCTTAACAACTAGATGGCGCCACTAGGCTGAGATTATCGCTGTGTCTATGTTTGCATGCGCTGAAATAAACGTGGGAAATGTGAGAATTGGTTTAGCGGTGTGTAGGGTTAGCGGTGCCTAGAATACTGAGTTTAGCCGTGCGTAGACAGCGTCAGTTTATGTTATTTTCTAACCATATCTGTGCACGCCGCAAGCGACGTCGTGGCGGCTATGAAGTGCGTACGAGGCAGCATTCCGGAGGCGGCGGATTTTGCTCGCTTTCATGCTCAAGTGTAAACGAGCCCCAAAGCTGTAGTGAACCTAAAAAGTAAAACGTAGCATCGTCCGACTACGCTCACATGTTGACAGTGGGCGCAAGGCCACTACTTTCGCTGGTGTCGCCTTGCCGCACAGAATGATAGCACTGGTAAATCGCCTGCGTGAAGAGACAAGTGTGACGTGGTTGCCACACTTGAAGTGAGCCAGTAGGCTAAAAAGTCCGTGGTCCGCCGCAAGGAAAAATGTTCTCGCATTTCTCGCACGATTCGGTCCGCGGACCGTGCGCGGACATCGTAGACCGGAAGCTAGACCCCACGTGACCGCTAGTCCGCGGGCCAAACCAGGTCCGTGGTTCGTCGTCTGGACACACCTGAACTGCTAACCACGTACGATCATAGACGAACCGGCCAATCCGACGACGATCCGGCGAGGAGGAAAAACTTAACTGGTGCCGTGGCCAGGATCAGTGTTTCAAGTTAACTCGGCCCTTCGATGTTGTGAGTTCGAAGTCCCGCAGAAGCTTGTCCGCTATGTGCGGCTCTCAGGTGCCTGCCACGATCAGGTTTTGCTCCCATGTGGGGAGCAGTCTGAGCGATGCCGCGGCCTTGGCGCCCAGGTAGGCCGCGAACGCCGCTCCCAGGTCGCCATGTTGATAAACATCCTTGAGAGCGACGGTCACCCGGGGCTTCAGGATGATGACTATGCCTTCGGGATGAAGCCGCGCGGAAGCGGCTTTGGTTTCCAAGGGGGTCCGGTCTTACACTGGGGCCCACCGTGAAGCGCTGCAGCGCGCGCAGCAGGCTTGTGCCGTGTTGAGCGGCCTGCCGACGTGGCGTCGGCTTTCTTGAAGATGGCGTTCCGCTAGCTGGAGCGGCTTTCCACTAGCTTGATAGCTTCAAGTTCTTAATGGGCGCAGAGTCCGGGCTCTCAGGCGCTCGATCTGCTGGAACCTCAAACCAGGCCATGGCGTCCGGGTCGTAGCCACGTTGTAGGTTTGCGGAAGCCATCTTGCCGCGGGTGGGCCACTCACTCACGGCGGGGCGCCGGCGTAGGCGTAGTGAAGATCAGCCCTAAAATTCGAAATTTATCCCCACCTGTCTGCGAGTGGTATCCACAGGTAGCTGCCGACTTCGCGAAGAGAGACGCTGCTGTGTTGATGGGGTTGCGGTGAAATTCCATGGCTCCAACTAAAAGTTGGCGGAGCCGATGCGCTGGACGTCCTCTCGCTTCGCGCGCTCACAGCGCTGGCCTAAGTTTGAGAGAAATTCAAGGGAACGAAGCCACTTCTCGCCTGGGAGCTCAAGAAATTGACTTAGTTTTATCCTTCAAGAATTAGTTTTATCCTTCAAGGAGATGTGGATTCCCTCTCATTGGACAAAAAAAATTCTGCCTCTCCCATGGGTATACAGCGCGCTGTGTCTCTCTGGCGTCTTTCACAGCCTGTCGTGCCGCCTTGAGCCGGTTGTCTTCTTCAAGCTGGGCAATGCTTTCTGCCTCTCTGGCGTATTTCGCTGCCTGCCGTGTCGCCTCCTTCAGGCGCTGTTCTTCCAGCTGGGCAGTGCGCCGTGTCTCTGTGGCGTCTTTTGCTGCCTGTCATGCCGCCGCCTTGAACCGCTTCTCTTCTACCAACAGGGCAGCGCGCTCAGCGTCTTTCGCAGGTTTTATTGCGAAAGCAATACTGCTCGAGGTTTCCGCTCTTGGCCGTCGTCCCGGAGAATCCACCATTGACCTTTGGCGTGACCTATGTGTGACATCATACCAGCTGTGGAAAAGCGGGGCCCCAACTCGGCTCGTCGCGATCATCCCAGCGAATCCTCCATGCCGCATCTGCGCGCCGCTGCCGCGAGGGGCGCTCGCTGTACGTGACGTCACGCCAGCTGTGGAAAAGCGGCGCCCCCAACTCGGCTCGTCGCGATCGTCCCAGCGAATCCTTCACGCGTCGCTGCCGTGGGGGAGGCGCTCGCTCTACGTCACCAGACAAACCAGGCGCAGCCAGGGCTATTTCTTTCGCAACTTACCGGGCTTAACCAAGCTAAGCCTCTGCCAATTTTTCTTTTAAGCATGAACTGCTTTTAGCTCCCGTTGTCGGCAGTGTGGTGACGTCACGCCGAGACCATGAGCCAACATCCGCGCACTGAATTCCACTCATCTGGGCACTGAATTTCACACATCCGGGAGCCGAAAAGAGAGCCTCCGGGCATCGTACGAGATTTAACGAGACATTCTAAGCCCTCCTACAGGACCGGCTTACAAGCGCCGGTAGCTTCGCGCCGAACGGGCGGTGGCGTTCCTCCCTTCCTGCGCGGTGCGGTTCGGGTGTCCACCGAGATGACAGAAATGGTGGTGGTGAAAACTTTATTTGAAACTGGGGAATTTGGGACACGTAGGTCCTTGGGCCCCCGCATGGCCCCAATGCACTCAAACGTTCATCTAGATCCCGGAGGCTCATGATGCTGGCAGCCCGGGCTACGGCGATGGCTTGCTTGGCCGGGTCCTCGGAGCGCAGTAGGGTCTCCCATGCCTCCCAAGTGGTAAGGTGCTCCAGGCCCCGCGGGGGAGGACCACTGGGCCTACACAGTATATGGCAGTCTAGAATGTAAGGATATCATTGTGACAAATACTGCAGACCCGGTTGGATTTATTTTCAAGAGTGTACGGATTTGATCTTCGCTGTCCAAAAATCGGCAGCAGAATCTCCTGAGTGGCTCTCAAGAGTAGGGCCCTTGTTGGGTTCCGTGAATTTTAGTTGGACGAAGCCAGTCTTTGGCTGGCTGATTCAACGTTTGCAGCTGAATAAAGGCGCGTCTAGTGAATGCATAGTTGTCTTAGAAATGTACCTTCGAGATATGTACTGAGGTGTACGCAAGTAATTATGAGCAGATAAGTTACAGATGTCGCACTTAACCGAGTACAAAAGTACCTTTCCGTTAAATTTACTTCTTGCTTGTCGTATCGTAGTGCTTCATGCGGCGCCCACTGAAATCCTCCCTTGCGATGTTCCACGCTGGCTCAGCAGATGGATAGCGCTTAATAACGTAGCCAGCGCCAGCTAAGCCACTTAGACGCAAATTCAGATGGCGGACCACGCATGGCTTTCGCATGTCCGCAGCTAGGGTGAGTTAAAGGGACTGTGAAACACTGCTTTAAGGGATGCCGGTTATACTTCAGGTGATTTATTTGCCACACAGACGCTGATTCAAAAAGAATTACAGGAACCGGCGCATCGGAACGGGAGTTATTCAATCAACAAATCTAAAAATACAAGCAAGCAAAATGCTGTCCTCAACTCGATTTTCGCGGTACTTCCCTTTCCCATTTCGCTTTCCCAATGATACCAATGGATGGGATCAATCAAAAAAGCCTATCTGAGCACTTCGCGGAAGTTCGTACATCATGGTTGCCTGTTCGCTGTTACTCAATCTTGGCAAGGCTGGCAGCGTCGTTTCCATTGTCACAACAACCATGTGGACGTACAGCGATGCTTCATCGTCACGTAGACGGCGCACAAACGAAGATTGATCGATGGCCTTCCTTAATTTCTCCAAACTCGAGCGCGAGGTATGGCAGCTGAGTGACGACCTGTGCAAGATACTTTTTAGCATAGCGTGTACCGCTACCGCCACCACGTACCATGCCCTGCCACCACGTGCTGTTGCCGAGAATGTGGCGCCATCTGGCACAGCCACCCGTTATCCTCCATAAGCTGACGATGTGCACTAGTAAAAGTGAAAGGGATGGCCATTTTTTTTCCTTTTGTCCTTCTTTGGGACCGAAACTAACACTTGTAGAATACAATGGCTTGATCAGATCGATTCCTCCCAGCCGTTCTCAAATTCATAGATATAACAACGAGAGTAGCGTTAAGTGCTGCGTGGTAGGTCATATATGTGTACAGAGAGGTGCAGAGTCCTTCGATGCAAACAATAGCCGGAACATTTAGTAATGTTTTTTGTTCCGTTTGGCTTGCTTTGCAGTGCTTTTACATAAGGCAAACGTGTTGGTTTTGTTTATCTAAAATAATGGTCAAAAACCTGAAAAACGTATCTTCATTTATTCACACAATTTGCAGTACATTTGCTGTTTGTCCAAACATCAAGCTCCCACCCGATCAAGTCATATCCCGGGTAAGAAAAGCCACTGTGTGGTGACACCATCTCGGCCACGTTTTTTTTTATGAGGTAATTAAAATATTACAAACCTGGAAATGCGCGTTACGACCGGTGCTAACAGCATCACTATAACTCACTCCATGCAATGGAGAGGCAAAAAAATGCACTGAAAATGTGTTTCGTGGTCCCTTTTAAGTGCACCTCATAATTTTTTCAGACCTCAGATGTCTTCATTATAGGGACATCACGGTATACTTTGCGGTTTGTGTAGGCGGGAAATCTATTGTGCTCGGGTAGCGTCCACAAATGTATACGCAGAGCGTGAGGGTGGTAAGTTCTGCCGCCTTTCGTGTTCATCTGGAACGAAGGGTTGACTGAGGGTAAGGCGAGGCTAAGACACTGCTTTTGTCTTCAATTTCTAGCTGTGCAGTGAGAAGAGGAATTACACGCATCTGGACTACGGAATCGCGGTATACGATGTCGACCACGACGACTACGCAAACAACTGCATCGGAAAGAGCCGCGACGGCAGCTACAGTCGTCTGAAGATGGCCGCAAAAATCAACGAATTTTTCCGCCAGTATATTACAGCTGATGATGAAGCCGGCTGCCACAATACTCGATAACATACAGGGAACAAAGAGGTTACGCATAAAACAAAAGGTAATGCTAGGATTGCTAGACAATTTATAGAGCACACTATTTTTTTTAATAATCGTGGCACTTCAAAGACAGCGAGCTGTTAACTTGAGTGATTTTGACACGCAAGCATCTTTTGTGACACTACTTCATAATCTATACCACAACAATTTTGTAATTACATAATTATAAACATAAATCTATTGTCTGCTTGGCGTAAAACATCAAAAGCATAAAAATAAAGAAATGTCGCATTGAGCAGGGTCTTGTGTGCGAATTATTACCGACAACGCATCATCTTACTCGCGACGTACGGCAAAAAGTACATCGGGCAGACGGGCAGAAGCCAGAATGACGAGCTGCGCGCGCACAAAAATGATATGGAAAAGGGTTTAGAAGGACACCTCACCACCCATTGCAAAACATGTCGCACATACTGCCCAGAATGAGAGAAATGTGAATCTGAATCCTAACAATGCAACGCCTTACCCCGGCACGCGGATGAACTCACAAGGGAAGTTATTGAGGCCTTTAACATAGCATCCAATAAATAAGCGTGTGTCAGTGTGCCATCAGTGCGTTTATCGGACAAAGAAGTGATGTATCTTTCTGCTAATCTATAAAACCTTTGACGGCAAGTGTGCTTTGATTGCTTCACTCCCCATCCGTTTGTGTCTTTTCACACTAAAATAGGTGTCTTTGCAATAAAATCCTCATTTTTGAGTCAGCGCCCCTTTGTACGTCTCTTCCTGTTGTCTGTGTCTTTTCTGCGCTCTTTTAGAATGATCGATCACCAAACTCGCCCAAGCTTTACACTAGCTAATTTTATTTCTTTTACGTCCAAAGGGCCCCTTTCCGCATTCCTGTATGCGTCCGTCTAAGCTACGTTGCGTCTCCGCTCGGGTTCCACACCCGCCGCAAGGTTTTGCCGCTGAACTCCGCCTCTTGTTCGGAGGCTACCTACCATCACAAGGCCATGGCATAAGGATGTACAATTATGAGGTCGGAATGGCCGGAGCTTGACCGCCTTCATAGGGATGCTTTGTACCTTCAACGAAGCAGCGTATGATGCTTCGAGAAGCAAGCCGGTCTACCGTGAACATCTTGCCATCGCTGACAGATGCACCGACTTCTTCTTCCAAGAAGCCCTTCCATACTTGCGGGCGTTTCTTTCGTAGAAGACTACAGCAGCTGCAAACCCCGTCTACTGCAGAGCTGGGATTTCCCTTCCAAGTGATGTGTGTCGTGTGCTAGAACTGGGACGAAATTCGCTGTTCCACCGAAGAAAACGCCTCCGGAACTGGCATCAATGCTTTGGCATGCACCTCGCCTTGCCGTGGAAAGTGAATAGCAAAGATGTATATCTGAGGGCATGGACGCTGTCAAACGGTGCGAGCGTTCAAACTGTAACAATCCTGTTAGTCGAACAGTCACATATCTTAAAGAAAATTCACTATCTCTTTCTTGGCCCATAAAGAAGGAACATTCGCTATCTTTCATAAAAGCATTTTTACCTCAAAAGCTGGTGAAGCTATCAACTGGGTCTTGAATTGCGATGCGAGAATAAAAAATCATTGGTCCGTGCAAAGGAAAATGTCAGACAGTTATACTCAAAGCGCAACTAAATACTCTTCTCAATCGCATAGACCGCAGTAGCTTGGTTTGGGCTAGTTGGTAAGTGTTCTTCGAAAACATAGGGCAAAAAAGACACGGATGACACGGACGACATAGCGTCTGTCCTGTCCACTTCTGTGTCGTCCGTGTCCTTTTTGCGCTATGTTTTCGCAGCATAGACCGCAGTAAGAACATCTCCTTGAGGATGCTCTTTACAGCAAAAACTCATACCGGAATGCCCACTTCGTGTTATGGTATCTGAAAACGGCATTTGGCAAAAGTCGGTTTCTATATATGTGAAGAACCATCTCAAAATGCTTGAAGTGGACGGCCGATTTCTCATTAAAAGTTCCTTTGAAGTCATTGATATCCTTAAAGCTCAGAAGTGCGGGGTACTACAAGCTTTCCTCATTGACATTGAGGATCTTTCTTATTCAATTCCGCAAGACAGGTTACTTCAGTCCGTCGAAGACAGCATTGATCACCATGGCGCTATTGCTTTCCAGAATGCTTCGGGAATATCAGAGGCAGGCGTCTTTGAGTTTTTGCATTTTTACCTCTCCTCCACGTTTTGCTCATGGGAAGAACATATTTACTTACAAAAATCAGGAATACCCTTAGTATCATGCATCACACCGATACTAAGCGCCATTTTTCTCTGGTCTACAGACAGGAGACAGGGCGTTCGTCTCCAGTCTTCCTTGATCGTTTTGAAGATGTTTCCATACGTCGATGTTTACCTGCTTTTCATAAATAGTCGTAGCCAGTCTTTCCACTCAGATACAGGAAGGTTTGCAGGATTTTATGTGCGCCATGTCCCCTCTGGTTGTGGCATATCAGTTGCCTGAAGATAACTGTATCCGTTTCCTAGATATTGCACTGGTGGCACTGAGTACCGCTGCTCAGGAGGCGTTACCGGAAACGGTGGTGGCGAAACCGCAGCCGCGCGCCTCGCAATTTCAGCATAGGTGGGGAGGTGGCAGTCTCCTGGTAGAGGATGTACTTCGACAGCAGGAGCCCGGAACGCCTGTTACCTCCTCGCGAACAAGAGCAGAAATCGAACCTAGCGCTGGCTGTGAAGGGCTGCAAAATTTCAGGACCTCTACACGCACGATGGTGCGAATCAGTTCGCGCAGAACTTCAGGGTGGCTCCCGGAGGTAGCAAACGATGCGGTGACAGCAGCAGCATGCACGGGCCAGTCGTAGGTCGCAGAACGTTGTTGTAGCACCTTTTCTATCGTTGTGGCCTCTGTAAGGAATGCAGCAACGGTCGATGGTGGGCTGCGCACGAGGCCTGCGAAAAGCTGCTCTTTGACGCCACGCATCAAATGCCGGAATTTCTTTTCTTTCGGCATGGCCGGGTCAGCTCTTCTGAAGAGGCGCGTCATGTCCTCGACGTACATCTCAACATTTTCGTTCGGCAGCTGGATGCGAGATTGTACTGCACGCTCAGCTCGTTCGCGACGATCCACGCTTGTGCAGGCCTCCAGCACCCGACGACGGAACTCATGCCACGAGATTAAAACGTTCTTTCGGTTTTCAAACCAGGTGCGAGCACCATCCTCGAGGCTGAAGTAAACGTTCCGGAGTTTGGCTGCGTCGTCCCATTGGTTAAACGCAGCTACGCGTTCAAAATGAAGGAGCCAGTCCTCCACATCCTCAAAAAGTTCCCCACGGAACGTCTTGGGAATCCGCGCAGTCTGCAAGGTGTAGTGGGAAGGCGAGGCTGCGGCAGTTTGCAGATGAGGAGGAGCGGCTGTCTCCATGGCGCCGCTCTCTACTAGTCCTACCTCCGAAGGCAGTCCCTGGATCCTCTGACTGGAGCGATGTACCATACCGGGGTGTCAAGCGGTATAGGGCTGGCGCGACGGCTGCCTGGAGGGGACTCTTGCATAGGCTCACGGGTACCCAGCACCTCCCCAGACTGTAACATACTTGTTGACGAAGGGGGTTTTAATACCAAGGGCGAAGACAGACAAGGCCACGCAAACTGGGGCAGGAAAGGCGGCAGATTCCACACGGCGCGAACCCTACTTCGTCGTCGTCAGCAGCTATGCGCCACCTGGCAATGCTAGGTGGCAATATCAAGACGTAATTCCAGGCACACCACACTTGTTGGACCTATGAATCTCACAATTAGAAATCTGTTGTTCCATATCATTACGCACATTCCAATGGGGTCAAGCGAGCCCTAGCCTGCCTGTGTTTTTCCAACGCCCTCAAAAAATCCTGTCTGCACACCCTTATAAAAATTTCTATAGACAGTCCATAGACTGTCTATAGACTTTAGTCTATGAAGTCTATAGACTGTCTATAGGCAAATCCTTTAGACTGGTCTATAGACAGCCTATAGATTTATGGCCATACACTTTTAGTAGACTTTTGTCTGTAGACAGTCTATAGACAAATGTCTACTGAACGTCTATAGGTCTATAGGAAGTCTATAGACACAGGTCTATAGACAGTCTATAGACGATCTATAGACTTTTGGTCATACATTTCCTATAGAGCTGTCTATAGACACTTGTCTATAGACGGACTATAGACGACCTATAGACTTATGGCCATAGACTTCCTGTAGATTACTGTCTATAGGCAGTCTACAGAAAAAAATCTACTGGTCCAGTAGACATATGTCTATAGACATTCCATAGGTGTGTGGCCTGGCAGTGCTATAGACCTTTGTCTATGGACAGTCTATAGACCTCTGTCTACTAAACTATTAGTAGACCATTATCTATAGACTGCCTATAGACTGTCTACGATCATTGAAAAAGGTCACCAGACAGAGTTCACACATGAAACAATCAATATGCTTACAAATTTAGTTTATTTCCAAGCTATCCAGGCTGGGAATATGCAATACATGCACCATAAGAATGCACCACAGTAACATAAAAGTTGAAAGGAACAGTACGGCTAGTTTCCTCAGAAGCATTCTTGTGGCCTGTTGTCTGCAGTAAATCATCCGGGCATGTTCACCTGTACAGCACAAAGGAAAAAAATAATATAAGAGGAACTGAAAAAAAATTTCCATTCCATCTCTACACATGTGCTTTACAATGCAAGGCATATCCTGGCTATGCCGTTCTAGAAAGGCAATCTTGATCTTTTGGTTTGGTTTTATGGGGGTTCAAAGACCCAAGGCGACACAGGCTACGAGACGCTGAAGTGAAAGGCTGGGGAATAATTTCGGTCACCTGTGCAGAGTACACAGGCCTTTAGCATTTTCCCTCTATTAAAATGCGACCGCCTAGGCCGGAATCGAACCTGCATCTTTCAGGTCGCCATACGAACATGATAGCCACTGAGCTATCACGCCGGCTCAATCATTTCAGTAAATACACGACAGGTTATAAGTGTCGTCATAAAACATTGTAACAAAGACCCCTAATCCCTGGAGCACTCTACTCTGAATCCAGTACTGATACTGATTACAGCGCCGTCCTTGTCTCGTCTAGTCCTCTTCTCCTTGCGCTGCTATTTATTTGTTCAAGACATGTACCAACGCGCCCAAGTTTCCACGTTAGTCAAATACGGATTTCTGTATGGCAATACTGTTACAGCCAATACTGATCTCTTTATGGCAATCCTTTTACACTATTTGTAACAGAAGACTTCGAACAATTGTGCCACATATTTGCATTGATTCGCAACGAGCTGTTAAGAGTGCCACCTCCATAAAATACAGATTCAGTGCAACTTACACAGGGTCCAAAAATGAGAATATTGCAGCATTTATTCTTATAACCGCTATAGAAGAAGCGCTTCAGAATACCCTGCTTGAATTAAGCCTGGTACACGCAGCCAAATTTTCAACTGGCTCGGGTGTTGCATCGCTAAATGCACCTTGTAAAAAAGGTGCCTTTCGGCTACACTGCCGGCATATTCATGCTGTAATTTAACGAGTGAAATGTCATTTCGTGGTTCCTTTTTGTTCATATAATGTTTGAGTGCGGTACTTGCGTGTTTAGATTGTGGAGGGTGTGCCTTACGCAATACTTGTTAATTTCCGTAATAGCGAAGGAGGTGGGGGACTCCCTACATAGTTGCGGTCACTAGATGCAGGTCCCCTCAACATGCAGTGCAAAAAGAAATTGACATTGTTCGGGACTTAGTCGAAAGTCAGTGTATCGAACATTGTTAGATAAAATTACGATTGTTATAGACTGGTCTATAGGCAGTAGACTATCTATAGTGTACAGTCTATAGACGAAAGGAAATTGACGTAGTTATAAACTGTAGTCTATACAGAGTCTATAGACCGTCTATAGACAAAAGGAAATTGAGGCAGCTATAGAGCTTGGTCTATAGAGTGTCTATAGACCGTCTATAGACGAAAGGAAATTGAAGCAGTTATAGACTTTAGTCTATAGAGAGTCTATAGACAAAAGAAAATTGAGTTTATAGAGAGTCTATAGACAAAAGAAAATTGAGTCAGCTATAGACCTTATTCTATAGCGAGTCTATAGACCGTCTATAGACGAAAGGAAACTGAAGCAGTTATAGACTTTAGTCTATAGACAGTCTATAGACAAAAAGAAATTGAGGCGGCTATACACCTTAGGCTATAGAGAGTCTATAGACCGTCTATAGACAAAAGGACATTGAGCCAGCTATAGACTTTAGTCTATAAAGTGTCTATAGACAGTCTATAGACAAAAGGAAATTTGAGCCAGCTATAGACTTTAATCTATAAAGTGTCTATAGACAGTCTATAGACAAAAGGAAATTGAGGCAGCTATAGACCTTAGTCTATAGAGAGTCTATAGACAGTCTATAGACGAAAGGAAATTGAGGCAGCTATAGACCTTAGTCTATAGAGAGTCTATAGACAGTCTATAGACGAAAGGAAATTAAGGCAGCTATAGACCTTAGTCTATAGAGGGTCTATAGACAGTCTATAGACTAAAGGAAATTGAGGTGGCTATAGACCTTAGTCTATAGAGAGTCTATAGACCGTCTATAGACAAAAGGAAATTGAACCAGCTATAGACTTTAGTCCATAGATTTTCTATATACTGTTGATAGACAAAAGGAAAAGTCTATAGGATGGCTATAGAGTCTATAAAAAGTCTATAGAAAGTCTATAGACCATTTTTATAAGGGCAGTGTGAATGCGAGCTTTGAACAGCAGTGCCTTCGGTTGTCAGAAACACGTTACCCTTCACACCTCTTAACATCAGTTGCCCAGAAGCTACAAAAGCGAACTAAAATTCAAGTTAATGAAAATATCCTGGCTCTGTAGAACTAAAAAAACACACAAACAAAAAGTATCCGTCGTCCCGTATTGCCACAAACTCCCTGATAAGCTAAAAATGTTATCAATCCTGCAAAGGCGAAGGTGGTCGTTTCCGCTCCTGAAAAGCTGTCCAAGATATGCACCCGTGTCAACACTGCCCCCAACAATGCCCGAACTTGGAAAACTAAACATTAAAAACAGTTTTCTACACGTGAAAAAGAAGTAAACTATTCCATTCCTTTGAAATATGGCAAAAAGTACTTCGGGAAGACGGACAGACGCCTGAATGACCGGCTGCGCGAGCACAAAAATGATAAGAGAAAAGATTTAAAACATGTCGGATCGCACAAAACGATTGCAAAACATGTCGTGCATCGCCCAGAATCAAAAAAATGCGATGCTGAATTCCAACAATGCAACGTCTTAGCCCGGCACGCAGATGAACGCGCAAAAGAAGTGATTGAGGCGTTTAACATAGCAGCCAATGAAGACACGTGTGTCAGTGCGCCATCAGTGCTTTTATCTGACAAAGAAGTCATGTATCTTTCATGCTAATCTGTAAAACCTTCTTTTTCATTTATTTACACTAAAGGCCCACGTGGGCAATGGGGGGACGTAACGTAAAGGGGGGGGGACGTAACGTAAGAAATACAAAGAACAAAATACAAATACAAAGATATACAAAGAACAAGATACAACAGGCAATCAAAAGGTAAATCTTACACACCAACTCTTCCCCACTATCTTTTAGTACTGAAAGAAATTGGTCGCGAGCAATAGTGTTAAAGGGACACTGAGGAGAAATTGAAGTTGGCTTGTGTCGATAGAATACCAGCTCCTGATTAGAAAAACGCCACTCGTACTGACAACAAATCTCTTGTAACGTAGAAAAGAGCAGGAACCAAAATACAGGTATCGCCGCCACAGGCCAAACTCGCAAGTACAAGCGTTATGACGTCATAGGACAAAGCAGTGTTGCTAGAACCAATGATTCTAGCAACTCTAGGACCCGAGAAGTCACAAATCACTGAGGCGCAGCCAATGCATGCGCAAATCTCCTCGACGTCGCCAGATGGCGCCACGTGCCCGGCAGCTACGCGCGCGGCTTAAGCATCGGGACCAATCAGCGCCTGCTCATCGGCGTTAGGCGGGCTCCCGGTATTCCCCTAGCGGTAACAAGGTACACGGTATGCTAAAGGTGTCTATTTGCGAGAACTTCGTTGACGGCTTCGAGAACGAAATCCATCGTAACGCTGGCAAAACGGCAGTGCAAACGTCAGCGAAGCGACTGTAGCGACGGCCGCAATAGCCTATAGATGCCTTCAACGTGCGGCCGGCGGTAGCTTTCTTTTCAGCTGCGTCTAGGCCGCACTGCTGGACGCTGGACACCAGAAATCACGGAGTCTGTGTTACGTCATCTGCACGTCATGTTTCACGTCACTTAGTCTTGTGTCGTCATAGGAGAATTCAAAGTTTGAATCAGAGCGGCGGGAAAAACTTTTTCAACTTCGAATCCAAATTTCTTAGAAATAAATGCATCTTTCGCTGCCGGCCAAGTGGCAACAAAGCCATGACATGCCGAACTATCGGATTTTGCTATAAAAAATATTGATAGTGCTCTCCTCACTGTCCCTTTAACTACAGAATGCGGGAGGGCATTCCATTCTCTTACCGCCAGGTGAAGAAACGAAAATCTGACTGCGTCATTTCGCGCAAATGGAGGTTCTATTTTTTATTGTGGTCAAGTCGACGAAATGTGCCCATGGCAGGTCTAATTAGTAGAGTGGAGCAAGGTTTGGGGCCAAATATAATTTATGAAAAAAGGCAAGGCGTGATATGGTACTTACGTCTGTTTTCCAACGTAGAGAGGTTAAGGTTCTCTTTTATTGTTGTGACGCCTGAGAAACGCGAGTACTGACGCGCGATGAATCGACTGGCCCTGTTTTGCAGTGTCTTTAATTTCTTAATAAGATACTATTGATGAGGACACCAAATTAATGACGCATATTCAAGCTTCGGTCTGACCAACGGGGTATACGCAATTAATCGTGTATCTCTGTTAGCTTTGCAAACTGACCGACGAATAAAACCTAAAATTTTATCTGCGTCAGTCAGAACGTGATTGATATGAATGCTCCAGGACAGATTGGGGGTTAAATACACTCCTAAGTATTTGAAAGATTTAACAGACTCTATTACAGTATTACTGATAATGCAGGTGTTTGATAAAACGTGACAGCGAGTACCAAAACGCATTAACTTAGTTTTTCTTTAGTTTTTCATGGTCATTTGCACCACCTATCTAATTTAGTCAAATGGCTCTGTAACATTGCACAGTAAGTCAGATTAGAGATTGGACGGTAAATTACACAATCATCGGTGAACAATCTGATCGATAATGTAGTGCTCGATGTAATATCATTTATGTATAATAAAAATAATGTTGGTCCAAGCACAGATCCTTGGGGACACCAGATTTGACACCATGAGGAGGGGATTTAACGTCGCTAATAAGGACTAATTAAAATCTGTCGTCGAGGTACTCTTCTACCTATTTAATAACTTTATTATTTATGTTAATGCTGTTCATTTTATATATCAGGTGTTTATGGTGCACACGATCAAACGCCTTTGGAAAATCGATGACAATGGCGTCAGTTTGCATTAATTGTTCTAGATTGCAGTGAAGGTCTGTAGTCAGTTCGAACAGCTGGGATTCACAAGAACGCCCGCGCTGAAATCCGTGCTGGTTCGGAAGAAGGATATGATTCTCAGTGATATGTTTCATTATGTGTGATGATATAACACGTTCTAATAATTTACAAACAACTGATGTCAAAGATATGGGCCTATAATTAGTCTGGTTATCTATATACTCTGCTTTAAATATGGGTAAAACATGAGCTATCTTCCATTCATCAGGAATCGCGGCCGTATCAAGTGATTGCTGAAAGATGTGTGCTGGGATACGTGATGTGTAGGTTTTTGTAATTTTTAGAAGTTTTTTGCTGATTTCATCGGGGCCTGGGCTCGAAAAGTAGGCAAACGCTCAATGGCCCTCTCTATGCCCTCCGAATGTATCTCTATACAGGGCACTGTGCACTCAGTGCTTGATACATGTCCAACAATGGACAAAGGCTTTTCTTGTTCAAAAGCCTTGTTCAAAAGACGACAAGTGTGCTTTGATGACTTTACTCCCCATCTTTTTTAGCCTTTTCGCACTACTTTCAGTTTTATTGCGCGCCCACATATATATACGTGCGTTGGTGTCTTTGCAATAAAACCCTCATTTGTGAGTCAGCGCCCGTTTGTACGTCTGTTCCTGCTGTCCGTGTCTTTTTTTAGCTGCTTTAGAATGATCAATCACCAACTCACCCAAGCTTTTACCTTAGTACTCCTAATAGTCGTGGTCGGTATATACTTGTTAACGAGGTCAGTAAACATTTTTGAGCGTGATCCAGTTATCTTCAACTGTACGGGACCAGTAGCCATTAAGATAGTGGTGTGCAAAAATATAACTCGGCATTAATTCAATAAAGTTTAGTTTTTCTGTAGCATTTAATTTCGTTATTTATTTCCTACTGCTATGCGGAAAAACGATGTTTCCAGTGATGACGTCTTAATCTAAGAACTTATCTAAAAACGGTTTTTATTGATTGGTACCCTCAAGGTCGAAGCATTAAAGATTTGAGTTGGTTAAACACAACGACATACAGGGTCTGTTCTGAAAGTAGTAGGACTGGTTTTTTCCTGGGCGAACGGGCGGACGAGAGGTGGTCTGCGCGTGCAGGATCGTTGAAGGGGGATATTGGGAATGCTGGGGAAAATCGGCAGTCGGCTCTCGGCCGTTGAAGAGAGGAGGTCGCTTGTACTGTGAACCCATGTCGAAACGTCTCGTCACGCAGAATCGTCGAGCGTTTACTGAATCAGCGATACGCGATCAAATTTTGAGTAAATCTTGGTAAAACGGGCAAAGAGACTCACAACATGGTTAAGGAGGTGTTTTTTTAGTGGCACAAGCTTTTCCGAGAAGGTAAGGAAAGAGTGGAGGAAGCAGACCGCTCCAGACGCCCTTCGACCAGCAAGACCAACGAAAATGTGTAGCGAGTGAAACATTTACTTAACAGTGATCGTAGAATGAGTATCAGAATGATTGCTTATGACTTGAGCATTCCTCAAACCCAAGTTTTTGAGATCGTGACAGAAAACTTATCCATGAGGAAAGCGTGCGCGAAGTTGGTGCCGGGAGTGTTGTCAGAGGAGGAAAAGGCCAACCGGTAGCATCTTCATCATGTGAATGAGGACCCCGATTTTTTGCCCAGCACAAGGCGGCAACGCTGCCTCAGCCCCCCTACAGCCTCGACTTGGCCCCGCCAGACTTTCTTCTATTCCCGAGAATAAAATCGACGCTCGAGGGAAAACATCACAGATCGGTAGAGGTGGTTCAACAGGCCGTGACGAGGGAGCTAAACAGCATTCCGGTCCAGGCGTTCCTGGAGGCGTACGAAAACTGTAAAACTCATTGGCAGCAGCGTGTAGGTGCGGAAGGGTGCTACCTCGAAAAATTGTAATTGTTTGTACTATTCTCTTGAATAAATTTTGTTTAAAATAATGAGTCCTACTACTTACAGAACAGACCATGTATATAAAGACAGCAGCAATTTAACAATACAAGTAACAAATAACGGAGATGTCAACAGTATACAGATAATACTTCGAAGCGTGCATTACCTACAGTAGGTTGTGAAATCGAAATTTTTGTGGTCACATCTCAGAGAATACAGAGTGGCGAATATATATATAAAACACACAAAGAAAGTGATTCCGTGTAAAAAGTAATAAATATTGCTAGAATACTATATTGCCACGACTGCAACAATAGCCGCTCGACAGCCGCTCAGCACGCAGCTCATGGGCCGCTCTTTTGGCTTTTGAAGGGAACCTCATGTTCCGCTCCGGCTGCCTGTGCTTTACGGCTTCTCAGAGCTTCTCGGTGTTGGTGTTTGTCTGCCGTGTAGGCGCGAGTTATCAACACCAACTACTACCTGACACTGGTGGAGTTTGCGGGCTCGACCCCTCATGGCCAGTACCCCTTCAGCCAGCCGCTCATCGAGTCACGACCAGCTTCGTCATGTTTGCACGCCCGTAAGCCGCAGCAGTCGCCCACTTCTGGAACTGGCCCCAGATTTTGGACCCCTACACGCAGAGGCGCCCACTCAGCGACCTGATGCGCACACCCCCACGGCCCAGGCTAGCGCGTTTCCCTTGATGTTCCAGCCGCCCTGTGTGCCGGCCAGTTTCCATGATGCCACTTTTCAAGACGTTGAAGACTGGCTTGACCAGTTCGAGCGGGTCGCCGATTTCAACCAGTGGAACCCTGTGTAGAAGCTGCAGAACGTGTATTTCGCACTCGAAGGCGGAGCCAAGACTTCGTTTGAGAACAGGGAGGCCGATATCCACACCAAAGATACCTTTAGCCGGCAGGTCTAGGAGGCGTTTGATAGTACGGACCGCCGGGATAGTGTACGGCGCCTCCTGGACGCTCACGTAGAAAAGCCTAACGAGATCATTGCCATTTTCGCCGAGGACGTGACCCGGCTTTGTCGGCGTGCTGACCCAGATATGGCGGGAGCCAAGAAGCTCCGCCACCTGATCCAAGGTGTGAAAGACAATATTTTCGCTGGTTTGGTCCCAAATCCACCAAAGACTGGGCTAGTCTTCATAAAAGAAGCTACCGCCATTGAGTTGGCGTTGCAGCAGCGCTGAAAACCAAATAACGCCTTGTGCTGTGAACCATGCAGTAATACGGCTACTTTGTGCGTGTGTAGCAGCAATTCGTCTTTGCGAGAGCTGATACGCGCGGCGGTTGGTGAAGAGCTCTAGAAATTGAACCTCCGCTCGCCTGCTCCGACAATCACGGCTGTTACCGGCGTCGTGCGCGGCAAGATCCAACGAGCATTTTCAGCACCTCCTCAAAGGAGGAACCTGAAAAGGTCGCAGAGACAGATGCGACAAACCAAGAGCCTATGGAGGTGCATTTAAGGTAGCACTAAAGTGTCTCCTCTGTGGCAAGGTGGGACACCGTGCAGTTGACTGTCGCACTAGTAGCGTTGCCCAAAAGACAAAGGTTGTGTGTCAAGGTTGTAATAGGAGAGGACATACTGTGGATGAGTGCCGATATAGAACGCAGGACCAAGCTGCATGAGTTGTCGACTCTTGGGTAGAGCTTGTCACACCACCTGAGGTTCCACAGCTAAAAGGAGAGCAAACGCCGCTGGAAAATGAGGCGCTGAGGGGTACCCCTAAGTCGAAAGCAGTAATGCCGCTGGTGGTCGGACAAATAGGGGGCCGTCCTATATTGGCGCTTAGAGACAGCGGAGCCAATCCAGTTTTCTTTCGGAGAAGCCTAATGAAGGACGAGGTTGCATCAGGGGAAGCGTCGCCGTCACTCTTGTAGATAGCACAGTCAGGTACCATAGCACAGTCAGGTACCTTCCTGAAGCTAGGATTCTAGTGTCCACGCCAAATTATACTGGACAGGTAGAAGCAAAATGCGTAGAACAACCAATCTACAATCTCATCTTGGGAAACATTACGGGTGCAAGTGTCGAGGACCCCGATCCCGAGCGGAGGATGCTCGACGTTGTGGAACACCCAAAGGGGAAAGGCCCACGACACCTCAGACAGGTTAAGGGGGAGTCAGTTTCTCGTCGGCATTGTAGACAAGACCTCAAGTGACAGCCCGAGCAACGCAGCATCCGCTCTCTACTCCCGCTACGATGTGTCTGAGCGAGACACGGGGCGAAATTGCAATTAGGCAAACAGAAGACTCAAGCTTGAAAGCCTGCTTCGAAAGAGTTGGGGAAAAGGAGAAAAAAAAGAGGAGTCGTACGCCATTCGGATATCAATTGGTAAACGGTCTTATGCACAGGGAATGCATATTTAGCTCGGGAAGGCGGGTCCAACAGCTTGTGTTACCGGAAGATATGCGAGAGACCGTGTTACGCTAAGGACATGACGCCATTATGGCTGGGCACCAGGGTGTTCACAAAACAATGTCTAGAATTACCGAGGAGTTCTTCTCGCCAGGTGTCCAGAGTGACGTTAAACGCTTTCTTCGCTCATGTGACGTGTGCCACCGCGCAGTTCCAAAGGGAAGAGTTGGACCTTTACCTCTGGGACCCTCAAAATAAAGATAACCAGATTCTCAGGAACCACGGTCCTGAGACTCGTATGCTTTCTGTCTGAGGGATCCTCGCAGAGTCAGTCGTTCCTAGGTTTAACGGGATACTGTAAGGACTTTATTCCAGATTATGCTCACATAGCCGATCCGCTTGTCGAACTCACTAAGAAGGGTGCAAGCAATAAGTTGAATTGGACTACTGAACGTGAGAACGCATTCGTGATGTTAAAATGACATATGGCAAAACAGTCCGTTCCGCTTGCTGCGAATTTGGATAAAGAATATATTCTTCGCATGGATGCATCAGACAGATCATTAGGAGCCGTACTTTTGCAAGAAGAGAATTGCATGTTACATCCGGTATTTTTTGCCAGTAAGAGATTGTCGGCTTGTGAATGCAACTACTCCGCTGTTGAAAAGAATGCTTGCCAGTGGTATGGGCAGTAGAGAGGTCTCACATTTACCTTTATGGGAGACATTTCAGAATTCAAACGGATCATCAGCCGCTTGAATACTTAAAGGGCCCGTGACCACCCTCCGGTCGAAAGCACTCTCTACCCCTCTTGAAGCGAGCCTCCTCTCGGCAAGGTAAAATCACCCCTTCGTTCTCCGATGTTAGCCGGAGGCGTGGTGTCTGTGGAGTGCGTCACATGTCTACGTCATGGCCCCGCCTTCAATAGAATTCTTTTCTTGGTTTTTGCTACTGGGTCATTTGAGCGGAGGGCGGGGGGGGGGGGGGGGGTGCTGCGGGTTTTCTAACACCCTCTCTGTTTTGCTGTTTGGATCTCCTCGCGGTGTTTCGCCGCTAGACTTGTTAGCGAGCGCATCCTTTCTTACATCTGTTTGTCATTCTCAGTTAGCGAGCCACCTTTTAATTTTTTTTTAGCCTCCCCACCGTATCACGAGCGGAGGGGCGGAAGTCGGTTGTGTTCGAAACACACAGCGAAGCGCGGACCCGGCAACCGCCCGTTTGCTTTTCTCCGTGCGTGTTTGTGTTCTGTGTGTTTGTGTCTTTTCACCGCTCCAAAGCCCATGTCATTCATTGGAGTCAAGGCTTACGCAAGATGCACGAAGGATAAGAGGTGTGTGTGCGGAGCGGTCAAGTGGGCGAGCGAGGGAAAGGCTCTGCTGCACTAGTAATTAAAACCTTGTTTTCGGGGCTTGCATAGAAGAAAAAAAACTGAGAAGGGAGCGCGCACGCAGAGCGTCTCGTTACGTGATCACGGCGGGGGTGGGGGGGGGGGGGCGAACCAACTCACTCAGTTTTACTATTTTTTACTTTTTATGGCTACGGTTAAAGGCTGTCGCCGTACGCTCCCTCCGCAGTTTTTTTTTTTGTTGTTGTTGTTCCTTCAGGCGGGTTTGTAGGCATGTGGCAAAACAGAAGGCGCTGCGGAAAGCGTTGTGCAGACGGCGCGACGGCCAACCTTCTCCCGTCAGTCAGAACGATGCACCAATGTTGTGCCTTTAGCGAAAGTAACCCCCATGACGTCAAGGGGGTTCAGAGTAGTGGGGCGGGGACGTTTTTGTTGAAGGAAAGAACGAGCGGGCTTTGATTTGAATTTTCGCAGCTTTTCGGGGCGCGCATGGCTCTAGTATTTTGCAGAGGTTATCTTCGATGCCTCATCTATGCAGTGGGCTTGTTTTTCAAAAATGCCTGGACCCTGGTCAGTGGCCCTTTAACCAAGGCCAAAATGAACAATAGTACAGACATGAGATGTTGTTTGGCCGTGGAAGAATACTCATTTCAAGCGGAATATTTTAAACGCAGTTGTAGCGTTGGAGCGGTCTTCATGAGTAGAGCCAACTAAACAGCTTTAGCTATTTCTGGGATATATCTTTTTGTTTTTGTTATTGTTGTTCAGTGCTTATAAAAGGGACTGTGTTGCGGACATTGATATGTTTATCATGGACACCGTACAGACAACGGCACTGGTGTGTTAATGTTCCGTAACTGCAATTTGGTGTGCTGCATCAGTGGGGTGCTTTTGGTGTGCGCTGGACATCTGCGGTGTGTTGTGTGCTGAGTCCAGAATCGCCGCATAAGACAGTCGGTTGGCTGGAAGGCTTGAAGGTGCGGATGATGGGAGCAGTTTTTTTTACGGAAAAAAACTCATGAGAGAGAGGACCCATATAATAGACACATAATGGTCACATATAATAGCTTGAAATAAAAGTATGCACTAAAGAAGTCTGTAGAAAACGGAGAGGATGACGATAAGTATGACGTGTATTAACCCGAGAATAAAGAAGCTGGAGAAGTATTTGGTGAGGTAGGAAGAGATGATTGGTGGAGACAGGAAGACGATGACGACGACAAGGATGACGTGTACCAACACCTTGGCTATAAGGGATAGCGGAACAGCGGCGGAGGTTCTGGCGGGTCAGGAACACCTCCGCTGGAAGAGAGCAACGCCGGCGACTGCTCCGGGGATCTCGAGTTCTGCGGCGTCGCACCGTAGACTTCCTGCCGTTCCTGAGCCCGTTCCAAGGAGTCAACGGCTGACGCAACCACCTGCTACGGCCAGGGGTTCCTCCAGCACTGTCTATCCGGATGGCGCCCACACCGCCAACATCGCCAGCATTGCCTTCACGGGCCCTTGGACCGGGAGCTCGTACGACGCAGCCAACAACGCCGCGAGCGACGCCAGCCTGAGCACTTCGAACGCCACCTCGACGCCTGCTACCTGGATGCCTCTGACTGGACCCATCCAACACTTCATCTGCACTGAATCGTGAGCACAAACGACGAACGCTAGCAGACTAGGTATTCCCGGGTCGTGTGTATTGGTATTCTTTGTGTTTTCTGTTAGTTTTGTTAGCGAGTGTTGTGTACTAGTGTTTGTGCAGCGTAGAGTGTAATAAATGTTCGTGTCTTTGGTACATCTGTTGCCTAGTCCATTCTTTCGGCCCAAGAGTTCTCGAGGGATCCGTGACAGAGATCCGATAAGGCCGGTGACATAACGTTCTCTGGTTGTCATCGACTATAATGAGGTGCTTTGTGAGCGGAGTCTGCCTAACCTTGGAGCTCGATGCAAAACAGTCGCGGAAAGGTTCGATAATGCTCTCTAGGCAGCGTTTCTGATTATACAGGAGGTTCAGGTTCACGTCGATTTTTATGGGAGTGGTCGGTGCCACCACTGATGCGAGGATTTAGGACAACCCGTACTGTCCCGCGAATTCACTAAGTTCCTCGAAATACGCAATAGCTGTTTTGCCAGGCAACCACTGAGGTTCAGAACCAAAATTGGTCACCAAAAGTTCGCTTCACCCACTGTTTAATTCAATAATTCCGCGAGCTACACAGACTTGCCTACCCAGGAGCAGCGAGATGTTGGTTTCAGTGATGCCATGAGTGCTGGTTCTGCAAAACCTGGTTGTCACAGACGCATAATTTAGTCCTGCGTGGCCCGGTATCGTCGTCGACAGGGCCTTGGGTAGAAACCGACACGATTAGCTCCTGAAGGTTGATAACGGCACTGTAACCTTGCAGGAATCCAAACAGAGTATAAGGTCCTTGAAGCACTCGGGTAACACAGCAAAACAACCAGGGAAAGTAATACCACGGATATGGATTCCTGAAGTGCAGAAACCGATCAGTGTTTAGACATGGCCACCAGCTGACCGGATCTCCGGCCCGGACCAAGAGGTCAGAACGTTCCTCAGGGCCATGGCTAACCGAATGCTCATTACAGAAAAATCGGTGCCGGTACCCACAAGTGCAGTAACGTCGTGGTTGTCGGCGGATACCGGAATTTCGGCGGAAACCAGTCGGTCGCAGCGCTTCGTTGAGGTCGTCGTCGGTCGGAGCGGCGCAGCGAATCATCAGGTGGCGGTTCTCGACTCGGTCCAGTAGCGGCGGCCCTAACGCCGAAGGACGCCGTCTTCAGTTTTTCCGATGCGGAGACGAACCTCTTAACTGGCCAGAGGACGACAGGCGCCCAGGCGAAGAGAACCGCCTTGGAGAAGGCGATCTGGACTGTCGTCGCTGCGAAGTCGAGGACTGCGCGTTATCAGCCAGGTACAGCTCGATATCCGGCGGTCTTTCACCGTAGCGCGGTCGAGGTGCGTCAGGTAAAAACTCCCTTAAACCCACTCTGCGGTCGGAGCAGTGGCGGAGGTTGTGGCCGGGCTCCCCGCAGTGGTACCGGTGCGTCCAATTGTTCGGCGTACGCCACACGTGTGCTTTGCTCATGGGGGGGCCTGGACTCCAGCGTCACTGAGGGTACTGCTGCGATTGGGCACTGCAGAGATGGCACTGGCACAAGAGCGACGGGGGAAAAGGCTCGCATCGTTGGCCCAAGACTTCATAGTGCTTCACTGCATGTCATAATGGAGGGCGCCGGGTGTGGAGCCTGAGGTGGCTGCACAGCTGTCTGATTTCGTCCCGTACCACGCCTGTTACAGTAGCGACAGTGGCTTGTAGAGCTTCGAAGCGAAGTTTCGCCAGTTCCTAGCTCAGAAGGCTTCCCTTGTGAAGTCGGCCACTGTTCTTGGCGGATCACGGGCCAGTCCGGCAAACAGCTGCTCTTTTAAGCCGCGCATTAAGTGGTGTGCCTACTTGGCCTCGGGCATAGCAGTGTCGGCCCGATTGAACAGTCGCCTCATGTCCTCGATGAACATCGCGACGCTGTCGTTCGACTACTGCAATCTCAGGGTGCAGAGCGATTTCAGCCTTCTCTTCTCTTTCGCTGGTAGTAAAGGTCTCTAGCAGCTCTCGACGAAAAACCTCCCAGGTGGTACAGGAAGCTTCGGGGTTCTCAAACCACGTTCTGGCCTGGTCCTGCAGCGCAGAGTAGACGTTGCGCAATTTGCGCTCGCCGTCCCATTCACTGAAACCCTCGACTTGGTCAAAGCGGGCCGACCAGTCTTCGACATCCTCGAACCTGTCCCCGTGGAACGGCGGCGGCGACCGAGGTGCGTGAAGGACGAATGGCGGTGCATTTCCGGATTGCTGAGTTGTCTGGCTAGCCGCGCTGGATGTCATGGCTCTTACCGGCGCTATCATCTGGCCGAACTTCGGTTGTAGGCCTCGCAGACAGCGACTCGCCTTGTGGCCGGGTGTGGAGTCCACGCGTGGAGAACAGGCAGCAAGGGTGTCCTCGCACTCAGAGTACATGGAACGCTACCCAGCACCTCCACCATATGTCACCGATAAACGGTTGAAGCACACAGACGAGGTTTAATTAGACGTGCTGGGCGTGCAAGACAGCAGGGAGCTCGGGCGAGGAAGATGACGATCTTCTAGCCCCTGGAATGCCCAAGGCATGGCAAGTCCCAGCTAAAACAGTTCGGCAGCGGTACGGCGCCACTGCATGGATTAGTACAGTGGCAGTATCGTATCATACCAGGCATAACTGGTCCACGTTTCAGCACCTTCTTATGCATCAAATACAGGCGCAGCTGGTGTATTTTAGGGTGTAGAAGAAATTAACTTGATTATGGCGACAATACCAGGCGCAACTGGCGTGCTTGGCAGTCGACGGAACCGAAGTCACCGAGGCTGCCAGCAGTGCGCTATTTATACGCGGCTCGAAAGTTATAGACATTGGGCGTACACTTTCACAATCGTTCTTTATATTGAAAAGTCACTCGCTCTGCTCACTGGACGAATCATTCAGTCGGGCCTACCACGCGAGGAAGCGTACTTCACGTGATGGATAAAAAGTGATAAATCGCCTTGCTCGTGGCGATAACTAACAAAAAATAAACAAAAACATAAGGAGCATTCGCGGCAGTATGAAGAAGAAAAAGATCTTTTTTGCACTCCTGAGGGCACAAAGTATTATCTGCCGCTTGAAAGCACATATTCAGCCACGCATTGCGCGGGAAGAGCTGAAGGTAACAGTGCCAACTTGGAAATTCGAACTCGAAGTGAACCGAACATTTATTGCATTATGCGGAGTTCGTTTAAAGGAAGCTGATCGGACCACTCTTTGGAATATTAGAGATCACTGCGGCTACCCGCACTGGGATAATGCGAAGCATTGACGCCTCCTTGACACTCATCGCCTCCCTTTATCATTTATCTTTGGTTTGTTAATTCATTTAACTACTTAATTAGCGTAATTATGTAGTGCTTCAATTAAATATCGTTTTATTTACCCTGATTATACCTTTGATGTGAGTCAATCAGGTCAGTTTTTCACATTTGGCGCCGTGGTTGCTTTTCCTTCCACTTACTATATCCCTTTCCAGCCTATTCGACCGTCCGAAGGTTTTTGCGGATAATTAATTAATTATGCTATGTCAGTGAAGTTATTTCGTTTGATTAATTATCACTCATCAAATACATTTCAGTTCAAACTTTACTTTCACTGCTTTGCCTATTTTTCCACTTTTGCTGTCCACGGATGTTTTCCCATCCAATCACTCTATCGACGTCCACAATATTTCAGCGTTTTTTCGACATTTTTGGCTTTTATTAATCATAAGAATTTGGTAGTGGCTTAGCTCTGGTTAAGCCTGGGTATACAAGCGGAAAACTTCAGTTATGCTTGGTTTGACGTCATGACTGTCGCAGTTCGCGCACAATGCACTGGTAGCACCACGATAACGGTGGAGGCATTCATCCGTCCACACACTGCCTGTACGTTCGCGGAGGAAGAGACGGTAATCGGCGTGGTTAAAACTAAAGTCCCTAGATCAGCTTTGCTAAGTAGCGACAAGTCCCTCCTCTCCTACCGCCCTTTCCCCTGCGGCTCGCGTCGTCCGCCATGTTCTTCCTGACGCGCTCCGATGGCGCGGTTGTATGCACTGGAACGGCGGACCTTGCAGAGTCGCGGCTTTCCTGTAAGGGGAAGTGAAAAATGTAGTAAATGAGCTTGGTATGAGAAGAAGGGAAACGTGCCAGTAATGCGCTCCGAATGTGACTTGCGTTCAGTTTTGTCGGAGACAGCGAGTGCGGCAAAACTGCAGTTGTGGTGCGGCGGCCAGTTCGCGAGAGAACACGGACACGCGTGCAACTTTATATATAGCATATTATTGCAAAGACTACCAACGGCGGTTTGTGGCGGTTTGCGGGGTAGTTTTGCTGGCCGGTGAGAGAATATTGACGGGACAGCAGTGCATTTGTTTCTTTATGCTAAGCTTCCTCAGAATTATGCGCTCGAATTGATCTTCAGTAAAATGGAGCTTTAAAGAAGGGTAGTCGTATTAGGAATATATATGAAGATGAAAAATACAAAAACCTAGCTGTGCAGGTGAACACACTGAAGTCCCTTCATGAATTTCTAGGACAGACAGGGAAGCCGATGTCTGCGGGGTGCCGGTATGCACGAAATAATTACGGTGCTGCCTCGCGGATTACTTGTATGGTGGGAATAGAATGAAAGGAATATTATGGGCACTGGATGCTGAGACTGACCGTTGGTTTCGCACAGCAATAAAATTCCTTTGCCCCCGCGTCACAAACTTTTGGCACGTAGAGCACTTGTGCAGCAGACATTCCAATAAATAAGACATGCTATGCGCGAGTGTGAACACATGTAAATTCATCTAATTGGAGCGCGAGTTATGTACACACCGCCAATCTTTAATAGTACCGCGCGAGCGTCGACTGGACAACGCCTTATCATGGCGCGGAGCGCGAATCAAGCGAGAATAAGCGCATTTGTTTCAGATGCGCTGGTTCTCGCTCGTTTTGCCGCTCAGCGCTGTCATCAGGCGCTGACAAGCCGGCTGGTCGACGGTCGCGCGGTACTATTAAACAATTGGCAGGGCGTACCGCAGAACACTTCTCAAGAGGTTACGGTTTCAGGGCGCATTACTGAGCGAAAAGGTTTTGGCTACTTGATCTCAATGGACCAGCTGCAGTAGGTGCCGGAGTGGGGCCGTAGGCTGAAATACGCGCGCATACTTGCACTGAAATGCATGTTTACGAAAATACAAAGGCGGACAGCAGCGCGTAATCAAACAATCGTCAAGCATAGTGCGAGCTGGGAGCTTTAGCAATTCTGACTCGCCAGCCAAAGTTTGCTACTAGAGCATCGAATCTCAACGATGGAAAACAGGAATTGAGCTTACATCGTATAACTTGCTAGAATTCGTCAGCTTGAAATTTTTTCTCCCAATCCTGTGGAGCCACGCTTTCTGTCGCACAATATCGTTCTTCGCCAGCGGCACTGAAAACAACGCCAGACCTTTTCCTGACTGGGTTGAGTACCCGAAGGTGCAACAGCCCGGAATTTCGGCTGCTGCTGCGGACACAAAAAAGAGCCCGATAAACTAAAGTGACTTCCAGCAAACAGCGACAAATATAAAGTCACCTCCACTGAATGTCCGTGGCCAGCACAACTATTCTGTCACGTTGTAGTGACGGCAGTCCAGCGGTCAGGAAGACAGCAACAAAACTTGCAAACGAAGCTCTTTATTCGTGCTGACTTGCGCCCGCAAAACAACTGAATCACTCGGCGGCGCCGTAAGCAACAGACGTGCTCGTCAGTAGCCGAACTACGAAATGCCGGCCGCTCGCGGCATCGCTCAATTTAAAGCCGGCAAGGAAACTTCGAGACAACCAGGTCAGGATCATCTACAGTAATCTGGAAAAACGTAGATGCAGCTCTGCACGACTGCGACCAGTGGAGGTTAGTCCGGGCGCTTCTCGCGTCACGAAGAAACGTAGCGTGCAAGCGCCGTCAAACTATGCAGCCGGACGACTTAGGAAGAACATGGCGGAACGGAACTAGTTCCCAACCGGAAGTGGGCGCTGTCCAATAGTGTGCGTCGGCGGCGCCGCAAACGTTTTCGGTACTTAGCTTTTTTTAGAAAAGCTCATAAAGGGACTTTAGTTAAAACTGCCCGCAGGAATGCGGAGAGGAGGGTTGCCGGCTGCTACGCGGGCAGCACGCGGCTGCAACGAAAGGTCAAACGGTGGGCGAGAAGGCGAAGCACGTAGTTGTAGCGACAGTGAGGAGGCGACGCACATGCGCAGTAGCGTGCGGCTGCGCCGAAAAGTCAGGCGACGGAGTCGGCGGGCGGCGACGGCTGCGGCAGCGGCGAGGAGCGACCACCTGCGCGACGCGTGACGTCAATCGGTTTCCCGCATGCGCATAACTCACCAGTCCGGCTCACGCGAAGCTTGGCTCTGACCCGCGTAGTGAAGCTTTTCGCATCAAACTTACACAGAATATTTATTACATTCAAATCGGAGCGAAAGCATGGATTTGTGCTACGTAGAAGACGACGGTGAGCAGGCAGTACCGGGCAACGGAGCAGATGGAAGTTGATGAAGACGACGCTCTCCAATGCGCAGCGCGAGAGTGTGGTCCAGTTTAACAGGAGGCGCATTGGCTGCAGTGGTAGCAGAGTGCTACGACTGACTAGTATTAGGCGCTAGGCTATCGCCGCAGTATGAAAGAAAAAAACTACCTGTGGTTAGCTCTGGACAAACCTGGAGCGACGCGATAGCTACAGCTGGCCGAGTGGAACTCGCTGATTAGAATTTCACTCATTTGCCGCTGCCTTTAGCTGGGCATTCTTTTCTCATCCTCGTTTCTGGACGTGTATGGATGGATGGAAAAAACTTTATCGTTCATAAATTTCAAGTGTTCTTTGGGCGCCGTGGTCGATCCTTGGTCCAGGATGCCGCACTTGACTGCTGCCATCGTGGCTCGGCGCACGAGAAATCGCTGCGCTTCCTCGTCCTTGCTGGCCAGCAAGTGCTCCCACTGCATCAAACTCGGGTTGTGTATTCTTGGCTCTAAATCTGCCTTAGGGCAGGTCCATGTGACCTGCTCTAGTGTAGGTTTACCCTGACACCACGGACATTCGTCTGCATATTGTGTAGGGAATATCTTGTGTAGTTTGTGCAGGTGCAGGTAGGTACCTGCTTGTAGTCTGCGCCAGTCTACCGCCTCCTCTTTGGTGAGCCTTTTGTGTGGGGCTGGGTAGCGTTTCCGCTGACCCCTGTAATCATCGAGTATATCTGAGTACGGGGGGGGGGGGGGGGGTAGACTCACAGTTACTCCGTAATTTCTTTTCCTCAAATTCCTTTTTCCATTAGGACTCTTCTTTCTCTTTTTTCTTTCACACCCACTTACCCCCTTCCTGTACGGTGTGGTTCGGGTGTCCACCGCGACAGTCGCTAGGCAACGGCCCAAAGTCGGTGCGACCACGGCCGAGGCGCAACCACGGCAAATGACGCAATAACTGTCTCACATATCTCGGTTTACACCTGTCATCCGGTAATAGAGGAAGGCAGGAAGAGGAAATGAAGAAGGAAATATGGACCGTAATGAATAAAATGAAAGTTGTATTTGAGGAAAGGAAATAACGCAATAACTGTTTCAAAAACTATTTCGACCAACCGTAAAGCATGACACATCTGCTGACAACCTTCTGTCGACAACGATGAGGCATTAAAGGCTTTCGCCTTAAATAAAGCTGCGATAGCCTAGTGGTCTCACTGAGCGCCACTTAAACGAGATCTGTTCGCGCAGCCGCAAGTTCTACTAGTCATTGATAATGTTTCGATTTTTAAGCATGAAATGCTTTTAGCTCCCATTGTCGGCAGTGTGATCACGTCACGAGACCGAGACCGAGAACCTACATCCGGGCACTGAATTCCACTCATCCGGGCACGGAAACGAGAGCATCCGGGCACCGTACGAGATTTAACGAGACTCTCTGAGAGGGCCGTGCTTCCGCGCCGTCCACAAGGATGGCGCTGCAGTCCCACACTCACGCATGTAAAAGACCGGCCGTTGGACCTTCAGCTCATGAAGTTTCCCCCTTTGGCAGGCAGATGTATACACGCTCGCGGAGTATTCGAACGCGCTGCAGATACATTCTTGTCAGGCCTGCGTCTCGTCGTGTCCGCGTACGCTTCTGCATCGTCCTGCATTTCATTGCCGCCACCGTCACAGCTGCTTAAGCCGAGCAGTGGAGCGTGATGAAAGGAGAGATAGGAAGTGTCTTGCGGAAAGCGATCGCTTTTCCAGTGATGCGCCACAGCAGAAGACTGCTCTCCCCTGCCGACAACGCCATGATTATGCGGCCGCTCCCGAAAGCTACAAGGCTGCCACGGTTCGCGGCTGCCTACCTAAGCCCGCACTATTGCAGGCGATCGCTTCGACGCAACAAGAGTGTGGTGTGGTGTGTTGAACACTAGCCCCATTTCAAGATTTCGACTAGTGCCATCTACAACCAGTGTGTTATGCCCATAAACATTCCATGCTTACTCTACTCTCGGTTACGGGAGAGGCAGAGATTCTTTTCTCTTTTTTATGGTTCCATTGACTCGAGCTCGTATCTCACGCAAACTAGGTTCGTCCCTGATTTCGAAACATTAGTTGCCACGGAACGGATCAGATGGAAGTTGATGAAGACGACGCTCTCCACTGCACAGCACGAGAGTGTGGTGCTGTTTAACACTAAGCGTGTTCGCTGGGGCGACAGCCTTTTTTTTTCATGGTATTTATTCTACATGGTTATGCACAGAAAGTATTTACATTTGTGTGTGCGTGTGCGTGCGTGCGTGCGCGCGTGTGTGTGTGTGTGTGTGTGTGTGTGTGTGTGTGTGTGTGTGTGTGTGTGTGTGTGTGTGTGTGTGTGTGTGTGTGTGTGTGTGTGTGTGTGTGTGTGTGTGTGTGTGTGTGTGTGTGTGTGTGTGTGTGTGTGTGTGTGTGTGTGTGTGTGTGTGTGTGTTTATGCACAAAAATATTTTCAGAGAAGAGCACCTAAGTAGGCGCTAAGTGGCACAAACATGATTGTAAACATATTAAAACTAAAAGGCCGAAGGATATACAGCGCATCACGAGAGAAGACCAATTCGGTAAAAAGCCCAATTCCTCGTAAATGTCCGTTACCTGCAGCAGCATCCCGCTAGAATGAATTCTGGACGAAACAACAGGTTCAACGTCGCGGTCTTGCATGCGCGCTTTCCAGAAGCTATGAAGTCCAATCAGAAGATTCATATCATAGGGTTTCGAGTCAGGTTGAGAAACAACAAGGTAGCGCACACTGTAGGATTTAAGAGAAAATCTTTTTGTAGCGTGCACTGCAGCACACCCCAAAACAAAATCGCGTCTTTGCAGGCTATATCGTAATGTTCAAATGTTTCAGGCACATTTCCCAAGCCGCAGTTTACAGAAGGCACAAAAATGTTTTTCCTTTCGAGCCACGTGTTGACACGTAGAGTTTCGGAGTGTAATTTATAGAAAAACTTTTTGGTGCAAGGAAAAATTGGCATTTTACGCACTCGCTTTAAAACATCATGAGCCATGAGCCCAAAGTAGACAGAACGACACAGTGGATGAAGTGGGTGGGCGAGAGTGAAGCTCTCGCATCAAAAATAATCATCCTATCGGCATTATTATATTTTTTTTTTGCGCAGCATCCTCACACCGTCCTATATAGATCAGAACCATTCGTTTAATTCTACCTCTTCTGAGGACGTCACAACTGCTGTGGACAGATTTTGCGGACACGTTTTGGTGGCACGAACCCCGCCGACAGAGCTTAGAAATGCTTTCGCATTAAAAGTAGTTTCAAATTCGCGAAGGTTCGCCATGTTGACACTATTGAATATTGTGCATCATGAAGTTTACCCTCACGTGTCACTGGTTGTGGCACTTCTACGGTAAAGAAGGCTGTAGTCATTCAACACGGAATATTAGCAAAGCGTTTTATTAATGTCCTCTTTTGTTTTTACGCATCTTGCGCTGATATTTTCCTCCGCTGCAAACGGGTGCAACGCCACAGCAATTGGGGAACGGGCCTGGAGTAACCAGGGAAGGTTTGCAGTATGGGTCATCCGCTAGAGGGCATCTAGAAAGGTAGAAGATACAAAAAATACGCTATTGTGACGTTTTTTACACAGTCGAAAGAGCAATGCAAAGCGTCCGCCGGTCTCATAATCATATTCGAGAACTATTCTTAATTACTCGAAAATAGAACGGATTCCTGGCTTAAACCTCTCTTAAACCTCTTTGAGGCTGTTTTTAGCGCGTCGTTCGAACAGGAAAAAAAATACAAATCGCACCTAGATATTCTTGTTACTTTGAAGTTACAGAAACTCACAAAATATTTTACACCGCGTGTATCATAGAAAATATTTGTTGATTTGCATCTACTTCAGCGCCGTGAGGAGAAATTATATAGTGAGCAAATGAAACACAAATGAAAATTTACTAGTCTGTCAACCACACTGAAGAATTCTTGTATTTGTAGTGAGCGTACAATGCCAAACAGAAAGTGAAGCAATCAACAGTTAAATGAAATTAACTTAGTTAATTTTGAGCATGTCTGTCGGCGCTTAAAAAGGCGATGCATTGAGCGAGTAGTAGCTCTTTACAGTCACTAGTTGAGAATGTTGCAAGCGCTCGGTTAGTAGCATAAAGCAGGGTCAAATATTCAGATGCTCGGTATACTTCAACTACTTAGTGTCGCGACATGCAGAAGGGAGGCAGTAGCTTAAGACAAAAAGATTACATGTCGGTGAAGACTTTCTTTCACAACGTCCATTACGAGATAGCGAAGAAAGGTCATAAATTCCGTGAAAATTGTTCACTAAGCCGTTTTTATTCCCGTCGTTTGAAAGCACCTCACATAGTTATTTCATTCTTAGAGAAAGATCAGAATTCATGGAATCTCTTGTTCGAGTTCAGATGGAGATGGCAGACGCTCGCACTTTTGCATACTAAAGCTGATGTGCTTATAATGGTTCATTGGCGAGCGTAATGGTAGCATGATTTGTTTGTAGCTTTAACTATTAGAGCTTTCCTCTGTCGGTTTAGCGTAGTCGTCAATGTCGGCCTCAAGTCAAAATTACACGCTTAGTCACCTCATTAGCCTCCAGTAGCCATTGTGCGAAAGTGCGTCGCGAATGACAGGTAACCTGTGGCAGGGCAATCATCACTCACTTCCAGAAAGGAACTATGTAGGATACAGTACCAGCGGCGCCACAAGTTGGCAGCAGCTATATGCGTGTCTGCCTTTAGTACTGGCTCAGCGCAGCTCCATAATTAGAAGTGTAAAACTGCGCTTTTCGACGTGGGCGTCAATCACTTTCAGAGTGGGACATGTGCACAGGAAGCCAGAGTCCCAGAACGGTTTGCAACCCGAACATACGAAGAATGTGTTGGGGAAGTAGCGCGCAAAGCTGCGTCTAGACAGGATCCTTAGGTATATGCTGGCGCGACAAGACGGCGAAGAAGTGTGCGTCGAGACACATCTGATCGCAATCATCAACATTAGCCATCTACAAAGTCGTTATTAACGGCGTGATCTCCTTGTCAATCATTTCACAACCAGCTCGCATTGCGACATACATTTTATTTCTTGCCTAGTTGGCAGCTTTCAAAAAGATTTGTTAACCGGCTATTATTGCACTTACAAAATTCCGGTTCTAGAGTACAGGTTTTCATTCGCTCTGTCACGAAATCACTCGATCGACTAGAATACGGTTCATAAATTTAAATCGGAGTATGTTTTTTGCGCATATGGTAATGCAATTCAGGGTTCAATGGAATCACGTCAGGCACAGAGATCCGACAAAGATAAGGGCAACGCTGCAAAAATTTGGAACGATGTTTTCAAGTTCGACGTTCCGGCAAATAACTACCTCTACTGCCAGCTGTTGTGCCATATTAGCTCGGATCCCATGGTACAGAAAAAGGATGTGGCACTTTGTTCGATTGTGGACATTACTAGATACCAGAAACTGGTTTGGCTACCTTCGCCGTGTTCGTGCTCCATGCCAGTAGCATGCTTTACCGGATACAGGACTCAGTTCATTTTTTTAAAACGGTAAAGGCCGCATCAATCGATGATGATCCCTCCGTGGCACTATTCGGCGAGAAGTGTATGTTCACCTGTGTGCCAGGCGACTTCGCAGTTCTGCAAACTGTCTATTGTAAATTGTGTGGTTCACCGTCCCGAACGGACACATGGGCTCTCGTAGACATCGTAGTGAAGGGCTCCGGATAAACTGAGAACGGCTTGGTTTTATTAACTTTCGCTGCCGTGGCACAGCACACGGGCGCTTTGTCTTCATCGTAATGCAGCCGCCGCGGCCTGGATCGACCTCATTTTGGGGTCAGCGCCCTAACTCCAAAGCTTTTTTACACTACTCGCCTCTGCTGAAGCCAGCCCCCATCGAAACGTGCAACCTCTGACGGCTCCTCAGATTCTGCTCGTCAAGCACATACTTCTTTTCGAACAATGCGTTATAGTAGCAAGTCTTCAGGATGAAATATGGGCTTCCAGTTTCGTCTTCGGTGCCATATTGGCCCTGGGACGACCAACTACGAAGTGCTTGCTTCTTTCGATTTAAGGCTGAACTTATTTCTGAGTTAAGAAGACTACTATGTGTCATGCGGCGCTCTAGCAGGATTAAGCGATTTCTGTGACACTTCACCTCTCATCACGAAAGGATGCGCTTCACCATAGCAGCAAACAGCTGTTGTTTTCACTTTCTTGGCTTCCTTATCAAACCGGCGAACGGCTTGACGACGTCCGTGTGCAGAAGCGTACACAAGGAAGTAGCTGAATTTTCTCTCGCCGCATGCTCTCCAATAAAAGCGATCGGTTGCTAGGAGACTTTAAACCGGTCGTGAAGCTTGTTTGCTGTACCAACGGAGCGAAAGCACTAAACTCATTAAATATTGATACAGCTCAGAAAAGGAGGAAGAAGTGATTCGCCATCTTGCTTCCGACCGTTCGGTGGCCTGGAGCAGTTCTTCTCTCCCCGATTGTGTGGCGCGTAATACTTGTGAAAATATCGGTTTTTAAGCTGCCAGTAGTGTAGTGGCTGGGCGTGATTCAGGCCAGACAATAGCAACTGGCGATGAGAAATATCTTTGATGGCAGCACAACGACCCTAAATTCTGAGGTTCCTCGCAGGCTTGATGCAAGGCCCACGTATGCGCCCGCCCTACGTCAGGCTTCTGGGTACGACGTCACTGCCGCGACTCCAGCCGAGTTCCCCTCGTGGCCACTCTCCGCCAGTCTACAAGCGACCGCAAAGGAGAAAGGTGTGGCGTGACCCGGATCGTCGGCCCCTCTGCTATCGCTGCGGCGAGGTGGGTCACCTCTACAGGGCGTGCCCATACCACCGCGTGGGCCTGCGTTGTTTTACGCCGGACGACCCGTTCCCACAGAACGGGGAACGACTACATGAGATAGCATCTCATCTGTTGTCGCGCCAGAGCCACATCACACCAGGCCACCGGGAGGATCGAACCCCGTCGCCGAGGCGCCACCGTTCTCCAAGCCCCCGTCAAGCCGCAGGCTACTCCGGACGCCGTTCTCTCTGTCCACGCCTGAAAAACTGATTCCAGCGGCCTCTGGAGGCAAGGCCGCTGATTCCGGGACTTGTGAAGATCCTCCTACGTCCCTACCACGCGACGATGTTTCTCTGGGAGCGAGTAGTTACAGCATCCGACGCGCTACCTCCAATTTGTGTGTTGCAATTGATGGAGTCGACGTGACCGCTTTGCTGGATACATGTGCTAATAATTCCGTCATGTGCCTTACCCTTTCCCTAGAACTCGAGAAAGTTTTGACGCGATGGTCGGGGCCTAAATTCGCACTGCTGGGGGTCACCTGATTATCCCCGCCGGCAGGTGCACAGCTCGTGTCGATATCCTTGGTTTTGTGTACGTCGGCGAACTTGCAGCCCTGCGTGAGTGTTCGAGGGACTTGATCCTCGGTCTCGACTTTCTCCAGACGAACGGTGCTGTCATTGACCTGTACGAAGCACGGGTCACGTTCTCGACGAAACGGGCCGTGGCGCGCACTGACACAGACGATTCACGCTTCAGTGCTTTTCGACTTGTTGACGACGACGTAATGGTGCCACCCCGGTCCAGTGTGCTAGTTCTCGTGAGCAATTATTTATTCCACAAATACGAGGGTATCGCTGATAGCCACGTACCCCTGCTGCTCGAGAAGGGAGTAGCCGTCGCTCGCGGGCTCGTTCAACTACAAGACGGTTCTGCTAGTGTGCTCCTTACAAATTTTGCCAACGAGTTGCAGCACCTCGCTAAGGACACGGCTGTCGCCTTCGTGCATAACTTTGCTTTGTAGTCTCAAGTGTGCGCCCTGGAGACAAGCCGTCAAGGCCAGGCCCTACCATGCCCTGACCTTCCATCCGTCAGAAGTCCTGTCGAACATATTAAAAAACAGAGGTATCGGCCATGAGGTAATTGATTTTCTACACGAAATACACCGAGATAATAAAGTTAAAATTGCGTTATATTAGGTGGAAACGTCGTTGAGCAACGGCAGCCGGGTTTAATGTATGCGAACTATATTGTGCACACTCTGGTAAATGGTTGTGGAGACGAAGGAGACGCTCCAGGTACCAGTTTTACACAACTAAGTAAGATGTATTCATTTTCAACAATACATCTGATCAGGTACTTACAATACAAGGCTATGAAATACCCAGAGTGGCCGAATCAAATATTAAGGCGGAAGCCTTTAATGTCTCATCGTTGTAAGCAGGAGTTGTCGACAGAAAATGTCACGCTTTTCAATTGGTGGAAACGGTCGTGACGTCACAGTGCGCGAATTTCAAACGGGGCCAATTGCACTTTGGCTAGTAACCATACAACCAATTGAAGGGATCGTATAGTGATGCTCCAAGTAAGTGGGACTGAGCTTAGTTAATTGCTTAATTACCCAATTAGCCTAATTAGCTTTACTAGTCAGGCCATATTAATAAATAAAACCGATTAAGAAATTGGTCGAGCTCAGGAATCGAACCCCGGTCTTCGGCGTGAGAGACGAGCATGCTATCCACTCCGCCATGCAAGCTCGATGGTTTGGAATGAACAAAGGCGCGTCTAGTGAATACGGTGTCTTCACTCACTCTCATCCTCCTCCATTCCCTTCCGGCGAGGTTTAGGTGTCCACCGACAGATGAGAGACATATACATTTCCTTTCCTCAAAAACCAATTTACCGACGAGCGAGGCGTAGAACCGAATGGGCGATGGCGTTCTATGGACTCCTTGGCAGCGTTGCAAGATGCTGTCGCGTACCACTCTTAGGGGCGAAGCTTAACATCTTAACCACACATCAGTGACCACACTTTCGGTCAAAAAAGTGCCCCCCTGAATTTTGCGAGACAGTTACTGCGTAATTTCCTTTCCTCAAATAGAATTTTCATTTTCTTCATGACGGCTCCTCTTTATCTATCTTCCTTCACTGCCACTTTCTCCCTTCCTCTACGGAGCGGTTCAGGTGTCCATCGAGATGACAGAGAATTACTGCGCCATTTCCTTTCCTCAAAAAGCGTTGCGTTCAAAGGGCAAGGCATCTCGCCGAACGGGTGGTGGCGTTCCGTGGACTCCCTGGCAGCGCTACAACGCGCTGTCGCGTTCCACTCCTAAAGGCGAAGCTTAAGCGTCATTGATTAGCAGTTAATTAGTATTCAGGCATTAATGCGTAATTAACCATTAATTAGTGATTTGTCATCATTTAGTATTAGTACTCAATTATATGTGACGCCACCAGTGCCACAGAAACAGCGAAGGTGGTGCGGCAAACGCTTCCGCCTCTACACACTTTAGACAGTCAAAGTGCCGTATGAATTTTTTCGGGGTAGGGTTGAAAGAAGGGCAGATATACACGGAAAAGCACGAACAGACTCTTAGGGCAATAGGGTGAAGAGATGCCGGAATAATGAAACAGAGCATTGTGGGGGTACAACAATGAGGTACTGAGAGGTATTTGGAAAGGAATAATGGGGCCGGGGCTTGCTTTCGGGAATGCGGTTCTGTGCTTTAGGGTAGAAGTTAAGTCGAGATTAGAATTAGATCAGAGAGCTGTTGGAAGATTAGCACAAGGTGCCCACGGCAAAACCACAAACGACGCAGTACAGGAGGATATTCGAGAGGCACCATTCGAAATACGGAACGCTCAGACTAAAATACTACATGGAGAACGCCTGAGGAAATTGGACGACTACAGGTCGGCAGCTAGCGCATTTAAAAACCTTTACAGAAACAGCGTTGACTCACAATGGTGGAAAAGAACTAGGAAGCTAACAAGTTAGTATGCCGGTCATGAGGACGGAGAAAGAAAGAGCATTAAAGGCATGCAAAACACGCAAAAGTTAAAAATTGGATTAATTCAATGGAAAAGAAGTATAGTGTAGAGCTATATCGATACTGGAAAATGCAGGTCCGGAAGGAATCGTTCTGTGATAACTGAAGAAGCAGCATTCTACTCTTTGTGGCAAGGTCAGGGTGTCTTAGAACGCGCAGCTAGAAAATGAAATTTAATGAAGATGACACATTTGTTGTGCGCGGTAAACATGTAGAAGCAATTGAACACGTCATACTCAAATGTGACGATATCCATCCGGATGTCGATGCAGGCGCAGTCACTCTCCCTGAGGCCCCAGGGTGTATAGATAAAAATTGTCATGTAAATAAATCAGCGGTGGAAGTTTGAAAAAAACGATTGGAAGATTAGTGGCTCAAAATCATAGAGGTGACATAGGGTTAGAGTGCAGGAAAACGTAATTACATAAAATGGAGAATTTTAATAACAACTTACAACACAGTTAAACAAAAGTAAATAAACGTCGAGCGCAGATGCAACTACCACCACCCCGTTTCAAAGCGGACGCCCCTATCTTCTATCCATCCATTACGAACCTCAGTACTAGGTGACGAACCTCAGAATTTTCCTAATGGCTGTCATCGCCGGACATACGCTGATGCTCTGCGACGCCCTGCCCGGCTTCTGTGTGATTTGTTCTCGGCCATCACGTCCCGCTGGCTTCGTTGCAGCCGTTGCGGTACATGCCGAATCATCGACCACCTCTACGAAAGGCGGCCGTCTGGCGTGCCGCCGACCGAAGGTGTTTGTGCTCCCACTGCGCACAGCCCGGTCATCCTTCCCCTAGTGCTCATATGGCGATGTCGGCTCTAAGGGTTTCGGTAACAACGCGCCCAGTCCCCCATTAGGTAAACGATCCTATCTATGGCAGAAGCTTCCGTCCTGTAGTAGACCTTGTTAAGCTAGAGATGTTACTGAAACTTGTCAACAAATCGTTATCTTCGCCACAGTGCCACCACTAAGCACGGGAATGAATTTTAACTTAGGTCCATCTTTCTCGCCGTGTAACATAGGAATAATTGTTTGTTGAACACTTGCGATTGTGCACAAAAAAACGCATACGAGAAAAGGGCAGGTGCACGTGACAAAACAGGAGAATATCGGCGGCGCTACGGGCATTGCACTTTCAATATTTAGGTAATTTATTGTTTCCTATATTACAGCTTTACGCGCTTCTGCCTTCGCGTAATCCGCATCGAAATGTTTCTCTCTAGAGAGAAAAGGCAAAGTTGTATAAATTGTGGTGGCCGGCAAGACCCGAGTTTTGTTCAACTGATTGAGTCAATTAAAAAGCAACTTGCGTATGTAGTTAATAACATGTACGCTGTTACGACCCAACTTGAGACCCGCGATGATCGCGGTGACGGATTCAGCAGCGGAAATTTGAATATGTCGTTAGACCTCACCAAAAAGGATGACTAGCTGGGCAGTGGCCGGTGGAGCTCTTCCCACGCTCGGCTCGGTGCGAACGACCTTCCCTTCTAGAAGCGACCGACGATGGACCGACGACAAGGGAAGAAAGGATTCACCTCGTCTGAGAGGAACCGGAACGAGCCGGAGGAAGCCGGCGCAGATGCGGCCGCGGCGCCAGCATGTCTACGCCACACCTGTATTCGACAGACACGTGCTGCTTGCAGTAATGTTGCACCGCAGTGCGAAGGAGTTGCGGACTTGCGTTTCCTCCTCGCCAGTTCCCACGCGTGGACTCTGCACCAGGTGCCTCCGTGCTGTGCTGTACTGTGCCGATCTGTGTGTCGTGTTGAAATGCCGCCTGGTAAAGGGGCGGAGCCTGAGGGTACTTAACCAGCGCCCTAAGTGAGAACGGACGCTGTGGGCCTTGGGTAATAGGCTCATCCAGTCGCTCGACGTCTTGAACTTTTGACTCTTTGCTCTATTGTACGGTATGTAAATAAGTGTCTTAATAAGTGCCATTAAACCTGTTTGTTTTCGTATCCCCAACCTTCGAAGCTTCAAACCGTTTCTTCATCCCGGACGAGCCCCCCAGGATGCAACAACTGGCCACGCTACCCAACCTATAACAACGCCTCCTGTAGCGATCGGCGCGCAACGGGCGTGGCTATTTGTGCTTTCCTTATGATCTGCTCCGGGCACATTAAAATTGATACAGTGACGTAAGTGACCAGGAAGCGACGACTATTGGTGAACCTTTTCATTGGACCGCAAAACTTCAGCAGTTCCGTGTTTGTCTACTGACTCGTGGACCGACCGCGGTCTCCGCTTTGCCCTTGGAACGCGCGTCGTGTCCTCACGGAGGGGTTAAAACATATCGCGGTAATCTAATGTATGACGATATCAATGACATCGGTGTGGTTCATAATTAACGCGATTGCGCGTTGACCACTGTCCGCTGCCGACTTTTTTGTGTTACCCATGAAAACATGCCTGGAGGCAGAGTACCCGCACAGAGCATGCCTAAGCAGTTTTTCAGCACAGTATCAGTTTTTTCAGCAGTTCGCGAACGCTGTATGACTGACGGCTGACGTCACCGAAACGTAATATTGCGGCCAGCTATCAAACCGTTCGACGTGCTAGACGTCTCAATCGACGTCCGATTTTTTTAGTACTATCTGAGCTGCTTTTTCCGGCTTAGGTGATTGGTTTTCGGACTAAAACAAAGAGCTGCGGCTCAAGCCGCCTGGAGGCCGAGCGTGTTTTTAAATCGTGTCTGGCTTCAAGCGGGTGATAAAGATCATGCGCATCAACATTGCTATAGATTAATCTTAGTAGCATATGTTTCTCATTTAACTTTCGTGCTCACTGTTTGAGCCATTCTGTACGTTTAAGTCTTGTCTCAAGAAGTGGCGGACGACTATTTATGTAAACACCATCACCCACCTGGAACGGTTACTAACCGTGTTCCGAAAAGATAACTGTGCCTCTGATGGGCAGAGCAGCTTGCATGTCAGCTCACAAGAAAATGAAGTTGAAATTTTCTCGAACTCTTTGCAGGGTGTACTTACTTCGTTGTATTAAGGTGTCCATTTCGGCAATAGTAAAGCTCACATGGGAATTCTAATGGTCGAACATCTCCGTGTCGTAACAAATCACCACCAGGTAATTCACAGGCACCTGCGTACGACAAGTTTAAGTCAGCGTTCACACCTTACATTGAAGTCAATAGTTCTGAAGAGTTCCTTTTCGAACAAACAACTGTTAAGCCAATTATATAATGCCCGTGTTCTGTGGAGTCGGTCATCTTCCGCGAGCCATTTATTAAGGCGAAATCCTTTACAGGTTCATGAAACGCCGACGTGTGGGTCCGCAGAAGTTGTCCCACCCTAGGTGTCAATCAAACTGATGATGTCGCCAACACGGCCTAGGATGTCGTAAAACTAAATTGATTAGCACACCTTACGTGTTAATTAATTAAAACTAATGACGCCATTAACATTGCGTAGTATGTCATAACGCGAAATTAGTCAATTTAAATAGTGAATGAAAAATTAAAAATAATAATAAAAACTAATTACATCATTGAAATTGCGCAGTATCCCGTAACATGAAATTAAATATTTAAAATGAATTGTTTTGAATACCTTAATTAAGAATAATCATAATAATTAACTACTGATGACGTCATCAAAGGCTGTAGTATGTCGCAACCGAAAATTTACTGTGCACACGCGTGACGTCAGCTATCGTCATCACCACGGTCTCTATATGGAGCGCCGACCACTACTCCGACTCTACCCAGGCAGCTGCTGGCGCAAACGCGTGACGTCACCTATGACGTCATCACCACAGCAACAGGGGTAGCAACAAAGGTGTAAATGGCTTTCGCTTCCTCGCACTTAAGTCAGAGCAAAGTTCCCTCCTGCATTTTTAATTTTTCTGAGATGAAGACTTTATTTTGTTTATCAGTGATACCACCAGGATAAATGTTCCGCTAGTAACTGGTCCTGTCAACTTCTGCTTTATGTGATGACGTAACATCTTCGATCACTGATTATCTGGTAAACAAAACTCATCTACGCCAGCCTAAAAACGGCATCAAAATAGGGAAATCAAACACAAAAGAATTCATGTGAATCCAAAATCACCCTCGAAAATTCGAGTGCGCATGAGTATAGAAAAACTGGAGTGGAGTCTCGGAAAGCATGGCATGTCAAGAAAGCAGAAAACGGCTGTGGCTTAGCTCGGCTGCGCCTGGTTATGCAAGCCCGGTTATGGTCCGACGCGGTTTGCCGCTTTCGCCGCTGGGATCGCGCAGACAACTTCGGCACAGATGGACCAGCGTCCTCGCTCCTTCCTTGCACCGCACAACGGCTGAACTGAAGCACTGGCCCGGCCAACTGCGAGGCGGCAGAGAGAGCAGCGCCGTGTTCCTTTCAAGTGATCGTTGAGTCACGTGGTTAGTTTCGTGGACACAGCTGGCGACGCGGCATGCGGTTGCAGCTGCAGCTAGTCTCGTGGTATCACTCCTTCATTTCAAGGTCAAACCGTCACGCACGGCGGAGCTCTCTGGACTAGACCAGTAAACCTTTATCCTTAAAATGCGCATGACAGCTGAGTTGTTGCTGGGGGGGGGGGGGGGGGGGGGGGGGGGAATTGTTAGTCGTCCAAATCCGACTATAACAAATGGCTGATGTAGTTACTGCGGAATCGGCTACCTCACCGTCCCGATCTCAGATGGCTGTCGCGCAAACTTGCACTGATTAACGACGGATTCACGGGAGTGGAGAACCGGGGTCGCGTCCCCCTCAACTCACCAAGCGAGAAATTTTGCATGAAAAACCGTGCTTTGCCCCAATCTTCGCTGAAAACAGTCTGCGTATTGCAAGGTTCAAATGGAACCCTCTCCCCCCCACTCAAGTGCCATCTCCAAGACTGTCAGGTGAATCCTGCCCTACCTCCGATGCCCGTCCGCGTGTCGCTAAATTGCCCTCTACGCTGCCGGAACTATCACGTCATTTAAGTGAAATGACGCAGGCCTGCAAAGCCGAGCGTCGACTCTACGCCCCACCCCATCCCTCCCTTCACAATTACCATCAGACACTTTGGAGGCGACTCCAAACACGCACTTTACCCTCCCCTTATATACGCTCGCGATATCACCAAGTCCCCAAAGCCACCACCCCAAAGCCACTCTCGACCATATCCTTTTCCTCTGCCCGGCGGATCCTCCCCCGCGAGGCCTGGAGCACCTTACCACTTGGGAGGCTTGGGAGAGACTACTGCGCTCCGAGGACCCGGCCAAGCAAGCCATCGCCACCGGCCGGGCTGCCAGCGTCATGAGCCTCCGGGACATGAACGTTTGAGTGCAGTGGGGCCGTGCGGGGGCGCAAGGACCTACGTGTCCCAAACGTCCCAGTTTTCATATAGTTTTCAGCGCCACCCCGTCATTTTTTTATTTCATTGAAAATAGTCACGCTCCAAATTCAATCAGTAGGGCCTTCTGAGTACTGTTTGCTGCATATACGAAGCTCTACTACTTCGTAATAGCGTATTATGTTTAGAGCTTTCATCTTTTTTTTTACTATTATTAGCCAGCCTCACATTCCAATGCGTCACTCTGTTTTCTTAGTACTGTGTCTACGGGGTATAGGCAGCTCCACTATTTCTCAATGTCAAAGGAGTAATAAGAACTTCGCATGTCATACATCACCGCACCAAACAGCTCTAAAAAATATTGGATCAGTGGTGACGTGCGATGCCGGTAGCAGTTTTTCCTTGAGCTAAACAACCGTGATCAAGTGCATTTCCACGACTTCGACTTTCATTCTTCATTGACGTCGTCGACGGTAGAAGTCAGACGAATGCGCGATTAACAGAAAACAGCTTTTCGTCGCGGAAAGCGCATTCGCACGGCATCTGGGCGCGCTAAAGGCCGAAGTTGAGATTCCCTCTCTGGATCTCATAGAGGGGAATTGCTGTTAAAGATGATTGTTCTAGGATTCTTGACGTCTTGCAGATTCGAATTGCTCAATCACATTGCAAGAGGACACTTCTGGAGAGGTTAACTTTTTATAACAATTAAAAGCATAAAGGAAGATACAAGCAAGGAGAAAACATATTTACACTTGACTGACTCGATGTGACGAAACCAGCCCTCGGTCCTGCCGAAACAGCTGGTTTTAAACCCTATGTCCCCACCCTCGGTGGGGAGAATAACCAATCAGGTACTGTACAAACATCCACCCAATAACCTATTGGGGAAAGGAAAACACCAGCAATCAACAATTTGGAAAGGACAACACAACCAATCAATGATTGGGGAAAGAAGGTAGCTCATCACGACACCGTACACATATGTATACTTTCTACCATCACGATTTCGGATAATTGTGCTTTCCTGCTGCGAGCTTCGCGAACACTCACTTTCCCAACGTCCGGTTGACCTAAGTTCCAGGAAAGCCACTTCAACCCATCTTTTCAGCATCGTCGCTCCTCATGCCTGCATCTAGCGTGGCAATATCCTCTTGACCGCGCTTCAAGCTGTCAACGCACGCCGCTGCAGACATGGGACCAACGCCACGCACTGTGACGCGGGTCCGCCTCGCCGTAAACACGTGCACACAGGATGCGACCTAACGGCTCCGTCCATGAGGGGAGTTTGACGTTTCCCGTTATCCTCCGCTATCCGGCGCCCCCCGTATCCCGCTGGGTTGAGCTCACCCCCTTCTGTGCGGTTTTGCGGAGGGCCCAAGAGAAAGAACGTAATGGGCATTCCACTAACGCGACCGGATGCGGCAAACAAAATGCAGCACCGCGGACTTCACTGCCGATAATAGCAAAAGTCAATTGTGCTTCGCTTACTGCAACTGAAAAGATAATTTGTAATTAAGCAGCACAGGAACAGTGTCATCATTGATATCTGGTGCATTCTATGGTCGTTATGGATGAGAATAGAAGAACATGCCTTGCATATAAGACCATCACCAGTAACAAGAAACACAAGAAACATTAAAGAAAAGATGTAGCACATTCTAAATTCACGTCCCTTGTTGAATTGTCTACAGGGTTGAGCATGGCACTTCAAAAATATTCGTATAGTTTACCGATTAACTGCCTGAAAGTTGATGCTCAGAGCGAACGCCTGTGTCCTTGTCAGATTAGTCCACCTTTGTCCAACCCTAGTTAGTCCACCGTAATAGGAGCACCATACAGGCTGCGCCGGATATTTCAAGCGCAAGAAAAGAGATAGACCTGCAGCTTTGGGACCATATTGTCACGAAGCAGGCTGGTGCTTTACACTTGACGCTTCAGCAACCCCGTGTGCCCGCCAGCTTCCATGGCGCCACTTTTGAAGACGTTAAAGGCTGGCTTGACCAGTTTGAGCGGGTCGCCGATTTGAACCAGTGGAGCCCTGCGCAGAAGCTGCGGAACGTGTATTTCGCCCTCGAAGACGGAGCCAAGATTTGGTTCGAAAACAGAGAGGCCGATCTCCAAAGCTGGGATACCTTCCGCCAGCAGGTCCGGGACAGGTTTGCTAGCACGGACCACCGGGATCATGCGTGGCGCCTCCTGGACGCTCGTGTACAAAAGCCCAATGAGAACGTTGCCGTGTTCGCCGAGGACGGGACCCGTCTTTGTCGCCGCGCTGACCCAGATATGGCGGAATCCATGAAGCTCCCCCACCTGATGCAAGGTGTGAAGGACCAACTCTACGCTGGTTTGATCCGAAACCCCCGCAGCCTGTAGCCCACTTCAGCAAAGAAGCGGCCGCCATTGAGCGGGCCTTGCAGCAGCGCTGCCGCCGAAATGACTCCTTGTGCGGCAAGCATGCAGCAGCGCGGCCTCTCTGAGCGTGTGCAGCGAAAATTCGTCGTTGCGTGAGCTCATACGCGCGGTGGTCCGTGAAGAGCTCTAGAAACTGATCCTTCGCCTCGCCTGATCCGACAGCTGCGGCTCTTACCGAAGTTGTGGGCGGCGATATCCGCCAAGCATTTTCACCGCCTACTCCAGTCATGCCGGAGCCACGGCCCATGAGCTACGCTGTGGCTCTCCGTTCCGAGTTGCCACCTGTGCAACGTTTGCCATGCCACCCGCCGCCGCCAACCGCTCCGCCGCCGTCATTCTACCAGCGGCCCCAGCGAGGCCCTGCATTGCGTCTACCGGCCCGGAAGGCGGCTGTTTGGCGCATTTCTTACCAGCAGCTGCTTTGCTACCATTGCGGGAAAGCCGGCCGCCTGTATCGCCATTGCCCCTACCGTGAAATCGGCCTCCGGGGTTTCCCACGTGACGCTCCCTGTCCCCGTTTCGGTCAGCGAACCCACAAAATAGAGGCATACCTTGCTGCCAGTGACACTACCTCTACACGCCGACCACAATCTCCGCCTCCCGCACGCATCATGTCGCCCAGTCGCCAGACTTTCGCAGATGGACAGCGGGGCCGGTCTCCAAACCCGCACCGGGGAAACTGAAAGTGGCGACCTCAGGGGGGAAGGCTACTAACAGCAGATATTACGAAGACCCCCGAATGCCGCCAGAGCACGATGCCGAGATCCCGATACCGCCGCAGCCCGAGTATGTGATACCGAATTTCCCTCACACCGATGCAGATGTTTACGCCGACCTCCGCATTCACGTTGACGGGCACCCAGTGACGGCTCTAGTTGATACAGGCGCAGACTTTTCAATGATAAGCAAGCACTTTTGCGGATCGCCTCAGCGAGGTGAAAACAGAATGAGATGGACCTCAAATCCGTACTGCTGGCGGTCACCTCTCGACGCCTGTCGGAAGGTGCACTGCTCGAGTCGCCATTGCCAACTCTGCTTTTTCTGGCACTTTTACTGTTCAGCCGCCCTGCTGCAAGGACCTGATCCTTGGAACGGACGTCTTGCGCGAGCATGATGCCATCATAAACCTTCCTGGTCTTCTGGTAGCATTTCCGACCCCTGGAACAGTTTCAACAGACACCGAACCACACAGAGCGGCCCTGCGCATCATCGACACGGATGTGACCATGCGTCCGCGATCCTGTGTCATTGTTACCATCATGTGTCATATTGCCGCGAATCTTTCTAGTGTTTGTACATTCTTGAAAGCTGCCTGCACGCCGCTTTATCGCTTTGTTTGTGATGCAAGACGAGACCAGATTTATCTCGATTGATCGAATCCAGGCGGAGCCCATTCTACGTTCCAGAATGTTGTAGTAACTTTGCACGCCGTATCTCGAAGGTTCGCTATCAGCTTTAAGTTGAGCACGGCCGAGAGAGGCGGGCTTTCAGTTCGACGACCGCCGAGCACGCTTGTTGCTGCGCCTCCGCCGACTCCATTAAGTTCTTTGCGGGCGGAAGTCAACCCAAATAAAAAGTTTTGCTTAGAAGCTATTTCCGCTCTCTTCCTGCTCTCCGGACTGCAGTCACCACCAAATGACATCTGGTGGAGTTGCTAACGGATGTTCCTGTCGCCCTGCCCACCTGGGAGCTGCCAAAGCAGCCCGAGCCATCTAGAAGAGGCAGATCATGAGAAAACAGCAGACACCGATTAAACCGAAGACGAAGTGCGAAGCAGCCGTCGTCTCCAGAGGCGTTCACTTGAATACGGACTACTACCGAACCGCACGAGAGCAAAGAAGGACTCCTTACTTCCGACATCCACCATGGCTACGACACCAGCCCTGATTATTTCCCACCAGCCCCGACTACCACCGACTTTCAACAGTTCACCGGCCGAGGATCCTGAAGAATTTCTAGAACAGTTTGACCATGTCGCCGTATTCAACAGTTGGGATTAACAGCCACGTTTTCTTCACTCTGGTAGGATCAGCGAGAATTTCTTTCGGGAACCACGAAGCTCCTATGGCGACGTGGGAATGATTAAAGCGAGCGTTCCTAAAGATGTTCGCAAGTATTATCAGGAAAGAAAGAGCTCAATTTCTTTTACAGTCACGCATCCAGCAACCCAATGAGACAGTGACCGCGTACGTAGAAGACATGAAGCGCATGAAGCTCCTTTTTCAACGTGTCGATCCTGACATAACGGAAGAAGCTGGAGCTTTTGATGCGTGGTGCTAAAGAAGCCCTTTTCGATGGTCTGACCCGCAGTCGATCGAGGACGGTCGCTGAATTTACCAGCGAAGCAGCCACCACTGAGAAAACTTTGAACGCACGACCCCATCATTTCCCCCGAGAGTTCTAAGTGACCTCGACTACCCTCTCGTATGGCGCAGCACTCGGAGGCAACCTGCGAGATGTCATCCACGAAATTGTACAAGAAGAGTTGCGTCGCCTGTTACCATCTTCCAACCAGCCTCAAGTAGCGACCCTTGAGGACATCGCCTTGAACAAGTGCAGCATGCACCTTGCTCCCCGTCATCGACGCCTCCAGCTGAAGCTCTAGCCATGACCTACGTCACTGCAGTACGCACCCCTCACACCCATCGAAACAGCGTAAGGTCGCCGTTTCAACGTGAACAAACTTTTCCCGAACGCCGCAACCGTGACCCCGCCCGCCCAGCCTACGAAGCACGCTCAAGCCCAAGGAAATGCGATGTCTGCAGGACTTCAGAAAACGCCCGCTGTGCTTCCGTTGCGGTGAAGCCAGCCATAGTCTTCGCCACTGCCCGAAGCAACGTGTCGGTCTTGGTCACTTTGCCATTGACTCACCACAACCAGGTTTCGGCCAACGTCCGCAAGAAATCGAAGAGTACATGCGTCGAGAGGTATATGCGCCAGACCGCCTTTTGAGCTCACCATCGCCGCCACTCTCGCGTTTTGCGCCGCCACGCCTTAGCTACGCAGCCGCGTACGAGGAAGGTCTCCCAGCTCCCATAGGGGAAACTAAAGACAACAACCTCTGGAAGTGAGGTTGCTGACGAGCGACACGCCGAAGATCCTCCAACGACCATGCCGCATGAAGACGCCGCCACCCACACGCCGACGCCGCATAGAATGACAACCTCGAACACGACGCGAACCGCATTCTGAACTACGCCGCCACCCAGATGACACGCCCTACTCACGACTCACATACCCGACGAAGCCGTAACCCAACGCCGACGACGACGTGCAATGCAAGAGCAAGGACATTACACTTAGAAGTGGTCGACGGCCGGAACGTTACTGGTCTAGTCGACACAGGAGCCGATTATTCGATGCTAAATGGAACATTCGCTGCGCAGCTGAGAATGGTCAGGACAGCTTGAGACGGCCCACAAAATCACACCGCAGGGGAGTGCCTCATTACGTCATCAGGACCACGTACAGCGCGAGTGACTGTCAAGGGACATACCTATCCTGGGACCTTTGTTGTGCTACGGCAATGTTCCCACGAAGTGATCTTGGGCATGGATTTCCTTAATGAGCATCAAGCGATCATCGACCTGCGATCCAAGCTGATCACGCTTTCGACGGACGAGGCCATCCTTTCAATGAGAACTCCGGAACATCACGTTGCCCTGAGTGTCCTGGAGGAACAAGTCAGCGTGCCACCCCGCTCTAGCGTCATCGTCGCCGTAGGCACCATGGAAGCCATTGACACTGAAGCCATCATCGAGGGGAACATCCAGTTGCTTCTAGAAGAAATCGGCATCTCAAGAGGCATTGCACATTTCCGGAATGGCGAAACTGATGTACTGTTTACTTCAGTGAAGAACACCGGCACTTTAACAGAGGAACGATGATAGCTTTCCTCGACGAAATATCCGACGTGCGAGACTTCTTCGCCCCTCCGACCCACGTGAAGAAGATTCGTCTGACCGAGATAGCAAGCCCGCTTTCGACATCAACCCAGCCCTGCCCCGTAATAGACAAGACCAGGTCCGTAATCTGCTTCCAAGCTACAGCGAGTGCGTCTCGTCACCGCCGAAGGTCCAACAAACACCGGTCGCCAAGCATCGCATCACAACCGACCAGTAGGTCCGATTTCTTCGCTAATCCCCACCGAGTGACGCCGCAAGAACGGCAAGCCATCTGGAAGAATGCTTCGCGACGACGTGATCAAGCCTTCAAAGAGTCCCTGCGCAGCACTGGTTGTTGTAGCGAGGAAGAAAGCCGGTGCACTTCGATGCTACGTTGATTACCACCGCTTGAACAACATAAAAAGAAGGACGCCTACCCCCTCCCCCGCATCGATGACACACTAGACCGGCTCTGCAACTAGAAGTATTTCTCATCGATGGACCTCAAGAGTGGCTACTGGCAAATTTATTTACATAATTGTTCGTTTTAAGCAGATTTCAACTTGACTGGCTGAATTTTCTGAATGAAATGGTTCGAATATAATCCTATACTAATAGACTGCTCAGTACATACGTATTTTCTGCAGTAAAGCAAGGAATATTAGGCACAGCCTCGAAGACGTGGATCTGTGTCTACCTTCCCACCAATCGAGGTCATGCACATATGCATATCGAAAGCTCCTGGCGCACAAGGGTAGTATCGCTTGATATTTTATTCAATGTCTTTCTTTCCTATTATTAACAGTTCTGGCTTATGCATCTCGTTGTCTTTTTTTCTCAGTATTAGATGGGAAAGAAATATTTCCTAGGTTTAGATGCACGAAACCGTTATGCAGTTGGTATGAACATGTTTTAAGCACTTACTCGTTTTCTGAAGGCAGGTCTCTTGGCAGCAATACGGAAAGAACACTCGAAAATCAGCGTTTCGCGTGCAGCCTGGTAATGCTGGTGCGCACCTGAAATTGAAAATAAAGGTAATAGGCGCTCATTTTATCCTACCAAAACAAAAAAAAATGACGTTGCCTGCAGTGCGTTCGAAAACCTAACACCCCCCTCTCTTTTCTTGCTTTGTGCAATCTACAAAGCATGTTGCTACACTTGGAGCTTTCTTTGCCTAGCTATTAGAACATATCATTTTCCGACAGAAGTGCTGTAGTCAGGGTACACACTCCAAAATAACGAACTTTTTTGCAGCTACGACCATCCTGTCTCCATTTGCTCTCTCATCGCCCACCTGACTCCCTTCCAACACCTGCGGCGTTAGCGTTCTATGGGAACCCACTCTGTTACATTTACTGGCCATCGGTTATGTGTTTGCTGCACTTCATTCCCTGCCCATGGCCATTCCGCTTCTTCATTCTACATAACTCGCGTTTCTTTCGTATCCCAAACTGCTTTTTTTTCAGTGAGTTACTGTTACCCATCATTTTCATTTTCGTAACTTCTTTTCGCGGATTTTACTTTCCGTCTTTTACTAAATTACTTTAAACTTGCGTAAAAAGGAGCATGTTGCCTTTTGCTAAAGTAAAGAAATAATAATACTGCACTGTTTTCAGGCGGCTATCAAGCACAGTGCACTAATTTTATACTTTTTACTGGGTTGCTGTTGCGTTGTTATTCCTGCATTGTTTTGTATTTTCGACCGCCCGGACCCCTAATGTCTCAGGAGAGGGCCCACCGGAGGTTGATCGGAGCTGCATTTGTCATACACAGCATAATACACAGCGCTAAGTACGCAAGACACCAGAGGCGACCTTACGCATTCACTTGACAGCCATACATGTGGATCAGTTTCGGTCAACGCAAGTCTTACACTACTTCGCGAAATGAGCTGCTACCACATACAGCCTTTCATACAGTTCTTACCCTTAGCGAAAAAAAGGATGTGCTAAAAATGCATTTCTAACTTATTGTATTATTTCATAATTATTTCGCTTTTTTTCTCTCTATGTTTAAACTGCAATACGAATGCTTCCTAAGTATACTAAGAATATTTTGAACGTTCTCAAAAATACGTGAAAAATACTATTTTTCTCGCTAACTATAATTAAAATGTATTAAAGATATACTAAAAATGCATGAAATACATTAGATTGCATTAAAATACACTAAAATATTCATTTAATATATTATAAATAGATTCCCTTCGGCTTAAAAAAGGTCTACTGGTCGGTTTCACAGAATGAGACGCGTTATTGCAGTAAACAGCAGAACAAATTAATGACCCGGTTATAAGCATACGGAGCCCATTCCTGAGAAGACACGTAGTTATCTGCAATCAACAGGTCTGTGAAATTTCAAGTTCTCGTGACGAAATGGATATATCTCCACACACCAAATGCCGATGAAAGTGACGCAGCAAACAAGAAGTGCTCCGTCAATTTTCGTATTTGGCTTGCCTTATACAGGGTGATGAAGTCGAGAGTGTGACGGAATCCCGTCTGGCCGGGGGGACACATTTCAAAACAAAGAGACGCCGACCAGTAAAATGAAAAAAAAAGAAAAAATTTTACCGGGTGTCCTTGCTAACTTGGGACACCCTTATACAGGGTGTCCTTGCTAACTTGGGCCAAGATTTTGAAAACCCCAAGCATTCTTCAGAACTCAAAATCGCGTGAATGTTGTTGTGGTTTATCTAAAGTTACATTATTATTTTTTGCTCGGTATACCTCAATAATGAGTCGAGATAAATAAATTAACTTTTTAAATATGGCTTGAAACGTTCAGGCGTCAATAAGAGAGTTGTGGAGCTCCACAAATATTGTCCAAACCAGGCCCTTCCAACGAGATAGACTTAGCGTGGCCGTTTTTGTTCGAGAAAAACGAAAGCTCGCGGATTTTAAAAAATACCACGTGACAGCGCACTCCGTGTGCCCGAATACACCGCGATTGCAGCGCTCTCATCCGTGCTTTGTAAAAAACAACAATCGCTTCGCGACTTTCGTGCTGCCCAAGACAGGGCTTCGCGTTGTGCTTGGTTCCAAGAGAAGCGCCAGTGGGTAATGGCGGCAGTTGAAAGAAAGCGCGGCTCTCGTTTCTGCGGCGATAATTGCGCTATCACGTTAGCAGAGTGCATGCGGAGGAACGATGACAATCTCATGAGTTCGAATTTGAGAGCAAGGCCCTAACAAGCATCATAACAAGCTTATAACAAGCTTGACAACGTCGTGCGAATTGCGCTGAAAAACGCAAGCCGCGCTTTCTTTCAAGCGCCCGAACCCACTGGCGCTTATCTTGGAACCAAGCACAACGCGAAGCTCTGTCTTGGGCAGCACGAAAGGCGCGAAGCGAGTGATGTTTTTTACAAAACACGGATGAGAGCGCTGTAGTCGCGGCGCATTCGGGCGCACGGAGCGCACTGCCACGTGGTATTTTTGAAACTTCGCGGGCTCCCGTTTTTTCTGAATAAGCCTATCTCGTTGGAAGTGCCTGGGTTGGACAATATTTAGGGAGCTCCATAACTTTCCTATTGACGCCTGAACGTTTCAAGCTATATTTAAAAAGTTAATTTATTTATCTCAAACGCAACTATTTTCAAACGCACGAAACTCTCACCTAGAATCGAGAAGTTGTCAATAAATGACTATGAAGTGTATGGTTGCGCCCTAGCAGAATCTTTCAATGAGCATTTACTTCATTATTCTGATCATGGTATACTTCAAGATATTTGCAATTTTATGCCAGTTAGAAATAATTCCTCTGCTTTCCTAAGCCCTGTAACAGAAGATGAAGTTACATCAGTTTTTTCTTCTTTAAATAATAGTTCAAGTTGCGATGCTGCAGGAGATCAGACACGTCCGGTGAAATAAGTGTTGGATGTCTTATGTCCATATTTAACTCATATTTTTAACCTTTGCTTGACAAGTGCATGTTTTCCAAAACGAATGCAAATCGCCAAAGTAACTACGCTCTTTAAAAAGGGTGATCCTAATGATATGAATAATTACCGTCCCATATCCGTCTTACCCATATTTTCGAAAGGCTTGGAGAAGCTTATCCATAATCGGCTCTGCTCGTTCTTTGATGTACACAAACTAATTTCAGATGTTCAATATGGATTTAGGAAGAATAAATTGACCGAATTAGCTTTGCTGGAACAGGAAGAGCTTATTTTGTCCGAATTTGAAAAAAAGAACTTTATACTTAGTATTTATCTCGACTTTTCTAAAGCATTCGATTGTATTCATCACTTAACTTTGCTGAAGAAACTGGAAATATATGGAATCCGAGGACATTTTCTCGAACTTATTAAATCATATCTCAGTTTTCGGCAGCAGTTCGTCCAAATTGAGCAGTATCGTTCTGAATTAAAATCTATAATCAAAGGTGTTCCTCAGGGCAGCATTCTTGGTCCGCTTCTTTTTAACATTTACATCAATGATCTCACTAACATCTCTACTGAGCCTAAGTATGTTTTATATGCCGACAACGCTAGCATATTTCTTTCTGCTCCAGATTGCCACATCTTACACAGCGACGCGAACTCTCTCCTTACCAAGCTTAAAACGTGGTCAATAGCGAACCATTTAAGCATAAATGCTAATAAGACGAAAGCTGTAATATTTAGACCTAAATCTAGGCAGTTAAATTTTCATGTAAGCTTAATTTATAGTGGGGCACCAATAGAAATCACAAATAATATCAAAATTCTGGGTGTTACATTTTCTCAGAGCATGCTATGGGATGGTCACATTGATGCTGTTTTAACTAAGTTATATCGAGCAGTTGGCATTATTTCCCGTTACAGAGCTTTTCTTCCGTATCAAGTAAAGATTCTGCTTCATAATTCCCTGTTTTACTCTCATCTTAATTACTGTTTTTTAATCTGGGGCATAACCATGTATACAAATTTGCAAAAGATCTTCATACTTAAAAAAAAACTTATCAGAATACTTTTCAATCAATAATACAACAGTCGCACGCAAGGTCTTTTCCCAAAAGCAAACATAATACCAGTACTCAAACTATACAATTATAAGCTAACACTTGCATTCCAGCGCGAATTACAAATCATCTTGAATCTTTGCATGAGTTGTCTTTACTGGAAAAAAGAACTGTTTGTTACCCTACCCGTCATAAAGAGGAGTGGATTGTACAAACACCTAGAACCAACTACGCAATGGAAAAATTATCCTTCAACCTTCCAACACTATTAAATAACTATAAAAAATCCGGGACTGACCTGTTTAATGTATCTAAACGCGAATTACGACAGCTTCACTGCATACACTCCTAAAAATTGTACCTGTGTTCCTATGATATGTATATTTAATCTTTTTTTTATTGTACGTCTTTGTGCCCTCTGTATTTATTGCATTGTTGTTGTTTTTTCTTTTTTTTTTCTTTCTACTGTACTTTGTTTTGGCTCTGCTAAATCGCGAAGAGTTTAGATGTGTATATTTGTGTCGTTCCATGCCTTGCTGCTGTTGCCCTGTAGAGGGGGACTGTGGGCCTTTGTCAAGCTGCCGTTTACGAGCAGCTTTTACCCCCAACCTCCTGCATTATACCGTTGGAAATAAATCTTATTATTATTATTATTATTATTATTATTATTATTATTATTATTATTATTATTATTATTATTAATTATCCAAGCAGGACGAGCAAAAAAATGGTACTGTAACTTTAGATAAACACTAACAATATCGAAGCGATTTCAGTTTTGAAGAATGCTTAAGTTTTTTGATATTCTTGGTTCAAGTTAGCTGGGATACCCTGCATATACCGATCGAGAGACTACGCACTATTTCGCTCGGTGAGGCGTTTTTTACGCAAAGGCTGTGCCCCCCCCCCCCCCCCAATTGCCGCAGAACTGCCGTACTGGTTGCGGTCGAATCTGGGGGCGATCTACAACCGAAATGCTAGTCGTCGTAACTTCGTAACTTACGTCAGGCATACGTCAAGAGTCGACCTGCCAACCAACAAATACACGGGCGTCTGAGGGAGCCGGTCGGCCTTGCAAGTCGGGGTCCTTTTCTCTGGCATATTCGGGCCCGGAAGTACCCAAGGCACATTTTCCGGTATAATGCTATCAAGTCCTCCGCACGTAATGTAAATAAGTGGTGATTGCGTTCCTGCTAGAAGTTAACATAAACGAAATTTGACAGGAAAGGCGGAGTTTTCACTGTTCTCCGAAACGTTATTTCGACGCTTAGAATGCTCCACGGTAGCTTAAACTGTAATGCAAATATGTTTACGTGGACTGCCCATTTGTTAGAATTTATGTATACTTTCGACGGATTAATTTCGTATTTACGGAAGTGCCCTTTACACACGTTGCAAACTTCCAAATGCGATTTCCCGAAACTCGATTTCGAGCATTACATTGTTCAACAGCAGCGTGAAGTGTTCTGCAAATATACTAATGCCGACTGCCCATTTGTTAGAATTGAAGTGTACTTTGGAAGAATTAATTGCGTATTTTTGGACGAATTAATTGTGTACTAACGAAAGTACAATTTACATGCATTGCCAACACGCTAATGCCAGGGCCATATTCCCACGGGCCGACCTCTCCACCTTTTCCTGTCAATAAAATTCCTTTCTATCTCTCTCCAATTCCCGAAACGCGATTTAGAGAGCTGGACTGTTCAACGGCGGCTAGAAGTGTGCTGCAAATACGTTTAAAAGGGCCGCCCATTTGTTTGAATTGAAGTATACTTCGGCTGAATTAATTTCATATTTACGAAAGTACGCTTTTAATAGATTGGTAAAATGCTAAAACTGAATGCGTATTTTTTCGCGTATTTGAAACGTGCTCGAAGTATGCTTTAAGTGATGTATTTTTGGCAAATTTTAAGAATATATTTCGAACACCAAGCACGAAATATCAGGAACCTATTTCCTACATACTTTCAGTGCATTCATGAATACAAAATATGTTTAAAATGCAATTTAAATATCCCGCTGTATATTCCAAGCGTATTAGTTTTCTTTCAGGAGAGAGCTGCAGTGCATAGCCAAAGCCGGCTGTAAACTTCGACTTGACCGTGTATTTGAGGACAGTGTCGAAGAGCTCGATGTTTGGTTAAGGCATAAAATTACTATCGCCTTTCGAATTACTAGTGTGATCTATTTTTTCTCCAGAAACGTGCAGTCTTGTTTGATTGCGCTAAATATTGTTTCTTAACATACTACATACAACTAGAATATAAAACTAATGAGCCAACAAAATATGACGTACTCGAATATGTACACTTCTTTTCTCCTCTTGTCACATGTCAATTGCTTGCATTCTCTTCCACTGAGTCGCACCACCGTGCTAAAATTGTGGCCGTCATATTCGCATTTACCTGAAAGAAACCGAGGCTTACCATTTTAGCAGATATGTAATATTTGGGCATGAAATAACCTGCTGGCATCAACACAAATTTTTTTTTTTAGTTTTCTTTTACCGGAAGCAACGTTGGTATGCACGAGTGCTGGAAAACTATTTACGCAGCACGTTCTGTGCCTTTTTCATGCGCGCAAATGATGAGTAAAAGGTGAATAATAAATGTAAATACTGATTTACAGAAAACCACCCAGAGCCGTTCTCAGTGACTGTCATAATTTTCTGTCCATTAAATATAAAAGATACACATGTGCCATCCACGACAGCCCTAGAAAAAATAAAGGACAATACTCGATAGCTTGTTCAAAATGAGGGCTCTGGCTCAAAATTACCTACGGTTAGTATAAACGATGTTTCAGTCCCGTTATCTGATATTAAATAAATTCGAGATATGGGGGATTTAACGTCTCAAAGCTGCACACGGGCTATGAGAGTCGCCGCAGTTCACAGCTCCGGAATAATTCCGACAACCTTGGGTGTCTTAATATCAACTGATAGGAAAACACATGGTCATTTTGGTGTGTCGCCTTCATTAAAATGTGGAAACCAATTTCGGGACTCCATACCACTTCCTTGCGCTCAAGACAGAGTCCTGGCTACTAAGCCACCACGCAGGGTCTGAGATATATGAAAGATGTAGGCCATATTGATGATGGTACGCTTTTGCAATGGGGCCCGTTAAAAGTGACACACTGCAGTAATTGCTAAACAATAGTACTAAATAACTTAGGGATCTTTAACTGAGTTTAGTGCCTACAGAAATACCGCAGGCTTATTGCAAGTGTTCCTGAAAAAACATCCTCGCGAAAAGGTCCACGGAAGAAATATCCCCCTAAAAAACGGCCCCATTAGCGAAGTAGAAAAAAAATGGCCCCAAACGGGTGCTATAAAACGTCTCATAATCCGCAGTGATTTGGGCATCACTGCGGGAGGTGGCACTAATGCGGGAAATGACACTAATAGGCTTTTACCCCATGAGACAGATTTAAGCTTCATTTGGAATGAATCAGTGGCCCGTAAACTCAATGGTATGGTCAACGCAACGCAAGTGTGGCAGTGGCCCAGCAATAAAGGCGCGGAAGATTTGCAACAGAATACTAGATGAGGGAATCTTGGTACACAGACTAGGCACAAGCTGAATACAAAAACAAAATTGTTGGCTCCAAAAAGCAACTCTGCGAACATATATCTATATATGAATCAGATCATAAGGAAGGCACTTGACATCATGACCGAACGTGTATTTCTGGGCATCATATCTAGAGGTTACTGACAGCCTGACACACTATCATCGATTCTATCATCGAGCTATCACTTGAAACCGATGCAAAAATAAGATGGTAGTAGCTCAGTGCTTATGCACTGCAACTGGAGACAGCAGCTTCGCGCTTGCATCAGCGCATGCATGGTAAGTGTACGGGTTATCAGACGTGATGTCACGGGATGCAAAGCGCTAAAAGTTAGATATTCCTCCGACTATAGATTTAAGCACTGCAGTATTTATATTCAGAACCTATACCATCATGTCGAGCAAAGAAGGCATACAGCTGTGCCTTGACGGCTTTATATGTTCACAAGACTAAAAGGTGTTGCCTCTGGCACCCGCTCGTCGTGTTCTAAACGCAAGTGCTGCAGTGGTGCTTCAAGTGTGGAGAATTTCTCACAAGACTACCACCAAAGTGTTCTCCACGGTCGCTTCGTTGATAAAGCTGGGATAAGTATCGCGAAAAAAGACGAGAAAGAAAGACACAGCTATTTTCTTAAAAGGAAAGCTCCCGCCATTGTCGCAGATGCAGTCAGACACCTTTAATGCATTGTAAGCTACTGGAATTCAACTTGTAGGCATGGAAGCGAAGAAACAACGAACAGACGCGAGGCATCGATAAAAAAAATGATGGTAGTGAAAAAGATGTGGTCCAGAGCAAGAGCATCTCTGTGTCGTTAGGCGCTTCAACAAAGTCACTGGCGGCAGTGCTTTTTCTTGGCATGACCTCGACTGCAAGACCTACGATGTGACCCGGTGCTGCAAAATGCTTAATGCTTACTTACATTATCAAATTCAAGGAAGAGTGCAATAAACTTGAGCAAGGTGTATTCCTAGGCTAGTTGGTTGAGGTACATCTTGAGAAAAAACAGCACTTTCAGACAAAGGACCAGAACAAGATGGACACACAACTGCGCTGACTAACAACTTTGTTACCTTTCATCGTCAATCGTTTAGCCGTGTTGGTTGTTGGCTTCTTCGGGACCTTTTTAGAAATGTTTGTTTACGCCCTCTGCCTTTGTTTCTCCCCGCTTTTTTCATCTCCGTTTTTTCTCGCTTGTTTGGGCTGCGATGCTGGTTACGAGTGACGATAAGAATAATTAGCCTATGTGTTGGCTCTTTAAGTGCTTCCACTTTGCTGATCTTTACGCGTGCGCATCACTCCATTTGGTTCTGTATAAAAGGTGCGGATCGGCTGCATTCCGAAATAAAGTTGTTAGCGCAGTTGTGTGTCCTCCTTGTTCTGGTCCTTTGTCTGGAAACCCTGTTTTTTCTCAAGAAGTGGAATAAAGACAGCAATTTTTTGACAAGTGAGTTCCGGAAGAATTCATTCTTTGAGTAATTTTTCACTTCGCCACATTTTTTCTTCAAGGGCGCTCACTCTGGCTACTTTTCTTCCGGTGACGTATCTTCTGGGGACAGTTTTTCTGGGTATGTCTTTTCCTACACCCGTGTCGCGGATATTCATGGATACTTTCGTGAAATTCCTGTAGCATCGTGTTTATGATCGTAACCCATTTAAGAAATTTTTCTCAATCTGAAGGTATTCTAAAGCACGAACAAATTCAATAAGAGCTGCGTTCATTCCGTTCGTGGTGAATGTGAGTTGAACCGTTAGATGAACAACATTAAGCACCCTAAATCTTCACCCAACGCAAACCAGCGCAAGTGCTTTCAGAATGGGTGCCGCTATTGTCAGCTAAACGCTGTTCCGTATATTTCTTGATAAGCAAAAATTAAGTGTATCACGATTTCACCATGCTCTCTATTCCTCCAAAAATGAAAGGAATTAGCAACGCACTGCTGGCACTTCGCATATCAGCAGTTGCTCTTCAATACACTTTGTTTAGGCCAAATTTCATCACCGGCTTTATCATCACCCACTTATGTCTACTGCCGGAGAAAGGCCTCTCGCCCCTCCTGCAAGTAAACCTTTTCTGCGCTAGCTGCACAAAACCTTACCGGGAAATTTGCTGATCTAATCTGCACATATGACTCTGCCAGCGCTCTCTGTTTGCTCGGTTTTAGAATAAAACCTGTAATCTGCTCTGCGAATAACATGTCCTCCTCATTCCCATTTCCTTTTCATAATCCCCGTTATGCTCGGCGACAACCTGTCTCGGCAATGAAGGGAAGCATAAAGGTGTGGAGAGTCCATAACTTGGGCATTCCGCCAATTACATCTGCCGCATACGTGCGCCTGGCCGCCTGGTGCGTTCTTCTCTACGTGGTAACTTCGCCCCGTCGATGGTGTGCCTCGCGTCATCTACGAAAGCTTCTTGTAACAAGACGTGCCCAACAAACAAGTTGTAAAACTGTTTTTTCCTTCACTTTCTGACGTCGACAGTCGGCAGTTGTGCCAGAAATTAACATTAACTAACGCACGTTGGCAATAGCCTATGTTTTCAGTGAAGGCTAATAAAGGCTAGCAGCTGCTATAATACGCTACGTAGAAAGCAAGTGTTGCGGATGCGTAGGTTCCCCTCTATTGCCAAAAAAAAAGTTGTGCAGCAGTATGCAATGTGATTTCGTCGCGTCTTTTTATTTATTTTTTTTTTGGGGGGGGGGGGGTTAATTTGCCGAAGGCTCCGCTACTGGCTACTGCACTGCACAAACCATAGCTCCTGCCTCACTGTTGTGCATTAAAGTTTTATTACCAAGTTTTGGCTTATTAAACTGCACTTTGAAGGTTCCCAAAGTTCCTTAGCAAACTGAATCACTATTTTCTACGTTGCTGATCTTTAGTTAAATAGTCCTCACTTATCCCAAACTCTGGCTCTTTTTGTTTTCTAGCATTTGAAAAGAGCGCGTAATTATCTCGAATATGACACTGAAGGGTCCCATCTTGGTCGGGGCACAACGACCTAGTCTCTGCACTTTTACAATGGCTGCAGCATCAGAAGAAATATTTTACTTCTGAGAGAAAAATAGATGGCACTAACGTCACACTTTTCCCACCACTTAATTTCTTCGTCTAAAATGCCGCAAAAAATTAAATTTTTTTTTTAGATGGATTCTCCAAGTCACTGTGAACTGAGCCACTGTGAACACACGTGGAAGCAAGCATTTCAAAACTCGAAGCAGGCGCCTTACTACATCAGCCTTTGAGGTAGCGGCAATGAGACATCGCGTTCGACGATGTTGAGTTCACCTGCAAGTTTTGTTTGTCCTTCTTCAAGCGCCTTGTACAAGACCAATGGAAAAAGTTAATCCAGGAATTCTCGAACTGCTGCATCTGAATCAGAGGTATTGTCATCATAGTACGAAATGCACACTATTCCTCCTCCATAGGCAGAGGCCCTACGTTATGTTCTGTGCGCCCCGCAAGCAACACCACTTTCTGACAAAACACATGTGCATCCTAAATAGGCCATGCTCGCATCTAGAGAGCAGTGGCTTCCTGGACGATCCTTCAGAAACTGAAAGGTAGAAGTAATGAACCCTGAGGAATAACAAGAAGTAAGCGTCTGACGGTGTGGCTTGCCGACTGCGTTTTCGAATCGTGGTAACTCTCGGGCCGGGCGTTCTAGGATAGTTAGTCGACGAAACGGAGATTGGCGGTAGCGCTGTGAGGCTCAACGGTAAAGCGTTGCTCCAAGTCAGCACAGGCTTGCTCGGCAGAGACGACGACGTTCAGCAGCAGGCACATCGACACTATGGAAGACTGGAAAATTTTCACAATCTCCAGCCCTTAGAGGAAGAACACGAGGTAAGTGCCTAACAGCCATGTTGGCGCTAGATTCCAGCGGTTGCCTACACCCGCTGATGTAACTCACTCTTGTGCTTAGAGTTCCAAGTGATCAAAAAGTGGTAGCACTCAAGGCCCAGCAGTGAAGCCTCGCTCAAAAAATCTAGCACAGCAGGACATACTTCCTTAAAACAGACGACACCATTCAGTGGCAGGCACGCCAACAATGGGATAGCATTGGAAAATGCCATAATTTGTAGCACCTGAGGAAGCAAGCGTAGTACGCGCGTGTCCAGAAGCCGTGTCGGCGTCAGGTCCCCTTGTGAAGTCTTTTGTGGAGTTGAGCGGGCATATATCTTAATCTCGGTTTCTTTTTTCGCAGTACATAAGTCGTAAATCCCTCTGTGAGCTTATATATTTGCAGTTCGTTCAATATGTATCTCTGGAGTCCTCACGTCTTCATTACGTGAAATTGGAATGGGGGCGGGAAAATAAACTGGCCCTCAAACTACGACCCTTTCAGATTTCTTGAAGTTTCACTTACCGAACAGTTATCCTTTATTTTTTCATGTGTTTATGCCGCCTTCTTGTGGATTAGGATTCGTGCCAGGTAACTTCTTTGTTTTTTTTTTTCTTATAATTATGTTTTGCTACGGTGGTTTGTGGCCTGTGTTCTTCGTTCGTTACGCGAGAGGGAAGCAGATTTCGCTGAAATAATTTCAGCCCTATGAAATTGTTTCTACTATGTTCTAGATTGTCGTAGACTCTTTACGCACCTTATAACAAAAGTTCGTCGTCTCCTTTCAATTAAGCATGGCCGAGCGCAATCAGCAGCCTGTTCGACGCCCAGCGCACTTGATGCTATGGCTGCAGCCGAGTTAAGTTAATTTCAGCGCGCACATTTGCTCAATAATCACTTTTCTTTAAAGGTCTTCAGCTGTTTTTCTTGCAGCCGGACTTGCATTACAGCCGCGAGGTGTTGTGTGCGGCTTTAAAACTTCCATGCCTCCGAAGAGGAAGTCTGTCGCCAATTCCTCGTAGGTGGTTTTCAAAAGTACTGGGAGCCGCCTAGTTTTCACAGCGTGCCCCACAACGCCACTGAGGAACGGTTGCATCAGTTTGCGATCAAGACGGGGGATGACCAGACAAGACTCCTATCCATCTTTTTTCGCTCTGTAAAGCGTAGCGCGAGCCTGGTCTGACAACCGTTAATCTTCCCTAAAGCCATACAACGCATTCACGACTGAGCTGTTGAAGACATTCCTGCGCGCCACCTGGGAAGAAAAGGCGAAGCTATGCCTCCCGTACAGATTCCAACTCCAGAACGATTTTGTCATCGCGTAGGAACAAGACGTGAAGCGTCTATTTCTCTCGACACCCCCACCTGACTGCTGAAAGGAAATTGAACTTTTGAATGCGAGGCGTCAAGGAGCAACTAATAAGTCCGCCTCAGAAGTGGAGCTCCTAAACTAGTCAGAGAATTGCAAGGGTCATCACCTGGGAACAGATCCGGTTCGAATTTCCTAGAGAGGCAAAGAATTCAGGGGGCACTTTGTTGAACTAAAGTGCGGTGAGGCGAACGCCTTTGTGTTTGGGAGGCATCCGTCTGATACCATGCCTTTCTGCAAACACTCTCCAGCGTCCTAGACAAGGAGAACTGCGTATGCGTTGGCAGGAAGTACCGTAGCCAACAGCACGCTCGGCTGCGGAATGGAAGGACGGTGGTTCGAATCCCATCGTGCACAAAGATTCTTTTTCCAATCTGACTAGGAAAAGCGTGATACCTCTGCTGACAATCTTCTGTCGACAACCTTCTGTCGACAACCTTCTGTCGACAACGATGAGGCATTAAAGGCTTTCGCCTTAATATTTCTGCGTTTTCCTGCTCGCGTTGTCTTGTGCACGTTTCTTTGAACGTTTAATGCAGATTGCTTGTCGCTGAGTGCGACCATTTTAGAGTCTGAGCGCGTTTCATTTGCAGACGCCACGCTCAGATCATTTTACTATCTCCAGGGTGCGCGTTTGAAAACTCTACGGCTGCTGAATCGAATCGGCCACTATCCCGCCGTTGAAGATTTAATTTTATTTGTTTTGGGACGCATCTGAGCTGCAATCTTGAGTAAATAAATTCGATGTAACATCTTTCATTGGAGCCCTTATTTTTCATTTATTTATTTTTGTTTAGAACACACTGAAGACCCTTCTCAGGGTCTACGCAGCACAGGCATATATCGATGAGTATTGCGGAGAGGTACAGAACATAAAGAAGAGAAATATGCATAATAAAAACGCGGCATGTGTTACTAAACTAAGATAACGCCACAAAATGTTTCTAATCAGATATTGTCCGCGGAAAAGAAATATTTAAAACAGTCAGTATTAGCAAAATACGGTGTTAGTGAGTGAATGTGGTGATGTCGAGTATGTCGGGTGGATAGAGGGGACAAATACTGAGAAATACAAAGCTAACTTATCGTTAAGCAAACAATAAAGTCAAGACAGTATTCTTTTTCGAGTTTCAACTTATTCAATATTATTAGCCGCCATGAGATCAGTGAGGAGTGATTCTAAAACTTTTAATAAGTAAACCGAACAGCTTTTCTCTGAACTCTTCATATTTTATTGACGTTAAATTTAGTAATTGGACCCCATATTATGGATGCATATTCGAGGTTTGGCATATTGTATGCGTTTTATGCCAATAGTCTTACGTTAGGAGGAGAATTTCTAAATTTCTGAGAGGTTATGATGCTCAGCTGCTGACCTAAACGACGCGGGTTTGATTTCGATGGAGGCGAAATTCTAGAGGCCCGTCTACTGCCCGGTGTCAGTGCATGTTAAAGAAAACCAGGCGGTCGAAATTTCCTGAGCGCTTCACTACGGCGTTCCTCACAGCTTGAGTCGCTTTGAGACGTTAAACCTCATAAAACATTAGAACTGTTAATGCAAATTCTAGGAAAGATTGCTAGTTTTGTAACACCTTGATATTTGTAGCAATTAACCTGCTTTAGTGGCGATCAAAGAGTAAACACGTGGTAGTGTGGGTTGTTTTTATGTGTTGTTTAGAGCGAAACTGTTTTTTTTTTTCAATACTAACAATCATACCAAACTCACTACGCCAATGAAGCACCTTTTTTGCTCTCAGAGTAAGTTATTTTTATTGGCGGTGCACATACTTTGACGAAAGACCACTCAATCATCAGCAAACAAGCGTACATATTGTCGTGGGATAACCACATTAACAATACCATTTAGATAGAGCTGACAAAGCAGAGGCCCCAAGGCCCTTCGCTAGAGCACATTAGAGGCGACTGGGAAACAACTCGAGCTGCACCCATCTATTGAAACAAACTCTATTGGTAAGATACTCCGCAATGCATATTAAAATGTGTAAAAAGGTCAATGTTTTTTTTATTTTTTGAATTATCTTTTTTTGTGCTGAACTTCATCAAATGCTTTGCTAAAGTCCATAACTATGACGTCTATTTGACCATTGATTGTGTTTAGTGGAATCACTTAAGCAATTTGATGCACTTTTATATGTATATGCCATTCACTTTAAGCCCTATTTTTTTAAGAAGGTGCTTTCAGGGAAAACCCGCACCATGCATTTACATGACGCGCGACGAAACACAAGACTGACAACGACGGAGGCAAAATGATACTTAGACAAGTCGGCTAAAAATGGACCCAATTCAACACCGTAGCTTCTCAGCTGACTTCACTATAGGCACCAACACTCTCGTCAAGTTAAATCGACTTAAAACTTAGGGCATCACTTCCTTGCCGCATTGTCCGATCACCGTTCTATCGTCGTCATCGTTGGTTTTGTCTTTTGTCATCTTTAACAAAAATTATAAATTGAGCTGACCGCCTTGTCGCATCAATCATCGAAACTTGATTGGCATTAGCGGCAGAGAGTCTGGAGTGCCAGGCCCATTTTGACATTTTATAGGTGACTACACAAGTTAGCTATCTGGCAGGTTCGTTTTGACATCTATATGCTCACGTGCACAGTCGACCTTCTTGCGCTTGCGGCCTTTGGTTCTATCGCATTCTGGGCACTCCTTACGGACTCAAGGGCCCGCTTTCATGAAGCTGTCTAGTTTAAAGTGTTTTCACACTCGTAGTCTAAACCATCATTTGGTAACGAAAGGAAAGGGGCATAACTGGCGCACTGATCAGTGGACACCTCATTCACGCTGTGAGGTGGCGGCAGTGTCCACTAAGAAATTGAGGCAGGTATGCGCCTTTCTTTTCTAAAATCCAATGGGGAATTTAGACTCCGTTAGTTTTGAGGAAAGCACAGGCGTATAACTGGCTCCCTGGGTCCGTGTACTCGTCAATAGTGTTTTGAGGCACGTGCCTATGGTGTCCATCAAACGGGAAGCGCATAACACGTTAAGCGGCTGCCGTTGTATCCCCTGAAAACTTCTACTTAATGGCTTCTGCAAAGCTATTACAGCTTTTGCTGTAAAAGAAGCTTCGAAACCCGCGCCACAAACACATTATGAAATCACAGCCATTTTTTAGTGGCGCCACAACACTCGTGCCTCGCTCAGTCGTCGCGCTGGCGCTCTGTAGTAGCTTGGCTACCAGTTGGACTACCTTGATTACGACGCAGTACAGCAATATGGCAACGACTACCTTCAGATGCTGCACCAACACCTGACGAAGCATCACAGGGCTCGCACTCGCAGACCAAAGTGCAAATCAACGAGATAATCAAAGACATGAACCACCGACCAAGAAGTGGTGGTCCACGGCCCCAATGTTCCTTCACTGGCAGGCTTGCGAGAACACTACTCAGTTATCAGTGTAACACTCGTGGCTCAGCTTCAGAAGGCGATAAACGGTAGAGATGGCCAGTTGATACGCAGAACTGGAGGCCATCTTATCACCCCTGCAAAACTATGCACTGTGAGAGTAACGATGAACGGCCGCAAGTGTCGTACGACTTTAGTTGTGCTGCAGCAATGCTCCGGTGACCCGATTCTAGGCGTGGATTTCTTGACTCAGCACAGAGCTATTATCGACGTCAAATTCTACTCCAGCAACCTCTCGACGAAGGAGACCATATCCCCGATCTGAAAGCTTGAGGATCACATGACACTCACTGAGCGCCCCATACCATCCAAGCATTCCGGTCATCACAGCCATCGAGTCTGCTGCACACGTCTATTATTAGCGTCGAAAGTAGCGCCTAGCTACAGATGGAAAGAGGAATTGATGCCCGCTAAATCCTCATCAGGGCCCTTTCAGTGTCCGATACATACTGATGATGAAATCGGTCCTTTCAGGAGTGGACAAGCCATGGTGCTCGTGACTGACTTCAGCCCGAAATACAGACCCATTAACAATGTCAACAATCGCCTTTTTTGGCGAAATCGCCGACTTCAGCAGCCCATTGGGCATCTCTGACGCAAGCACAAGGCGACTGCAAGATGCCATGATGCTTATCTTAGACATCAATCCAGCAATGCCCAGGCCCAGGACAGACCAGCTCCGAAGCATCCTGCGAAGTACTAGCGACTGATATCTACCCAAGCGTAACGTCTAAAAGGTACAAGCAACCATTGGCGAGCAACGCATTGTGACCACTAGCACACAAGGCCAAAGCTCACACCTTGTGTCGCCGCGAGAACGCGAAGCAGTATGTAGAGAAGTTCAGCAAATATTACGCGCCATCACCAAGTAGTCAAAAAGCTCTTTGGTGTTACCATTTGTTCTGGTCAGCAGGGCAGACGGTTACCCTACTTTTCTGCGTCGAATTGCCGCCGACTAAAAGTCGTTACGAAAACAGGCGTCTGTCCCTTTCCATTGATCAAGCGAATACTGGAGCAGCTCTGTCTTATGGCATGTACTTCTCGTCGATGAATCTTAATACAACCAGAAAGAAATAAGTCATCCAAAGGGACCGTGAGAAGATGGCTTGTTCGAGTTCATGGTTGCGCCATAGGGACTTATCCGGCACTCGAAACATTTGAGTGTGTTATGGGCCCAGAGATAGCAGGTCGCAATTGGCAAACCTGCCTTATTTAACTCAGTGACGTCGGCGTCTGTGCTGCAAAGCTTCGATGAACACTTGAAGAGACTGGAGGCAGTACTTGAGAAAGAGAAATCATCTGGATTCACATTGAAGCCTGAGAACCGCCGCTTTGTCGTGAGCTGCGACCGTCATATTCGCCGCTTTCGGGCTTCCTACTTTCTTTAGATCTTGCCAGTGCTATTCTTATTATATTTCTTTACGTCTCGGGTCTCACGCTTACTGCTTAGCGTCGAGAGTTGTGCGGGTTCTATTGACTCAGGTACGTTCTTTATCAAATTCACCTGATGCGTACTTTACTGAGGCATTGTGCGGTTTGTGGCACCGCCGTTGATCGCCGCCGACTGCCGTACTGCCCTTTCCTCCGGCCTTTTGCAAAAAATTCCGCAAGCTTTGCTCAGAGCAGAACTACAGCTCTGTTATGTTTTGCTAGAAGACACCAGTAGCCGTACATGGCTAGTCGGATTACAATAGGTAGTTCCTTGAGTTTCCTTACACTTAACTCCGAATAATCTTCGTACTATCAGACGATGTGGAAAGCGGTCGCCGGTCATTCGCAGCGACAACACATAACTTCGGCGAGGTCATTTTTAAAACACTTCTGCCGTAAGGCCAGGGTTAGTAAAGTATTTGTTGGGAGGCAGTTGACATGAGTTGCGTGACCCTCAGTAGACACTCCGCCATAGGTGGAATAGGGCGCGCCTGCGCTTGAGAACTCTCTATCTTTCACATCGGAGGTCCTGAAGAGCTTTTCGGTGTCACCATAGTCCATAAATGTTTTCATAGTCATTAAACTTCTCCGTAACGCTATGGGAGCGCTTCGTGTGTTGACCGCGCCTTCCGCGAGGCGTCGCTAAGAGTCCTGTGGGGGCAACGACGCGAGCAAGCGAGCGTCTCTACGGCCACGAGTCTACGGGCGTAATGCGACGCCGACGGTGTGGCAGCAACTATTTTCTCTTCTGACCTTGCCTTCCATCGCAAAACAAGTACAGTGCACATGATGAGCAAGCCTGCGATGCCGGATACCTGCTGCATCATGGGTTGCCGCTCTGGCTACAGAAGTACGCAGGAATAGGCCTCGCTGTTCTGTCTGCCGAGCGACGGCGAGCAGCGTAAAATATTGAAACTTGGGAAAAAACCCACCTAGGCGCAAATGATTTCACGACACAAAAAGAGACGAGGAGACAACGGACAGGCGCCTGTCCGTTGTCTCCTCGTCTCTTTTTGTGTCGTGAAATCATTTGCGCTTAGGTTGGTTTTTTCCCAAGTTTCAAGATGAAAAACCAACTAGCCCGTCAACATGCCTTACTGAGCGTAAAATATGGAAGCGGGCGATACCCCGACAGGAAAGCGGTGGATTAAGCTTCGACTCCAAGCATGCGCGTGTCTGCGAGAGGCATTTTGCTCCACGGATTCGGTCTCACGAGTTTGTGATCAACAGAGAAGCAGTGTTGCTGCAACGCGAGAAACTGAAACTCAGGCCCGGCGCCGTCCCACGGATATTCAAAGGCCTACCAGCATACTTGAGCACCAATCTGTCACGATGTTGCATTTCAGACAGGTGTACTCATCAATGTGCTTATGGCTTTTGGTGCGAAAGCGTTACATCCCGGGGTCCAACCCAACCAAGAATCTTGTGGCGTCCCTGACTTTGAGGGTGCAAAAATGGAATAAATATTGCCACGATTTGGTTTTGGAGCCCCCGGCGGCACGAATAGATCAGCTTCCCTGGCCATTGCACGAGAGCACTTTGCTGTCGCCCCAGTAGATCACGCCTCGTGTTGGACTGCAACACACTCTCGCGCTGCGCGCATTGCACACCGTCGTCTTCTTAAACTTCCACCTGCGGAACGAGCACATCAGGCCAGCTTAACCTTGATCAGCGCTTAAATTGGGTCTAATATCGTCGCCAGACGTGCCGATGACCCAGCAAAGAAAAACCATGCGCGAACCAGGCTAAACACATGCGTTCACGCGTCTGTTCGGTTTAACTACATTAAACCCCAACCACTTTTCATTTTTTGTGCAAGTCGCTCCGTGATTCCTATCATTGCTCGTTTTTGGTTTTATTGCGTTAGCAATACTACTGTAGGTTTCACCACGTCCCGTAGCCCCGGTCGGTAGGGACAGATGCCCTTGAACAGCCGCTGCGCTAAACAGGTCGCGCCGTTGCTTCAGCCGCGCTCCGCCAGATGGCAGCGCCGTCGGCGCTCTGTCTACGACAGATGGCGCCACTAGGAGGACCGCCACTTCTGGCCTTCGAAACCTGCGGTAGCAGCATTGATGCGCAGTGCGAAACGCTGCTGCGCAGCTTGTGTACGAACGTCAAGTGACTCTTAAACAACCCAGCTGTAATTAGCCTAATTTCTAGCCAGACCAGTAAATAACACCGAGTAGAAAATCGGTCGAGTTGGTGAATCGAACCAGGGCCTCCGGAGTGCGAGACGAGCAGGCTAAACACTCAGGCATGCCAGCTCGATGGTTTTGAATGAACAAAGGCGCGTCTAGTGAATACTGTGTCTTCGTTCACTCCCACCTTCCTCCCTTCCCGTTACGGCGAGGGTCAGGTGTCCACCGAGATATGCGAGACAGATACTTTTCCTTTCCTCAAAAACCAATTTACCGACAAGCAAGGCGTACAGCCGAACCGGCGGTGGCGTTCTGTGGACTCCCTGGCAGCGTGGTGGAATGGTCACGGGACAAAATATGGCGGCACCCATGCTCCCGCGCTGTTAAGCGTCTATAAATGCGCGCTTGCCTTGACGTGAATGCTTTGCTATGCAGTCCTCTAAAGAGAAGTGGCAGCGACACGAAAAAGCGAGAAAGCGACAACGTGCACAAGAGACGCCAGAACAGCATGAAGAACGTCTTGCAAAGAGCGTCCTGCTAAGGATGCAGCTCGACGACAACGTTCTACCTCGCAGAGTGGTTCCACGTCATCGGTCACCGATGAATCTCAACACGTGACTGCTCAGGAACGCTGCAATGCAACCAGGCGAAGGCAATGCACCGAAGAATCGCCAGAAGAAAGCGCGCAGACTCGAAAAACAGCGGATTTCAGAGGTTGTCATTGCTAACGCAATTTTCAGGTTTAACCACAGCTTAACCACTGGCCATTTTATTGCGCGGCTGCTCACAGCTTGTCTCTAATTTTGGTAGTGCAAAGCCAGCACATGAGAAATGAGCAAAAAAAATTCAATATTCCCTTGTAGTCGCCAGCGCCTCCGTAGTTACAGCGTGAGAAAGTGTAAATAGATAGCTTATGTGTAAATAGGTGCCTTATGCAGCAAGAGTCTTCAACAGCTGGCTTTTCCACCTCCGAAAGTCTCAGGAAAAACAACGAAAAGAAAAACAACATTTCATATACAACCATTAAACACCTGGTGCTTCGTCATGTAATCGCTTTTGTAGCGCGCCCTCCGGTACTTAAAATGCTGCCATAACGTCCTGTTTTCAGCATTAGTGAGGTTTCAGCATTTCTCACAAGGTAAATGCCAGCCATAAGCGGTTTTATGCCCTTGGATGAAAGCGAGGACTGGGCCGAAACACGCGCAACCCAGACACATATATAAATGTTACTGACCGCTACGCTAGACCTTCCAGTGTGACATTTCAGGCAATTTACGGTGAAAATGAATGCTCAGGCTGGATGGACCCATGTACAGAAATCGCTGTTTTATAAAAAGAAACGAGAGAAAGTAAGCGCGTTAATTGTTTGCCAGAAAACAGCCGCTAACAAGTTTTACTAGCGGCCGCCGTCGATCGCACAGGGTTTTTAGTGTCTCAATGTCGCATCCAAGCTTTCAGGTGATAACCACTAAAGTATCGTTAATCCTAAGCCCTAATACCGATCCCCAGAAAGCACGAATACCAAGCGAATATGAGCCCGTTGGCAGGAAAACAGCGACTGCGAGGAGGGCTCGCGCAGCCTTTCGGGCCCCCTGGCCGAGAGCTGCGCCACTAGTGGCGCGCGCTGTCTCTATATGAAACTTTAGCCTGAGTTTTATGACCAGAAAAAAACATTGTAGGACTATGGTGTCACATAACGCAATTTCTTTTAAAGCTGAGGTGTCCACGTGGCAGAATGCGTGTGCTGCCGCTAAGTGGTTCAGCGCGGTTTCCCTATACTCTTGATCCTGCCGACATATTGTCTTCAATGCCTGCTAGACCCGTACCCCAATACATGGCAAACAGAGGCAGCGCATGGGGAAAACAAAGCAAATAATAAAAACACTACATGTGTATGTGCAGAACAAAATTTACAGCTACTGCTGCAGAAAAAAAAATAAAAACAAAAAAGCTCAAAGCAAACCACTAAGTGACAGTGAAACATACACCAGTCCAAGATGTGCATGCGTCAATAAGTAACCAGGACAGCAGCTTAGGCATGTCGGTTACTCACTTGTGACGGAACAGCGCAGAACACCGGGATAAGAGACAGCGCTTGTCTCTTGTTCCGGTGTTTTGCACTTTTCCGTCACCAATCAATAAGTAAGACACACAGGTAGTGAAATTGCTCATATAACATATAGAAGTGTGCATGAATTTAGACTTCCGTCTAAGATGGCCGAAAAACATCGGGTATGAATAGCAATGCAAACTAAAATGAAAACAAAACCTGTTCAAAAGAATAAGAAAAGCATGTTTTTTTTTTATACATAAAGTCTTTCGTAGGTTTTTCCTATATCTGCGTTTTCATCCTCAGAGAAATCATTTAACATTGTCGGCACTCTGAATTTCAGCATTTGGTTTCCATAACCAGCACTGCATTTGCTCACATTCCACTGTTCGGGCTTGCGCATTGTGTAGGTAGGAGTGTGTTTTTCCAGACGGGCCAGCAGTTTGAATGCATTAATATTTTTAGCTTCTTCTAATCTATATTTCTTAGGCAGCCTACAGTTGTACACAGATTCTACGCTAGCAATGTTTAGCTGCTTGTACATGTTCTTCGTGCGGTTTAACTAGGGTGCTTTGCAAATTAGGCGGATGGCTCGTTTCTATAGCAACTGAAACTTATTAATGTTACTTTTTTGTTGTGGTTCCACAGAGAAGTGCGGCGTAGTTGACCGTTGATGAGAACAGACAGTTGTAAAGCATAATATTAACTGCTCATGGAAATGTAAAACAATGACGCCGCGTGAGACCAACAGTTTTAGAAAGTTTTTTGACGCGGTCATTTATGTGCTGATCCCAGGACAGTCTTGCAGAAAAACTGAAACAATGATCAAAGATATCAACCGCAGGTGATAGAGCGGTTTTTCCTCCTTGGAAATATTATAATTAGCGGTTTATTCCAGGTGCTTGGATATATACTCGTCGTCCAAATCTTTTCCACGGCGTCCAAGAGCAGCTGTATGTACCCTTCCGGGAGGTTGAGGAATTCAGACTGGCAGACTGAATTCCAGTTTGTGCGCTGAGGTTTTATAACGAGATCATACGCCTCCAGGGAGAGCATCCCAGCTTCCTATCTAGCTTCTGTACTTCTACCCCTTTAGCACCTTCAGTGATCTTATTGGTAAGGTCCTTTATTGTTTCTACGCTATGCCGTTGTCTTCGGTTAAATGAGAATATCTGTTGCTGTGTGAGATCCTCAGCTCATGTGCCCTTTCTCTTATCACTTGCTCTTTTCTGCGCTTCTTCCTGACTAGAATAACCAGTTCGCCATTCAAATCAAGATTTGTTCTGAATTCCAGCGTCATATGGTTTCCAGATCTCGCCATGCCTAGCGCATCTACACCTTGTGCGATGCCCATATGGATAAACATTACGAAGTCGAAGTCAATTTCATGTTCTCTCTCCCCGTTCGCACTAAGCCATATCGATTTCCTGCCGACCCAGTTCAAGAAGAATTTATTTATTGTACAAAAATATTTCATCATCAGGACTCCACCCATAGCTTCTTCCAGCTTTTCTTAGAACCTGCCAGAGTCCCACACCGCCTGGTCGCCGGCCTGCTCTTTGCTTACCTTAGCACTGAAGTCTTCCATCACCACAGTGTACTTTGTTCTTATTTACTGCGTTCTTATTCTACTCCTTGCCTATTATAACCCTTAAGGCCTTCCGAGCACCTCGTCTGTGTGGCTGCGTAGACCTTGACGTCTTTCGATGCGCATCTTTTGTAATGCTGCTAGTAACTGGTTAATACCGAAGAGGTCATTAATGTTGCCGACTATACTGTTATAGATTAGCATTGTACAAATATGTCACTTATACCTCTTGTAGGATGGGGGTTTGTTAAAGGCACTGGGACCTCAGGAGCAGGGCGGCAACAGTCCGTGGTCGGCGAAGGCGAGAACACAGCACGCGCAGCGATGGCAGCGCCGCCGCTAAGCAGAACGGTCGTCTTCGTCTTCCCAATTGCCCCCGGGGAAAAGAGGAGCCAACCTGGCGACTTAGGGCGCGGGCAGGATGGCTGGGTCGTAGAATGGCTTGAGGCGCTGGACATGAACAGTCTCGCGTCCACGGCAGCGGCGATCAGAAGACGGCACGAGAGGTTCGACTGTGTAATTAACTGGAGATGTACGTGCCAGGACACGGTATGGGCCATGGTATTTGGCCAGAAATTTTGACGACAGGCCCGGAGTATTTGTCGGAACCCAGAGCCACACAAGGGAGCCATTGGGGAAGTGTGGCGTTGTTTGATTGAGGTCGTGGCGGGATTTCTCTCTGCACTGGTTGTCAGTTGTGAGAGCACGGGCGCTGCGGCGACAGTCTTCGGCGTGCTGGGTGGCTTCAGATAGAGGCGTATACTCGGAAGCGTCGGCTTGGTACGGCAGAATGGTGTCGATGGTAGCAGAAGGGTGACGGCCGTAAAGGAGAAAGAAAGGAGAGAAGCCAGTAGTGGACTGCGTTGCGGTATTGTACGCATAGGTTACATACGGAAGCACAAGATCCCAGTTAGACTGGTTTGAAGAGACGTACATAGATAACATGTCACCGAGGGTACGGTTAAAGCGCTCGGTGAGACCGTTGGTTTGCGGATGATATGCGGAGGTGGTGCGAGGTGGTGCAAAGTTGCGTATAAACCTACGGAAGTAGGAGCACAACCCTAGGAAGCTGCGCAGTTCTTTGATAGAAGTAGGTCGAGGGAACGCAGCCACAGCACGAAGTTTAGCCGGGTCCGGACGGACACCCTCCTTGGAAACAACGTGGCCTAAAATGGTGAGTTGGCGAGCGGCAAAATGGCACTTCTTTAAGTTGAGCTGGAGGCCGGCGTCAGAGAGGCAGGCCAAAACGTGCTTCAGGCGGTAAAGGTGAGTGTCAAAGTCAGGCGAAAACACGACGATGTCGTCGAGTTAACAGAGGCAGGTTTTCCACTTGAGACCACGCAGAATGGTATCTATCATCCGCTCAAACGTGGCGGGAGCATTACAAAGACCGAAAGGCATTACAGTAAATTCATATAGGCCGTCAGGTGTTACAAAAGCTGTCTTGGGGCGATCGGCCTCTTCCATGGGTACCTGCCAGTACCCGGAACGTAAATCTAAAGAGGAAAATATTTCGGCACCTTGCAAGCAGTCTAGCGCGTCATCGATGCGTGGCAGGGGATATACGTCCTTGCGCGTAATCTTGTTAAGGCGGCGGTAGTCTACACAGAAACGGATGGAGCCGTCTTTCTTTTTGACAAGCACAACTGGCGAAGCCCAAGGACTGCTTGAGGGTTTAATCACGCCGCTCTTGAGCATTTGGTCGACTTGATCTTCAATAACTTGGCGCTCGGGTGCCGACACACGATAGGGGCGCTGCCGTAGAGGAGCGTGGGCACCTGTGTCTATGCGATGTGTGACAGTCGACGTTTGGCCCAGTGAGCTGTGATGACAGTCGAAGGAGGCGCGGAACTGGTTGAGCAAGTCGAGAAGCTGCGTGCGCTGCGGTGGTGGAAGATATGCGTCGATGGAGCGGAGAAATAGTTCGGTAGATGGAGTGGGTGTAGAAGATGGTGGGCTGAGCGCAGCGAGACTGATGTGCGATGAACCGGCAGTCTCCTCATGGGTTAAAATAGCCGCGACAGGTTGGACACTGCCGACACATTCGCCACGGCGCAAAGCACTAGGGTAGGGAAACGGGTTACAGACCCACAGTACGGAAAGGCCAGCAGAAATAGTCAATACGGCGTAAGGCAGAGGAAGGCACTTGCGCCGGAGAAAAGTATGGGCTGGCGTGAAAAGAACAGTTTCATCACGAGAAGGGGCACAAGAGAGGCGCACAAGGACGGAAGAGCATGGAGGCAGGTCGATGTCTTCTGTGACGAGGGCTTTTATACATGGCGGTGAAGGAGCAGCGTCCGGCAGGGATTGGGGCAGAGCACAGAACCCGACTTCAGCGCGAGCGCAATCGATGACAGCGGCATGACGAGAAAGGAAATCCCAGCCCAAAATAACAGAGTGAGAACAACACGGCAGTACGACGAACTCGATCGTGTAGAGGACATCCTGAATTAAAACTAGAGCGGTACAAGCTGCCGACGGCTTGATGTGCTGAGCGCTGGCCGTGCGCAGCGAGAGACCGGCAATTGGCGTCTTAACTTTCTTCAAGCGGCGACAAAGGTTAGCGTCTATTACTGAAATTGCGGCGCCAGTGTCTACAAGGGCCATGACAGAAATTCCCTCGACCGAAACGTCAATAAGGTTCGCAGGGGACAGCTGAGGTCTTTGGTAGTTCGACGAGGACGCAGTTCTTGCCTCAGGAACCCCGACATCTAGTTTTCCTCTTGAGAATTACTTGGGCGGCGACGCATCGGAGAAATGGAGCGTCGTCGCAGCGAAGGGGAACGGCGGTCGGTAATCGCTGAACGGTCGGGGGAGAAAGGACGAGGGGACGCACGGGGCTCAGCAGACGCGGAGTACTGACGCGCTGGAGGCCAGTACCCGAACGGCGGTGCCGAAACTGGGAGACGGCGACGGCAATGGCGCGCTACGTGGCCAGGCAATCCGCAAGTGTAGCAAATAGGCCGGTTATCCGTAGTGCGCCAAGGATCTCGGTCTCGTGGAGATGGTCGCAGATAAGGTGCCGGCGCTTGTACGGGCACTGACATTATAGGGTACGTAGGCGGCCGAGGTTGTGCGACGACTTCAGCGTAAGTCATTGGACGGGCGACAGGTTTTGGGGCGTCGTTGCCATAATTCAGAGGGGTGGCGACTGGTCTTGGGGCGGCGTCAGCGTACGCCAGCGGAGCTGCGACAGGTGGTGATGAATGCGCTGACGGAAGCGCCTCAGCAACCTGCTCTCGAATTGCATGTTGGAGAGCCGGGGCCAAATATGGTGGCGACCCTTGAGGGCTAGGCAAAAGCGAAAGCTGACGGGCCACCTCCTCACGTACAAAGCCCTTCATTTGCTGCAGCAGATAGGAGCTGTCAGCTGCGGGTGTCAGTCCAGAAAGTGACTCTGGCTGAGCTGAGTGTTGACGAGTCAGGACCCTCTGCTTACGCAGCTCCTCGATGCTCTGGCACAGCGTGATGACTTCCGAAACGGTGCGCAAGTCCCGAGCGAGCAGCATTTGAAAAGCGTCATCATCAATGCCTTTCAAGATCTGCTTGATCTTGTCAGCTTCCGGCATGCTGACGTTCACTCGGTTGCAGAGGGCGATTACGTCTTCTATGTAGCTAGTGAAGCTTTCGCCGACCTGCTGCGACCGTTCACGCAAGCGTTGTTCGGCGCGAAGTTGTCTGACAGCTGGGCGACCAAACACTTCTGAGAACTTAGTCTTGAAGGCTGACCAAGCCGCAACGTCCCCTTCATGGTTGCGGTACCATAAGTTTGCGACGCCGGTAAGATAAAAAATTACATTGTTGAGCTTTGTCTCGTCATCCCACTTGTTATACAGGCTCACCCGCTCGTAGGATGCGAGCCAGTCTTCCACGTCATGGTCATCTGTGCCGCTGAAGATAGCCGGGTCCCTTTGGCGAAGGGAGCCGGCACAGATGACAGTCGGTGGGCCAGCTTGCACGGCTTGGTGTTGGGTGTCTACAGACATCGCAGGTGTCGGAAGAGTGCAGCTACAGAGCTCCAGAGCCGATATCGTTACCCGGCGACTCCACCAAATGTAGGATGGGGGTTTGTTAAAGGCACTGGGACCTCAGGAGCAGGGCGGCAACAGTCCGTGGTCGGCGAAGGCAAGAACACAGCACGCGCAGCGATGGCAGCGCCGCCGCTAACCAGAACGGTCGTCTTCGTCTTCACACTCTATATATTTCATGCGTTCCTCTAACCTAAGCCCTGTGCCATACCATTTAATCCCCGTAGCTCCTCGAGCACTACTCCTTGGCTAGCCGCATTCGATAAGGTTATTGTCATGGCCATTTCCAGGTTGAACTTCGAATTGCGGCCTGTACCAGTTCAAGGTATCTTAGCACTCTCCGCTACGCCACCTGTGTGCTCGCCAAGTTGGTCAGTTGTGCCGCAGCAAATCGAATTCAGCAAGCTGATGCCCGTTCGTGTATATCAAATAACTTTCGCTAGACTGTTAGAATACATTAGCTGTTCTTAGCTCGTTCCTCTAAAATAAGGTGTGAGCGGCGTCGTCCCCAGAGCCCTCCGGGCGTCTTTCGGGTCTGGAGGGTGTCTTGCGCTGGAGCATATACCGCTTATTGCACTTCCGGGCACAACCGGAGAAAATTGATCTCCGTCAACGAGCCCACATCATCCACCTCTGCACCTCAGGCATATGATGCAGAAGCTTTAAACCTTAGGCTCCCGCTATGGCGCCCGGGTGGTTTGAAGTTAGTTGGTTTCAGCACTTTTCTTAGTTTTGTGCAGTGTGCGTGGCCGTCCGAAAGCCCACCACCGGGCTACCAACAATAGAACTGCACTTCAGTCACACATCGGTGAAAATTCGTTCTAAACTTGCAGCAAATTGCAGCATCTTACATTCGGCACCTGCTCTATCCACTAGTCCATCACTGTAGTGGTCGAGTTATTAGGGCATCCACTAAAATATATTATCTCTAAAATGTTACCATTTCTTCGCGATCATCAGCCAGCTAAGCATACATCACACGGGTTAGAAACTCATAATCAGCTTGTCATTTTCATCCCTCCAGCCTACTCTCCAGTTATGGTTTCTAGGTAGATGGCAGCTAGAAACCGAATTGATGGAAAACTGGAACGCTGTTCCCACTTCGAGCTAGTAATAAATTCGGCCTCACCATACCATTTCCTCTTTTTGTTGCATTAGTAGGTATAGTAGGTAGAGCGACCCCTCTGAACAGGCAGTGGTCCGGTTTCGATTCCTGGAAAGCTGTGAATTTTCTCTACGAATTATTTTCTGAAAGCCCTGTAGGTTTTATTTAGCCATATTGCTGCACTTAAGTGGATCCTAATATATTTACTCTACTACACATTTCCGGATTCACATAAAATATAGACAGAATGTTTATATACGGACAGTTTTCTACTTAAGCACACATAGCTACGCTCTCCATCTGTTATCTTAAACGCAAACTTAGTACAAGCCACATTATGCCACTTTTCAATTTCTTATACAAATATTGGTGTAACGAATCACGTTTATAACTGCTTCGTCAGCCTATTCTCAAGTTTTTGCTAGCAGGGATAAGAAAAGCTGCTCCAGAAAACAAGGCATTTCTGATGTTCCAAAATCTAAATTTTTCTTTTCAGTTCCGGGATATTTTTGTACGATTAACATACTGCTGGTCGGTGATTATTATACTCTTGGTGATTACCATCATTCTCTCTGCTGGCTCATCGGACTTCGCGATCCATCTGGTCGTCTGGCGCGCTGGGCATTGCGCCTACAAGAATGTAACTTTGCTGTTTGCTACAAAAGTGGGCGCCGTCATAGTGATGCAGACTGCATGTCACGCCACCCGTTGCCAACCTCAGCCAATGATGAAGACGGTTTCGAAGAGTGGTTAGCCTCGTGCGAGCCGACGTTGCCCAGTATGGCGATTTATACCAAATAATTGAGGTAAAAGCGCTTGTTCCTGTGTATTCTTCATTTCGTCCCCGTTTGTTCGCGTTGTTTTTTGCATGAGGTAAAAGAATAATGCATAGCTGAAAGTCTGGCTTAGACAAAGGGATGCATTCACTTTTTTCAGGCACCATGAAGCAATTACTAACGGCTTCATTTTTGTTTCGAGCAGTTCTCCTCGCTTAAGCAAGAGCGTGCGTCTTCACAAAACAACCTTACCTACCTTCATGTACTGATACATTGACAACAACCCGTGTCTTGAGATCTTCATTTCTTTGACCACTTGCCAATCGCAAGACCATCAAACTAAGCAATGCAATCGTAATCATGTTTCAGTTGTGGTGTTTATCCGAGATGGACCTAAAAAAGACCGCAAGTCGAACAATATGTTATCAATAACGAGGACTGGCATTCAAGTAGCTCTAGTATTAACCAGAAAGCTGTTTTTACCGATGCCTTCCTAAGCTATCTGCGAATATGTCACAATGTAACTGCTTGGGGCAAAGCAATCATCTCTATAAACACACACTGCTGTTGTACGCACTCTTTTCGCGTGCCTACCACTTCAGAAGTCGGGGGGTAAGGAGTAACCAGTTTGCGTCGCTTGAGAAGCGATAACTGAGTGCGGCAGCTATTGATAATGGACAGTGCATCAGTTACATCAAAATGATAGGCAAGCTTTTATTTTGATAAACGCAATTAAGGCAGAATGAAATATGTTCCTTCAAATCGACATAGAGGCCCTTGTGACCTCTAAATTAACATTCATGATTCTTGCGCCTGAAAATACAATAATGACAGGTTCGGCAATTGAGAATACAATATCTGAGCGGATATTAGTACAGACTGTTGCCAAAGTACAGTTTTCCCACAGCGTCACTGAAATCAACGGCGTGGTGGATTGTAAACTTTTGCAACAGACGGTACATGTCATGCCAGATGCTGAACCGGAAGCAGCAATAAGCCATTAAATAAGAGCAGAGCCCAGCTGGAAGGCAATGGCAGGTAACGTTTCCTTTGTGATGAGGTAGTTGTTCGTCTTCCCGGTGAGCTTTTTTACCACGAAGTCTACTACAGTAAAGTTACCTCAAGGCGGCAGAGTGCGTAAAAAGTGTTCCATACGTTTTCCAGAGGACATCAAAGTCACATATTAAATTAGAATGTTTGCTTTTGAAACATTAGCCTTTAGCATTGTCTTTCAGGCCACAAGTTAGAAGGGTATTGGAATTGTTTGGAGCTATAAAAATAAAAACAAAAATAAAAATATAAATATAAAAACCCTGTGCTATAAAAAATATGACGTATACTTACCTTACTTGTTGCGTTACTATGCTTGTGCCAACTAGACGGACGTAGACACGTTTGTAGAGCTGGTTGTGTGAAAAATAGATCAGCAACGAAATTTCTTGCAAAGATTTTATAGCTCCATCTCCCTACGAACAGAACACCGACTACTCGGTAGCCTTTCAAAGGTGCCGCTGTTCGGTAGCTTTTAAGGGTTAATGTATACATAATTACTAATTCAATCCCTTTTTATGTATCACATGAAAAAATGTCGGGTTTTTAGAGCACAAATTACATGTCCAAAAGATTAGTACACAGCTAGCTCTCCTAAGTTTCTCTTTCCTTCGTTTGATTTTTTCCTTTCCTGTTATGACCCATGACAAGTCAGGGGCTAATAACCTGGCTGCGATGAAACCTTTTTGGACTGCAGCATGTTTATGGAAAGAGCGTGGTACGCGCATATTAAAGTTCAATTTCTATGTTGCTCCATGCCCAAGAGCCGGAGCTTAAGTTCGCAAAACAAATACCGTCAAGCCATGCATTTCATTGACTCCCAAGACAAATAATTAACGTGTCAAATAGTTTACCTTTGCCTTATCTGGAAAACTGTACATATTTTGTCTACCATTACTTTGTTGCAACATGGCTACGTGAGTAAAACCTAGTACTTTCTTAGAAGGGTTGTTTTGTAGGCCAGTTGGTGATACATATTTCAAAAAATGCTTCGCCGCGGCACACAAGGACAAATGTTTGACGCTCTGTGGTGTGTTTTCTACGTTTGTCTTTGTCTGCCGCGCCGAAGCATTTCTTGAAATAACTAGTACTTTCATCTGAGAGCAGCGGACGTTGAATCTGGCATAATCTACTGGCAATAAATATACTGCCAATATATATTGCTGGGCAATATATATTGCTGAACAAAGCAGCCCGTCATTATTTTAAAAGTTATTTACACAGGCAAAATTCAGGACATTTAAACTAGCGCATCGAGATTAGCCATATAATCAAGGTATCTACCGCATCACAAGAGCAAACTTTCAGGCCTTGGGGGCTCACTCTTAAAGGTACACTGGCGTGAACTCGATATGATTTTCGTTCTAAAATAAATTATTATATGTCCTTTTCCGTCTACGCGGATTTGGCAGTAAAACGCACAATTATTGGCGGAAAAATTCATTTAAAAATATTCCACCACACGATTCAAGCTCTTGACGTCTACACCGCAAAAACCTTCGTGTTCGCCTTTTTAAATTAGTTGGGGGGTCTGGGATCTCCTCTCAGATATCATGTCGCTGCACAGCAGCTTACTTGCGAAATCGGCTGGTGATGACGACTCCTGTAGTTCATATTCTGGCCCTTTCTATCTGTAAGTGTTCTGTTTTCAGTGAAACTGGCCTCATCGTTTTAATGCGATAATCTCTGTTTTAAAGTTGGTCTACTGGGTCAAAAGTGGTCCGCAAATTACATAGAAATGGTGGTGCTAAGTAGCCCAACTTTGATGGTTCACAAACTGGAGTATTAAAGCGAAATGAAAGTTTAGGGTTGTATTTCGGCACCCAAATGCCGCTGATACTTATCTATTAGAACTCGGTAGAAAGTACTGTGTAGCTTGCGTAGCAGCGTGGATGCTTCGGTATGTGTTTCGGCCGCCGGCTCGCGTCGGTGGCCGGTGTTCGACCTTTGGACGTGTTCTTTTGTTCGGGTGCCCTTCGGCTGGCGGGCGCCTCAATATGGTGAGCCAGCAACCTACAAAGGCACTTGCCTTTGATGTCGTCGCCCCAGAGGGGGCTAGTCCGGAGGATGTCGTCGATGCGACGGCATCCGTAGTTGGATTGGAACAAGTTTATTGCGTACAGCACTTCGGTGGCCGCAACTACCAAGTAACTGTGAACAGTGAAGCCGCCATTGCTACAATCTTTGATGTGTCTTGCCCCATCACCGGCAAGGAACGCGTCGCCATGATTCCCCTAAGCTAAGCCCACAAGTGACCCAGGTGACTGTTCTTTTTCTGCCCGCCCGTGTACCCAGTGACGCCCTTGCTAAGGCTCTCTCTCCTTATGGCCAGGTGCTGCACGTAAGTCTCGGAATCATGGAGTCAACAAGACGCAGACATATCTGCCCGCGGGAAGCAAGTGTAACTACTTGAGGTTCAGGTCAAATAAGAGAAAAATCAGGAATTAAAGCAACGTCTAAACTAACAGGAGTGGTGCAGCAGGCGCCAAAATTTAGCGATATTTGGGCACCTCATCACGTCACTGAGAACCCGCTGGAAAAACTTGATGTCTTGGCCAACGATCTCGAGCTGCCGCTGCTTTTCTTAGGCGGATATTGAAGCTCTTGGTCAATTTCTCTCTCGGTCTGTCAAGGAGAACGCTAACGACAGCGAGAGTGCTAGCAATTACGCTGAAGTCGGAGAAGGTTCTAGCAAGGTTGCACCTCTTCTTGTACGCTGCTTAAACCGCTCAACCAGAGACGCATGGCTTGCGAAAAAAGGACAGCTAAAGGAATCTAAATCTGAAATATACTTCAGTGGAAACCTGACGGCACAAAACAGGGAGCTCTTTTGGAATATGAGGAAACCGGCAGAAGAAAAATAATTCGAGGTTATCTGGCTAAAAATGCGAAAAACGTTTGTCCACCATGGCCCGAGCAGCCGACTGAAGATACGCTAAGTAACGGACTGGAACACGAGCACTTCGCACCTGCATCATCCTCGAAATGACAGCTCGCAACACATGTCCTTACCACGACGCCGATTTGTTCAAGCGTGCTAAGCTACTACAAGACAAAAACATGTTTCTTTATTCCATATAAATGCGTGAAGTCTCACAAATTAGCAGAATTCTGTGTGAGTGTTTCGTAGTACCTCGGACCATGAATTCCAATTTTTAGCTTTCAGCGATACTTGGTTCGCCAACGATTTTAACGTAGGACAGCTTCAACGATAGAGATGTGTATCAATTTCAAGGAGTGATAAGAAAGGAGGAGGTGCGGACATCTATATAAAGTACTACCGTGATTTCCTCAACATAAGATATTTTTGTGTACTAGAGCAGCACTGTGAGTGCCGCATGCTAAATTGTGGCAGCACCGTATTAGCAGCTATTTGTAGGCCGCCTTCAGGGTCGAAGCGTGTTTTCTAGAATTTCTGGAAAATATGTTAGAGTATTCTATGCAGTTTAAGACGCCTGTTGTTAACTGTGGAAGCTTTAATATCAATGTTTTGTTTGATGATACTAGACAGAGAATGATTCATATTTTCTCTCGTTCGATTGCGGGAATGTAAAAAATTCAGGGAGCACTTTGCCTCTCTAAAGTGCTGCAAGGTGAAATCATTTCTTGGCCCACTGTTTGGTTTTATTTTTTTATTTTTATTTTTATTTATTTTTGTTTCTTTTCTTATCTTCATTGTTTTTTATTTTGCCGTTCTTATTCCTTTTTTTATTCCTTTTACTTTATTTATGAAACCCATGCTTTTACTAAATGCGCCTTTATTCGTGCTCAAACCTTGAGTCTTCGTGGCGGAGTAGTAGCGACTCCGCTTCAAATGCCGCAGGCCCTGGTTCGATTCTCAGCCTCGAAGCAGTTTCTTTTTAAGTAGTGACAAATCTGTAAGTAATCACAAAGTAGTCACAAATCTGCCGGCACGACTGCTAACGACAGTATGAAGCGTTAAAGGCTTTCGCCTTAATACAGGTGCCGACTAGAGTAACAGCGATGTGCAATTCTTTGCAAGATTTATGCTTTACAAACAACGTGATTCTCTACAGTCGATTTTAAAACCAATAAAAAAGCCAGAAAGCCATGGATCGATGCCGACCTTCTAAAGAAAATTAAAATCATTACAGAATGTTTGCCTCTATTATCAGAACGAGAAATATAGACAGCTTGACTGAATTTAAAAGAATTCGTAACAAGTTAAGCTCTGATATTATGAAAGCTAGGACTACATACTACGAACGTAAGTTTGCCGTCATCTTGAATGGCGCTAAACAAGTATGGAGCACTGTAAATAATTTATTGTCCAAAAACAAAAGCGACGGCATCTCTGAACTATTAATAAATCGTATGCCTTAAAGAGGAACATTGGTTGCTGACAAACTTGATAACCACTTTCTCACATCAGGCTCGTCCGGGGCATCTCAGGCAAGTTCCTTTGATTATACAACATATGTTGCGTCCAGCATCGAGAGGCCAATATTCTTGCTTCCAACAACAGAGTTTGAAATAAGTACCATAATAAAATACAGAGCATATGGGGCTGGAGACATAAAAGCTCAACCGAAAAAATCCACCAGTCATATGATCAGTCAGCCACTTATATACATATGCAACCTAATCTTGAATACCAAATTATTCTTTTCGGTCTGCACCCGAGCACCATAACTACTTAGCCACCGCGGCGGCTTGTATATAAAAAAAATTCTAAGTTGACTGTGGGCACTTCTTGCTGTCCTTTGTCCTGCGTGTCCGTCTTGTGGTGCCACAACACTATAGATCCTCACAAACTCGTCTAGATTTCAACATTTTTGCTTAAATTCCATAAATGAACCTGTCTATTGGACGTGCCTTGTGTCTGCAGTCATGCCATCCAGGGGTCACCGAAGACGAATTGAGATTTGTTCGGACAGGTTGCAGCAGTGTATTTTGTGCCAGAAATACAATAGAGTCAGCGTCGCTTGATAACTGCACCGTTATCATAGTACCTTTCAAAATCTTAGTTGAGAAATGGCTCCTTTGCTGTCGTCTGTGCCTGATGGCACTCGGGTCACTAAGATGTCTCCAAGCCTTGTTGTAATCTTCGACTGTAAGGCAGATTCTACTCGATTTTCTGTGGAGTCTTCCTCCAGAAGGAGCCTCGCCGCACTCTGCTTGGTTATTGTTGGCAGAAGGTCATGAAGCAGAAGGAACCTACCAGACGTCTGAATTTTGGTGGGGCTTGTGTTTCCGTGCTTTGCAGGCGCAGATCACCTATCGCATTTTTTGCGTGTAATTTTTCCTCATTGGATGGCTCAGTGATGGTCGACGGTGTTTTTTTTCTGTTTTTTTAATGTAAAGCTTTTGTAAAAAATTCCCAGGCCGCTTCAAAGACGGCCGGAGTGGCTTCTGCTCGCTTCTGTGGCCTGATGCATGCTCTGGTACCTGTCGGCTACAAGGATGAACGTTGAGTGGGCTTACGTTCCTCTGGCGTTGTTGCTCTCCTGAGAACACGCGACCGAACCTGTGCGCTGCTTGTCTTGACTGCTGGCGCCTCTAATTGCGCTGCGTCAGCGCACTCGTCGCTAATAAGAAGAGAAGTTTATGGATGTCAACGGGTGACTTAGCTAAGGCAATATTTGTCTCGGCAGCTTGGCTTTTGCCTCTTCCGCCTATGCAAACGGGAAGCCCGTGAGCATAAATCAGCCAATAACCAATCCATTCAGGGAGCTCAAGCGACATTAGCACCAATGGCATGTACGACAATGGTATGCTATTCGTGGCTTGAACAGTACGTTCGAAAGCGGCAGTGATCAGCTGAAAACGAAAGTTTTGGAAACTGAAGCTGAGTCTTGCGTTCGGATTTCTCAGCGTGAGCAATTGAGGCTATCGTGCGCCAAGCACGGAGCAGAAACCCTAAGTTTTATTAGTGATTGAACCAGAAATTGGACAATTCACACTTTGTTTAGACATTTCCTTGTTTTAAGAGTTTAAAGTAAAATGAAAAATCTCTTATTACGTTCTCTACAAACCGCAAGCGAGGATAGAACAAAATACGTACGTTATAAATACAGGGAAATAATTTTTCGCGCTTGCTGAAAATAAAACTAAAGCTTATCGTTGTGTAAGCACACTCCAATTAGCTGTTCCTAGCAACCTGCATTCATTGCACTGTATTCCGACGCGTGCGCTAATAATTATTCGGGAAAGATCTGGCCGCATCTTTCGTGACGCGCGTGCACCGACCGCCGCCGGATTACGCGCGGCTTGGGCAGGCGCGCAACGCCTACGATTCCAAAGTGTGCGCTGAGTATAAGTATTACATGGGTTTTACTCTCAGCGTTTCTCAGGCCTCACATTTGGTTCAATGAAATTTGAGAGTACTTTGAAAGAAATGGTCCAAATTTGTTGAGCCACAGCTACTACGGTAATCGTGTTTGCGAAATTCTAAAAGCTGATATGGTTATTCCTAACGGCGCCTTGCCCGTCTACTCTATCCCCCTCCTCACCCCCGCCTATCCCACTCCAACAAATCCTCTGGAGGCGACTCCAGACCAGAACTCTTCCTACCCCTCAGCGTATATCCTAGTTCCGCCAGGTTTCCCCAGAGTGCACTCTCTGCGGAGAATCACACGCCACCCTGGACCACATCCTTTTCGGCTGCCCTGCCGATCCTCCCCCGCAGGGACAGCCCGCCATCGGTACATGGGAGGAATGGGAGGCCCTCCTTGCGTCGCAGGACCCGGACATGCAACTTCGCTGTGTGAACCGGGGTGCCAGTGCTATGGCCCTACGTGGCCTGGACACATGCGCGTAATGTGAGGGTTGTGCGGTGGCCCTGAGACCTTGCACGGTCCAAACTCGCTCGCGTAATAAAGTTTTCCATCCATATTCCTAACGGCGAGCTACAAGTCGCAATCAGGCGCCTATCGGTAGTAGTTAAAATGTCAACTTTTAGAATTTAGTTAACCACTTTACTAGTTTACATCATTACATCATTACTAGTCTACATAAGCATAGGGAGCAGTTCATCGAGCAAATTCTTTACCGGCCAACAAAGAGCAAGAAACTCATAAGAAAGCAAAGCACCTATCTATGCTACACATCAAAATTGACGAACACATAAGACCAATCAAACGCTTACGGGCCAGTCAGTGATAGAAAGAACAACTTGACCAACAGTGACCAATAATCAATGACCTACAAATAAATAGGAAAAGCACGTGAAAAGGAAGACTGAAAGGCAGCACCTGCATCAAAACGAAAACCTCTAGAGTCAAACAAAGACGAAAAAGTTAACGGATGAAAAAAACGACGCGATGTGACCAAAAGTGACACTAAAACCAGGTGACCGAAAATGCTTCCTCAAGAACAGCGTCCGCGTCAGATCTATTGGATTGATTTAGTTTATGGGGTTTAACGTCTCAAAGCGACTCAGGCTATGAGAGACGTCGTAGTGAAGGCTTACAGCAATTTCGACCACCTGGAGTTCTTTAACGTGCACTAACATCGCACAGTACACGTGCCTCTAGAATTTCGCCTCCATCGAAATTCGAACGCCGCCGCCGGGATCGAACCCGCGTCTTTCGGGTCTGTAGCCGAGCACTATAACCACTGAGCCACCACGTATAAGGCGAAAATAAAGGTGAATAAGGTGAAAATGAGTTCTGTAAGGACCACTTTAAGAACGTCAATAATTAAAAGAAAGTGAACCACAAAACAAACGATAGGACTGGCGAAAATAACTGAGGGATACCGCAACCAATATAAGGCCTAACGGAAGCCTTCTAAAAAAGTGGTCTCCGCGCCACTATGCGAAATGGATGGCCTACTTACACATTTGTTTCCCTCTTTTCTGATGAAACAGGCTTCCACAATCTCTCGCTCAAATCTGTCTTTCCCGGACAACAAGAACGACGGCATTGGAAGTACAATCTATCTTCGGAATTTTGGTGCCATCTTCAGGAAACATCCAGTGTGTATGCAAAATACTCTAGTCCGAGTATTGGAGGCAAGTTCGAATATTTCAAAACAGGCTTCGCGTTTCTGTTGTACTCAAAAAAGACCCGGAAAGAAAAAACAGGCAGTTTGAAGAGTTGAGGCGGCTGGCAGCAAGTTACACCAAGTTTCTAAGGCATCGTGCGCTGGCTAGCCTGCTATCCCGTTCAAAGGGGTCTTCCGCTGTAACCCTAGTCAGGTCGGCCTGCTTCGAGGCGCAGTTCTGCCCGGACAAGTCTAACACATTTCGGATAAAGGACCGAGGTTCAGCCTGCCACTTTGCTCCTAGCGCAAAGAGCTGCATGCCATGGTTCGAAGAGCGGCTAACCGTGGAAAGGACCTAGAAAGAAAAAGAATCGTAAGCGACGGTGTTTTGCTGAATGCAGACGAGTGTTGCATCAAGTCTACCGATAAATCCACACCTTCAGAGGATTTCACCGTCTCTGAAGGATAACTACCTTGTGCTACAGGCCGATAAGGAGGGTGGTTGTCCTGTTATGCAGGCTGGTGCTTTCCGTGACAAGGCTTCGGTTGCTATACAAACAAGTACCTTTGGAATAACGTTCGCAAACAAAAAGGACAACCTCTTCAGATTTTGGAATATTTCCATTTAGGAAGCGTACAAAAGATGGCAAAGGATGAAAACGGAAGTTTTCTTGAGATCTTCACTGAAGATCCACAAGCCTGGATTCCCGATTCGCACCACCGTTTCGGAAAGGGGAAAGCGGCAACGCCGTGTTAGCCAACACCATCAGACACACCTTGGCAACGTGGTGAGCGGTGACTCTTACCTGGAGCATAGTTCTTTGGACGCGCTGAAGCACCTGGAGACTTTGCCACCTTAGGAGTACCCATGTTCGCCATCGGCATTGAAGATCTGTTTTATTCGGTTTCTAACCAAGGTATTTTACCGGCTGTGAGGGACAACATCCTGTCAAGTGGCGAAGTCTGCTTTCAGAACACTGCACGTGGACACGCTGATAATTTCATTACATCGTTAGCATTCTACCTCGAAGGAAAGTTCCATATGCAGAAGAAAAATGATCTGCACCGTCTCATCTGTAGCGCCCGGCCTTTGCGATATCTTCCTTTGTGCCCAGCAGGCATGTTCTGGTCGTCTTCTCGGCGCCTTGCAAGCTGTCCAAGCTTTAACCCATGAACCGCGGGTAATGGCCGGCTTCGACAATGAAACATTCGAAAAAGTTCACCGAATGCAGGACACACGTTGTGTATCAAATTCCTCAAAGTTGAGGGCTCATCTATGTTGGACAAACAGGCCGTTGTTTCAACGAGTGTGCAAGCGAACATCGCCATAATCTGAACAACAATGAAGGGAGCTTCGTTTGTTGACCATTGTAGAAGTTACACTAATTGCCATCCCCAATTCAACAAAACTAAATTGTTTAAGTCCGGAAAAGACAGATTTGAGCGCGAGATTGTGCAAGCCTACTTGATCAGAAAAGAGGAAAACAAATGCGTAAGCAGGTCAGCTCACTGCGCTTAGTGACGCGGAGAACACATTTTTAGGAGGCTTCCTGTAGGTCTGATATTGGTTGCAGTGTCCTTGGGTTAATTTCGCCAGTCCTATCGTTTTTTATGGTGCGTTTTCTTTTAAATAATGGAGATATTATAGTGGTTCCTACCGAATTCATTTCCACCTTTTTAGATCTGACGCCATTAGGTACCATTTTCGTTCACCTGGTTTTCTGTGTCACTGTTGGCCACATGGTACCATTTTTTCACGCGGTCACTTCTTTCATCTTTGTTTGACTCTAGAGGTTTACTTTTCACGCAGGTGTTGCCTTCAGTCTTCCCTTTTCATGTACATTCGCCAATTATTTGTAGGTCATTGATTGTTGGTCACTCTTGGTCACGTGGTTCTTTGTATCGTTGACTGACCCTTAAGCGCTTGATTGGTCTTATGTGTTCGCTTGTTTGCTTGTGTAGCGTAGGGAGGTGCTCTGTTTTGTTATGAATTTGTTGCTGCTTGTTGGCCTAGTAAAGAATTCGCTCGATCAATTGCTCCCTATGCTTTGTCTGTGGTTCCTCGAGTTGGCGATAAAATCCTGCATTGTGCTTCTCATGCTTTTGTAAATCAGCTCTGTTGTCCTACAAAAGGCAAGCTTGGTGCGAAAATAAATTAAGTTGCGAGTGGCGCTGCTCCTGTCGTTTGTCTTCCCCTTTTGTGCTCGTTCGACGCGTCGTTTTCATTTCCTCTTCAAGCATGAACCAACAAGCCTAAACAAGAGTTTTACTTGAGCATACTTACTCAACTTTGCCCTTAACAAAAATGTCAGAGTATGCTACAGGTGGAAAATGTACTACGGGAATGTGTGCTCGGCGCTCGGATGCAGCGCCGGAGGATGCGGATTCATCAGTAACGCGAAGGCTTCGTTTGGATTGTGGCGAAATGCAAGCCGCCCATTGCTGTGCGACGTCAGTCCCCATAAAGAACCCCTGGTGACCGAAATTATCCGTATCTGTTCACTACGGGGCCCATCAAAGTTCATGTGTTATTTTAGGACGTTAAACCCTATACACCCTATAGTTTTTGCGCTTCAGCTCATGCAGTCATCGTTAAATTGTGGGATAAACTCACAAAATTAATATCCAAACAAAATGCGAACATTTTTTTCATCTGCTAACAAAACGCTTCTTATGGGTACATAAGTGTAAATGAAGTGAAATATTTTTTGCACATTCTAGATGCATATGCAGGAAGATTTCATGCGTGGGTTTGCACGAAATTTCATACGCTACGCCGCATATCCCACATTCCTAGCCTAGTCGTGACACATTCCAAGTGAAGCAGTTTTCTGACACGTAGAGCTGTTGACGCACTAAGTTCCAAATACTGCAACAAATGTCAAGAACTAAATGGCAAATATAGGTCAGCGGCTGTAGCTCAGGCAGCTTCCACATGCATGTGGTATCTAGGGAAAAATGCCTTTCACTGGGGCTTTGGAGAAACAAGCTACTTCAGCACAACGAACAGGAATAGCTGCCTTTTTACTTTTTAACATTCACCGCCCAGATAAGCAAGACATGTCGTTGACTGGGACTCAAGATGAAAAAGATGATTACTTAAACACAAGGAACCTGGCTAGATTCATTTTTAATCACGACCATCCAAAACCATCTCCACAACTCGTAACCCGCCACATATACTAATTTACAAGGTGCCTACTGAAACATTATAGATAACAAACTACTGGCGTAAGAGCCAACGCTTTCTGTGAGCACAACGGCTAACAGTGGGGAGCTCTTTGAACTCCAGCTCATAGAGAGACGCTTAAAAAAGACAGCAAACCCGCTGCCCCATTCCAGTACCGACCGGGCGGCAGCCTTTCTCAGAAAACGTAATACCACGCACCGGGAGAAGATAGGATACTCGGAGCACTGCAACATCTGAACGCCACATCCGTCTTACTGCGCAAATCACTTACCGGGAAAAAACGATTGCCACTCCGAAAAACACAAAATGAGAACCGCACACACGCAGAACTCGGACCCTATGCAATGTACGTGCGGTTGGCTACAGAGGCGACCTTCAAAGTGGATCTTTACCATGGAGGCACCCTCTTCCTCAATTGTTGAGGGGGTTACAGAGAGAAAACTCAAATGCGGAAATTATGAAGATAATGACTTTCTCTCTGAACGAGCATTTATCGCTTAGTCTAGAAGAACCTTCAGAAGGTAAGCGAATTTTAGTGACATATAGCCGTGTACTGATTGGCGACTTCGATGCCAAGGTAGGCTAGAAGCAGCCTGGAGATCAGGCCGCGGGCGAATATGGCATAGGCTCCAGAAATACCATGGAGGAGTTATAAGTAGAGTTCAAAGAGCGCAATAATAAACGTACCACGAATACCTCCTTCCGGAAACGGGAAAACAGCAATTGGAAGTGGAATAGTCCCTATGGTTAGACTGAAAATGAAATAGACCTGTAGTGTGCGTTCATCCTGACATCGTAAAGGCTGCGGAGGTAGTCGGGAAGATGATATGTAGCGATCAAAAGACAGTAAGGTCTGAAATCAGCGTAGACGAACAGGAAACGCAAGAAACTAGTCAAGCAGACGCCCATCAACGTGTCAGCTGTAAGAAGGAAAGTATAAATACTAGGGATCTCGCGGCTGAACAGATTTAATTCAGGAAAACTATCATAATGTGCAAGCATAGAATGATAAACTCGCAGTCTCCGTTACGGAGTGTGCTTTAGAAGTAAGCGGCAGGAGGGTTAGACAGAAAGAAGGATCTGATTAAGCAAGCAGAAAACCTGAAAGCCTGTAACCCCCGAGACAGAATAGAAGTGGCAGGGCTGCCAAAACTAATCAATAAGCCCAAGCCAACCGACATAAGGATGTTTAATTTATAGAGAACTGAGCATGTTCTAACGAACAGAGGTAGCCTGAAAGCGGACAAGCGGAAACTGGGCATAGGCAAAAATCAGATGCATGCGCTAAGAAACAAAGAGGGCAATGTCATTAGCAATATCGATAAGGCATGAAAAGCACTCGTACAGCTCTAAACGAATAAATACAGTAAAGAAGGTAATAATACTCAGGTTTCTTTGCCACGGAGCAGATGCGATGGGAGGGCGGCAAAAAAAAAACAGACCGCAGGAGCTTGACCACACCAAGCCCCCGGACGAGCAGCGAAATGGGTCATCCCATGATCATCATCACCAGCCTGACTACGCCCACTCCAGGGCAAAGGCCTCTCCCATGCTTCTCCAATTAACCTTGTCCTTTGTCAGTTGCGACTACCTTAACCCCGCAAACTTCTTAATCTCATCCGCCCACCTAATTTCTTGCCGTCCTCTGCTACGCTTGCCTTCTCTTGGATTCCACTCCGTTACCGTTAAGGACCAGCAGTTGTCTTGCCTTCGCATTACTTGCCCTGCACAAGCCCATTTCTTCCTCTTTATTTCGACTAGTATGTCATTAACCCACGTTTTTCGCCCGGCCCACTCCACCCGCTTCCGATTTCTTAACGTTACACTTACTATTTTTCTTTCCATAGCTCGCTGCGTTGTCCTTAACTTCAGGTGAACAATCTTCGTTAGCCTCCGCGTTTCTTACCGGTGAGTACCGGTAAGAAACAGCTGTTATATACTTTTCTCTAGAGGTATATCGGTAAACTTCCCTTCATGATCTACCCCGCCGCGCTGGCTGAGCGGTTACGGCCCTGGGCTGCTGACCCGAAAGACGCGGGTTCGATCATGGCCGCGGCGGCTGAATTTCGATAGAGGCGAAATTCTAGAGGCCCGTGTACTGTGCGATGTCAGTGCACGTTAAAGAACCCCAGGTGGTAGAAATTTCCGGACCCCTTCACTACGGCGTCCCTCATAGCCTGAGTTGCTTCGGGACGTTAAACCCCAATAAACCAATAAAACAACCATTCATGATCTGAGAGAACTTGCCATATGCGCTCCACCTCATTCTGATTCTTCTCGTTCTTTTTCTCTCATGATCCGGATCAGGTGTCACTACCTGCCCTAAGTAGACATATTCCCTTACTGCTTCCAGCAGCTTTCTACCAATTGCGAACTGCTGTTCACTCGCTAGACTGTTGAACATTACTTTGGTTATCTGCATGTTAATTTTTAGACCCACCGTTCTGCTCTGCCTGTCTAACTCATTGATCGTGTTTTGCGGTTCATGCCCTGAGTGACTAAACAAGGCAACGTCATCAGCAAATCGCATATTACTTAGGTATTTTACATGAATTCTTATCGCCAACTGTTCCCAATTCCGGCCTCGGAATACCTCCTGCAAACAGGTCATGGATAGCATTGGCGAGATCGTGTCTCCCAGCCTGACAACCTTTCTTATTGCTCGTCTTTATGGAGGACCATGGTACCTGTGCAGTCGTTATAGATATCTTCCAATATTTGCACACAACACGCTTCTACACGACTATTGAGCAATGCCTACATGACAGCTGAGGTTTTCACTGAGTACATGCTTTCTCGTAATCAATGAAGGCTACATATAGGGGTCGGATAAATTCTCGATTTATTCTTGATGAAATTCTTGAATGATAGTGTGAATATGGTCTATTGCCGAGCATCTTTTACGAAAGCCTTCCTGATCACTTGGTTCATTGAAGTCTAAGGTTGTGCTGACTCTATTAGCGATTATCTTAGCAAATACCATGTAGCCAACGGACAGTAAGCTGAACGGCCTGTAATTTTTCAAGTCCTGGACGCCTTCGTTTTACGCATTAAGATAATATTACCGTTCTTCTAAGCTTCTGGTAAGCTTGAGGTCACAAAGCATTGCGTACACCGGGTGGCTAGTTTCTCTAGCACAATCTCTCCTGGGTCCTTCAAAAAATCTCCTGGTATTTGATCCTCATCCACTGCTTTCCCTCTTTTCATTGCTCCTAAGGCTTTCTCAACTTGCTCCTTCGTTACTTGCGGGATGTCCCATTGCTGTGCTTGACTGCAGCTCTCAGTAACATTCTGATTATATTCGCTACTGTATAGATTTCTGTAAAACTCTTCGGCTACTTTAACTATGTTATCCATATTGCTAATGACACTGGCCTCTTTGTCTCTTAGCGCATACATCTGGTTTTTACCTATACCTAGTTTTCTCTTCACTGCTTTTAGGCTACCTCCGTTCTTTAGAGCATACTCGATTTGCTCCATATTGCCACGTATCATTGTAGTGTCTGTTAGTTCGCGCAAGGCCGCAGGAAAGGGGTGTTATCATTTTTGTTCGTGACGCGAGAAGCGACTGGACTAATCTCGATTGATCACAGCTATGCCGAGCTGCATCTACATGTTTCCAGATTACTCTAGATGATCTCGACCTGTTATCTCGAAGTTTCCTTGCCGGCTTTAAATTGAACAATGCCGCGAGCAGCGGGCATTCGTAGTTCGACGACCGACGAGCACGTTTGTTGCTTACGCCGCCGCCGAGTGATTCAGTTCTTTTGCGGAAGCAAGTCAGCCCAAATAAAGAGCTTCGTTTCTAAGACTGGTCGGTGTCTTCCTGACCACTGGACTGCCGTCACTACAACGTGACAATATTAAACTTCCTTATGTCGCTTACCTTGCGCTTATTTATTGAGCATGATAGCTCTGCTAGTGATATTCTGTCTTTAGAGTTAGACGCTTTCATGCTGTCGCGTTTCTTAGCCAGATCTTTCGTCACCTAAGGGAGCTTGCCGATATACTGTCGAACAGTCCTACCACCTACTTCTCCTGCGCACTCCATAACGATATCTGTGAGGTTATCGTTCAATGTCGCGTTTCTTAGCCAGATCTTTCGTCACCTAAGGGAGCTTGCCGATATACTGTCGAACAGTCCTACCACCTACTTCTCCTGCGCACTCCATAACGATATCTGTGAGGTTATCGTTCAATGTTTCAACATCTCAGCCACCTTCCTCAGTTAATGCGGAATATCTCACCTTCAGCGAAATCCGGCATTTTTCTACCTTCCCTCTTACCGCTAACTCCTTAATGGGCTTCCGCTTCACTAGTTTCCTCAGTTCCCTCTTCAAATCTGAGCTATAATACGAGAAATTACCATTCTGTGGTCACTGCAACGGACCTTTCTGAGGACCTCCACATCCCGTACGATGCCAGAGCGAGAGCATAGTATGAAGTCTATTTCGTTTTTAGTCTCAAAATTGGAACTTTGCCACCTCCACTTCAGGTTTTCACGCTTTCAGAGGAAGGTATTCATGATCCTTAAATTAAATTATTGCTATCTGGGAACTCTCCCCTACAGTTCCTAGAATCTATGCCATTGTAACCTAATGTATGGTCCCCTGCCTCGTTCTTCCCTACCTTCGTATTGAAGTCGCCCATCAGTACAGTGTACTGTGATTTGCCTTTGTTCATTGCCGATTCCACTCTTCATAGAAGCTTTCAACTATCTGGTCATCATGGCTTGATGTAGGCGCGTAGGCCTGCACCACCTTCAGCTTGTACCTCTTATTAAGCCTAATTACGATAGCTGCCACTCTCTCGCTAATACTGTAAAACTCCTCGATGTTGCCAGCTATATCCTGATTTATGAGGAATAGGAATCCCACACCTAGTTCTCGCCTATCTGCTAATCCACGATAGCACAGTACATGACCGCCCTTTAGTACTGTATACGCCTCATCTGTCCTTCTAACCTCACTAAGCCCTATGCCATCCCATTTAATACCGGCTAATTCCTCCAACAGCACTGCTAAGCAAGCCTCACTAGATAAGATTCTAGCGTTAAACTTTGCCAGGTTCAGTTTCCAATGGCGGCCTGATCGGAGCCAGAGATCTTAGCACCCTCTGCGGCGTCACAGGTCTGACCACCGCCTTTGTCAGTTGCTCCGCAGCCGCGGAGTACTAAGGGTCGAGGGTTAATTTGTTGGTTCATAGAAGGTTGCGGCCAAGTACTATACAAGGGTGGCCAAATCCCGTTCTGGTGAGGGAGTGTGTTGTGGGTTCTGGTCACCGATATCAGGCCGCGCCCCAGGCCTGGTTATGCAATTCCATCTACACGCGCACCTTGCTTTTTTAACCATGTGGAGAATAGCTCGGCACCGGGTTTCGAACACCGGTCATCTTGCACACGAGGCGGATGGTCTACCTTTACGCCATCGCTGCATTTTTCATTAGTGGTGGGACATCCCACTAGTAACGAAAGAAGAAGCAAAGAAAGCCTTAGGAAACTTATGTATACCACTACACCTTGGCCAATCCCCCGACGTGGGTATGTGCCATTATAAAGAGGTGAAGAAGAAGAAGAAGAAGAAGAAGAATAAGAAGAAGAAGAAGAAGAAGAAGAAGAAGAAGAAGAAGAAGAAGAAGAAGAAGAAGAAGAAGAAGAAGAAGAAGAAGAAGAAGAAGAAGAAGAAGAAGAAGAAGAAGAAGATCAAGGCAAAGGAGGCAAGCGCGGTCCTTGGAGCCTGTTCCTGGATTGCCTAACTTTAGATTTACACCGAACCCAACTCTCTTCCTTGGTACTACATGGCCTCGGTATACGCTCCCTCAGGTGGTGTTCACTAATTCCCTGCTGTCAAATATTTCTGTATCAATTATATCTTTAGTACTAGTTGACCACAGGCGGGCTGATACGGCAATCTCCTTCGACAACACCCTCCCAAGGAATGCTAAGAATCTGCCGGCCAATGTGTTAAATCAGCTTATAGAGGAGTGCCTAGATAATTTTCGTAACCATATTGCCGTTTGTAAGACGCCTCCCAGCAAAAAGAAAAGGCAGCGATTGGCACTTACTCAAGGGCTCTTGATTGGAATTACTGATTTCGGGCCCCTGAATATACATACCCCTGTTTTGTCGCTGAGTTTCTGGTCATTGAGTTGGCCTTAATAAGAGTTCCCTGCAGTATCACTTGGGTTATTAGACTTTCATAGAGTTTCTGGGCACTTCGGCATTGTTTCTAGTGAGAGGGCTGATTTTTTAGCAAAGTCCGCCCTTGATAGATTTATTGTCCCGTTCGTCCCGAATACTGTCTACTTGACTCCAGCAGGCTTTCAGCGATTTCAGTGTCTCCACTCCTTGAGCTATGAGCCTCTCCTTGCTGCAGCGGATTTTCAACTCCTGGCATTTCTTTCGAATGTGCGGACATGCACTTTGAGGCAATGTGAGGTGTCCATGAGCCTTTTGCGCTGCAGGATACCGCGGCTAAATCTTTATTTGCGTCGATCGGGGTTTTCTATAACCAAACATTGTGAGTCTTGAGGCGAAATTGAGTCCCAGCAACACTTTTCCTTGCCCTGCCGGCGGTTCGCTGCTCTCTGTTGAATTTACTTGGACATCCCCCTCGCTTGACTCTGGTTTATTCTATCTATTCCAATATTCTCCTCTCCTTCGGGAAGAGCGCCAAGGGATATGCCCTGAAACCAGTGTGCGATTACATTCACGATTATGTAATTTCATCTGGTAGACTCCTCTGCTACAGTCTGAATTCACTACGTTTTCTTTTCCATATTTTTATTGTGTACAAATTCTAGCTCTAAGTCCCAAAATTATCAAAATACTCACTCCCTGTACATGAGTGCGGTTGTATCCGCTATGTACCCTGGCCAATCCCCCACCGTGGGCATGTGCGATTAAGCCTGAGGACATCATCATCAGCAAACGCTGGTGAGGACCAGGTAGCAGCAGATCTCTTCAATGACAGTGTACTTGAAAACCAGCCACCCTGCATACGCACTGCCTTATGACCTCGAGCGTACCTGAAGATTCCAAGAAAGCTAACATCACCTGATCCATGAGAAAGGGGACGTAAAGGACACGGAAAACTTACAGACAGATGAGCTTACTGACCGTTGCCTACAAGGTATTGATTGTGACTAGGGGAATTGCTAATAGAATCAGGGCGACTTTATACATCAAGGAACCAAATGACCAGGCAGCCCTTTGTGACAGCTACCCGAGAAGAGACCATATTCATATTATCATCCACGTTATAGAGAAATGTGCGTAATATAACCAAATCCTTTATATAGCCTTCATAAATTACAAAAAAACATTTGACTCACTCGGAATGTCGGCAGTCAAAGAGACAGTACTGAATTAAGCTTGAAGTTAAGATATGTAAAAATACTCTAAGACATCTATAACGACCGCACAGAAATTATATCCTCCATAAAGACGGAAATACAATTCAATAAGCAGGGGTGTGAAGCAGCAAGACACGGTCTCTACAGTGCTATTCACCGCCACTTTACTGGACGCATTAGTGACTTTGAATAGGAACAGCTGCGCATAATTGTTAATCTAGAATACCTAAGTAAACTGCGATTCGATAATAGCATTGCCTCGATAAGTCACTCAGGACATGAACTACAAATCAAGATGAACTAGAGAGGCAAAGTAGAATAGGGGGTCTAAATATTAACATGCAGAAAACCAAAGTAATGTTCAACAGTCTCGCAAGGAAACAGCAGCTCGCAATTGGTACGGAGGTGCTGGAGATAGTAAGAGAATATGTCTACTTTTGTTAGGAAGTGACCGCTTATCCGGATCATGAGCGGTTAATAACCAGAAGAATAAGAGTGCAGTGGAGCTCATTTTGCAGATTCTCCCAGATCATGAATAGCAGTTTACCATCATCCATGAGTTCTCAGATATTTTTTCCCTCACTAGCTACTCTTCCTGCCGAGGTTATTAGCGCTGTTCCTTGCAAACAACTGTTCTCTGCGTCAATGCGATTCGTTTCCTTTCTTGTGTCCAGCGTTGCCTTCTGCATTGCAAAAGATTTCGAAGCACGCAGAGAACACTCAAGACCACAGCAACATAGAAACTTCACCGCCTCTGCAGAGTGCTTTCGAGCCGGCTTAAGCGTCGACCGAGCCCACGCTGCCCCTTATTAGAATCTACAGTTCGCTGCATCATGCGCTTCTTTTCCTTCTAAACAACACTCTGCTATCCAGCCATCAGAACTGCGTTCAGCCGGTTCTCTTCAAAAGAAACAAAAGTTTAATCGAACATATATGCTAGCGCATCTGCTAGAAGAGGTCTCGTCATGCGTATGTGTTATTAAGAATGTACATCTTTCAACAATCGTATTTAAGTTAAAAAAAAAAGGTCGCTCTGCATTCTTCTTTATTAAGTCTGTTCATTTTCTCTTCTCCGAATAGCACACTTTACGCGTTAGGCACAACTCAAAATAAAAATATAACCTGAAACACAATGTGAAAACTTTCGCCAGTCAAAGGTGAAAGCTCTCTTGCTGCCTTTGTTTGTGTGAGCGCTCGACCAATGTTAATAATGACAGACTTTTATGCACCAAGGCTAGCAGTGATGCCCGAGGCACATGAATGTTTAACATCAGTATCGTTAACTAGAACAGGAGGAGAATCGTTCACTAACACCCGCACCCACATCCTGCACACCATCCGCACCTCGGTTATCAACATCACCGTCATGATCCGCCGCAACGCAAGACACAGGAAAAGCATTCGCGAAGAGGATACTCTCGAACTCGTCAAGGCGCTTGTCATCAGTCGGATTCAGTACGGCTTTTCCTACCACCACCTCATCAGGAAAATCAATACAAGGCTGAAGTCCTAATCGGCACACTTTTCAAACCGCTATCGGCTCCGTCAAGATCACGACTAGTGACTCTTGGCATCAAGAACATCTTCTTTTTTTAGTGCTGGGTAGCGCGCTCGTTGTCACATCCTGTTTCCACTCTTGGACGTGCTGTAGCTCTCGCTCACTCTTAGCGGCCTTCGCAACCATTTGCGGAGCAGGTGGAACATATCAAAGATGACGAAGACGACGATGTCCAACACAGTAAGAGAGGCTAGCGGTTGCAAAACGCAGCACTAAAAATGCGCAGATGGCCCAGTGGTCTGATGCACCAGGAGACAGGAGATGGAGGTTCTTTGTTTGAGCATAGCCTCCTCTAGAGACATCGTTTCAACCGCCGCAGATTCGAAGCATGCTTGGAGAAATATCATTGGGGAACAGTTTCTTTCGGCGCCCAAGCGGAAAAGATAAATTGGTAAATTGGGATCTGAGGAAAGGAAATGGCGCAGTATCTGTATCACATATCTCGGCGGACACCTGAACCGCGCCGTAAGGGAAGGGAGGAAGGTGGGAGTGAAAGAGAGAAAGAGATACCGTACTGGGCCGCTGATGCGGCCGCCCGAGCGCTCACACACCGCGCTTCTCATCCTAGCTGTCCTGGCTCAGAAGCTCATAAACCGCTTCTGCGGTTCCGCGAAATCCTAATTCATTACTGCGACAGCCACCGTCTCTACCCGGCACCTGCCAAAGGGCTGAGTAAGGCGGAGGAGCGACCTCTGTGGCGTCTGCAGATAGGAACTCTTCTCTATCCTGCCATAGAAAAACACTTCGATCCGAACACAGATGGGCGCACCCGCACTGTGGAGAGATCTGCGATATATTTCACATGGTGTGGGCATGTACTCAGAATCCTCACCTTCCCCCACCCCCACCCGAGAGGCATGGGAGACTGCCCTCCTCAACTGCTCCACACTGGAGTCCCAAAGAGCTCTAGTAAAGCGGGCGCGAGACGGGGCCTCGTCGTGCGGTGTCCCGGACTAAGGATACCGACCATGCCGCAGGGTTTTTTGACCCTCAAACTCTCTTTGAATATTAAAGCTTTTCACCACCACCACCGGAATAATTTCGACAACCTGGGGATCTTTAACGCGCACTGACATCGCACAGCACATGGGCGCCTCTTGCGTTTCGCCTCCATCGAAACGCAGCCGCCCGGGTACTCCGACTCGGTAGACGAGTGCCTTACCGCTGACCCACCGCGGTGGGTAACGGAAAAGTGCCGCACTTTTGTAAAAAGATCGCCACGACTGCCGATTGGTGTTCACCTTGCATTTCCGAGAAAATCCGAGAAAAAGGAGAAAATCCGACCCACGTAGGTCAGCGTAATGGAAAACCGCTCAAACACAACTCGCAACAGATGTCGAGACTGGACGGTCTTTTGCTCCGCACTTCTTTTCCTTGCAGTATCTCCCTAAAGGAGCTGGCGAGAGACCAATTTCACTGCTTATCGTGAAAGAAAATTGGACGTCCATCAAATTTGCACCAAACCGCAAAAGACCGGTCGCTCTTCTGTCCTTGAAGAACTGCACGACCTACCGACAGCCGGTCACCTTGGCGTGTCCCGCACGTACGCTCGGGTGCGGGATCGCTTCTTTTGGCCTGGTCTCTATCGTTCCGTCAAGCGTTACGTGGCCGCTTGCGACCTGTGTCAACGTCGGAAAAGGCCCTCCACTTTGCCTGCCGGTCTTCTGCAACCCATCGACATACCTCCGGAACCTTTTCACCGTGTTGGCCTCGACCTTCTTGGCCCTTTTCCGACGTCCCTCTCCGGCAACAAGTGGATCGCTGTCGCAACTGATTATACGACTCGGTACGCCATCACGCGTGCTTTGCCGTCCAGCTGCGCTACCGATGTTGCCGATTTTCTTCTGCAAGACGTCATCCTTCACCACGGCGCCCCTCGTCAACTGCTCACCGACCGCGGTCGTTATTTTCTATCCAGAGTAGTTCACGACATTCTTCGTTCGTGTGACACGCAGCACCAGCTCGCGACAGCTTACCACCCCCAAACCAATGGGCTTACGGAAAGGTTCAACCGCACGCTCACCGACATGTTAGCCATGTACGTATCGCCAGACCACCGAGATTGGGACGCAGCCTTGCCTTATGTGACATTTGCATATAACTCTTCCCTTCATGACAGAACAGGCTATTCTCTTTTCTACCTTTTGTTTGGTAGGCATCCCACCTTGCCTTTGGACACACTCTTGCCGCCTTCTTCAGCCCCCACCACTGCTTACGCTCGGGACGCCATCTCCCAGGCCACGCTGGCTCGCCAAATAGCACGTAGTCGGCTCCAAGCCTCTCAAGTTTCCCAGAAGTCAGCCTACGACCGCCGTCACCAGGCCGTCGAATTTACCCCGGGATCACTCGTCCTTCTCTGGACGCCCTCTCGCAGCGTCGGTCTCTCCGAGAAGCTCCTTTCGCACTACCGTGGCCCTTACCGTGTCGTGCGCCGTGTTACCGACGTGAACTATGAAATTGCTCCCCTTGAAACCTCGCCATCGTCCTCTGGCGCCACCACCGACATCGTCCACGTCTGTCGCCTTAAACCTTAACACGACGCCCACACGTCGCCGCCCTAACGCCGAGACGGCGTTTCAGCAGCCGGGGGTCCTGATGCGGGTAGACGATGACGACAAAGAGCGATGTCACGAGTGGGAAGAGTAGAAGAGGACAACGAAGTTCGGACTGTGTTCTCGGTGCCGCTCGCAGCTGTTCTTGTCTATTTGTAAATAACTGTAAATATATTCTTTCCCGCAACATATTACGGATATACTAGGACTAGTGCTGCGATGTTGCACCCGACAACGTGGGTTCAATGCGAACCGCGGCAGATGCGTTTCAATGGAGGTGATATGCGAGACACATGTGTTCTGTCCCATGTCAGTACATGCTAAAAAATCCCAAGTGGTCGAAATTATTCGGATCCTCCTACTACGGCGCCCCCATATCCTTTGCGTGACTTTGGGACGTTAAACTGGATACCCTCATAAGCATCTTGCCCTGCTTACAGAGCAACTCTTGCTAAAACTGAAGCGCGAGGCTTCCCCCTCGGTTGCTTGTTGCTTGTCTTCCATACCATACCGGTCATGACCTGCACTTTAGGCTCTCAACGCTAAATCATGAGATAAAATCACAGAAAGCCTGCCCAAATAACAATACCACCATTTTTTTCTTTTTCCCAACAGAACATTTTTTTTTTAAATAGATATTTGAAATTAAATAAAGCACCTTTTTGTACCCGGCAAGGCCATATGCAAGTTGATCTCTTGTGTCAGCTTCCAGGAAATTTCTGACGTCATGCTGCATACCTCCCATTCCTTATCTCTATACACCACATTCCTAACGAAGCGTTGAACTGCTGACGCCCTACGTACTGAATACTGCCAATAATGTCCACAACTAAATGGCAAATTTAAGTCAACGTCTGCAATCCAGGCAGCCTGTACACGCCTGCGGTATCTCGGGAAAACATGCAGATAACCCGGACTCAGGAGGAAAGCGGTCATTAAACACAAGGAATCGAGCTAGCTACGTTAACAAACGCCGCCACGAATAACCACCACCACAACACGCTACCCATTACATTTGCTAATTTAAAAGAAGCCTACCGAAAAATCACTGCGAACAACTTGGCGTACAGGAACCAGAACCTTTCCCGAGTGCAACGGCACAGAGTGCGAAGGTGTTTAACCGCCAGGTCATACGAGTACACTTAGAAAAAAACGGCATAATCATTGTTCCGTCCAAGTAGATCGGTGACAAGCATTCCCGGACAACGAGATACGAAGAAGTGGGAAAAAAAATTATGGCCGATTTTCGTGGTTAGTCCAAATGCAATTAGGTGCGCTATAAGTTCGGATTTCACTATATCTCCGGTGTTCAGATCCAATGCTCACGGAATGCAATTGTTGGGATAATGATAGCGGGGTAATGTCCATATATGTGGAACTGCTCATTCTCTACATTCACACATCTCTGGGAGTCTTCCTACCATTCGTGGCTCAGTGGTGCAGCGGTCAAGCCATGCGCCACTGCCCTGCGATGGCAGGTGCTGCCATCGGTGCTACTGGGTTGGCTGGCGACACAGGTTGCTCTTTCCGAGCACCCTCTCAAGCTTAAGCCTAACATGGTAGACAAGTTGCTATATATACATATATATATATATATATATATATATATATATATATATATATATATATATATAGAGAGAGAGAGAGAGAGAGAGAGAGCGAAGTATACGCTTCGTTGAAGGAAACATATTTATTCGACTCGACATTTCGATCACAATACCGATCTTCTTCAGGAGTGATTTTACTTTGTTACTACATCCCCTTTTAAGGGGCGGGCACAGAACAGGTAAGTTCTATATATATATATATATATATATATATATATATATATATATATATATATATATATAAAGTGCGATGAACAGGTACTCAGTAAGAAAATACAACGTCCAGATGCGGCCTCTGCTTTCCTATATATTCCTGTAAGCAGTGAAGTACTTCACGCTTTCGCCGCCCATATATATATATATATGTATACATATATGCAAATACACGTACAGCCCAAAACGCCACACAAAGAAACACACAAGCATAGGTGAACAGTCGACGAAGTGGGACTGCGAAGGAACGTAATTAGTTATCCCCGACGGCCTGTATGAATTTAAGGTGCTGCCTTTTTGGCACTGTTCCGCGCATCTTTCCAGCGCATGATGGATGCAGTTCTTGCTGGACTCAAATGGCAAACGTGTTTGGTTTACCTCGATGACGTCGTCGTGTTTTCTGAAACCTTTGCCGAACAACTTGAACGCTTCCACACAGTAGTAGATGCCCTCCGGTCGGCCGACATAACGCTCAAGGCCGAGAAGTGCCTCTTCGGGTACAAAGAGCTGAAGGTCCTTGGTTATCTTTTGGGTGGCAATGGAGTTAGGCCCGACCCCGAGAAAAGTGCTGCCCTCGCCGCTTTTTGGTTTCTACAACCAAGAAAAGTGCGCACCGCTTCCCGAATCTGCACGTATACTACCGCCGCTTAATCAACGACTTTTCCAAGAATGCCGCACCCCTGTACCGCCTCACGCGCGACGATACACAGGTCGTGTGGGCCACCGAACAACAGGAGTCTTTTCCAGAGCTGCGCCGACGGCTGAAAACAACCCCTGTTCTTGCGCGCTTTGATGAAGAGGCTGACAACAAAGCCCATACAGGCGCCAGCAACATGTGCCTAGGCCCTGTACTGGTCCGGCACCAAGGTGGCATGGAAAGTGTCGTCGCGTATGCAAGCCGCACGCTTTCTCACCCTGAAACAAATTATTCTACTAAAGAAAACGAATGCCGCGCGTTTTGTGGGACACCATGAAATTTCGGCCTTACTTTTACGGCCGCCCGTTCGTGGTGGTCCGTAACTGTTCAAAATTACCGACCACCATTCTTGGTGCTGGCTGGCCAATCTTCACGATCCGGGTTGCGCCTAGCTCCATAGAGCCTCTGCCTCCAACATTTCGACTACACGAGTGTGTATAAATATTGTCAAGCGCACGAATACGTTGCCGCACTCTCGCGCGCGCCGGTCGAGCTAGCAGAAAAAAGCATGGACCACAAGGGGGGTTTTCTTGGAGTTCTCATCGACTTTGACATAATGACCCGACAGCGAGCTGATCCAGGTGGTGGTGGTGAAAATATATTAATGAAATAGTTTAGGAGGTTTTAGCGGCGGTTGGAGCTCTCAGTCTGGAACCCCATTGGCGTAGGCTGCTGTCCGGGCTCTTTCGATGAGTTGTTTTTCACTCTTTTCATCCGAGCTGGTCAGAGCTGCCTCCCAGCCCTCCTGCGTTGGCTGGTTATTAAGAGTGATCGCCTGATTTTGTTGGCAGGCCCGTAACATACGGTACATGTCCGCCTTCTCTCCGCAGAATTTGCATTGTGAGTCAAATGACTCTGGGTCTATGGCATGTAGTCTTCGTGGGTTGTTGTAAGTGTTGGTCTGTAGCTTTCGGAGGTGTTGTTCCTCCCCTTTATCTAGTGTCTTAGCCGGCGGAGGGTAGACCCGGCGGCATCATCTTAAGTGCTCAAGTAGTATGTCAGGGTAAGTTACCAGATCCAGACCTGATCCAGACGTGATCCAGACCTGTGACCTGTCATTCATTACCTGGGGCGCCGAGCTGCTTACGTACCTCGACAATTTTTTAGAAACCTGCCCGGCTGCAGCCTCCAGAACAGCATTTTGTTCAAGAAAAAAGTCAGCACTGTCGACTGAACGCACCTCCCCGTCGTGCCGTCATGCCCTCCGCGCAGATATCCTTATGGCTTGCCACGATGAGCACTCTTCCGGCCACTTGGGCTTTGCAAGCGCAGTTGCCCTCGCGCACCAAGCGTGCTATTGGCAAAATTCTCTGACACCGTCTAGCGTTACGTAAGACGCTGCCGCGAGTTCCAACGTCGTAAGACGCCCCCTCTCAAGCTCGAATGTTTGCTTTAACCTACTGAACCGCCTCGGTCGGCGTTTGGCCATGTCGGAATCGACCTTTTTGGCGCATTTCACCTGTCATCGGCAGGTCACAAATGGATTATATTCGTGACCGACTATATAACACGGTATGCGGAAACTAAGGCGGTGCAGCGTGCACGTCCAGTTTTCAAGTCGAAAGCCTTTAATGCTTCATCGTTGTCGACAGAAGGTTGTTTGCAGAAGCTTATCAACAGGGGAGTCACTCTTTTGACGGGTGTCCACCGAGATATATGAGACAGATACTGCGTAATTTCTTTTCCTCAAATATAATTTTCATTTTCTTCATTACGGCCCCTCTTTCTTCTTTCACTCCCACTTCCTCGCTTCCTGTACGGTGCGGTTCGGGTGTCCACCGAGATGACAGAGAATTACTGCGTCATTTCCTATCCACAAAAAGCGTTGCGTTCGAAGGGCAAGGCATCGCGCCGAACTGGTAGTGGCGTTCCGTGGAGTCCCCGGTAGTACTACAACACGCTGTCGCGTTCCACTCATAAAGGCGAAGCTTAAGCGTCATTAATTAGCAGTTAATTAGTATTTAGTCAATAATCTGTAGTTAGTCATTAAATAGTCATTTGTCATTACTTAGCAATTAGTTACTAATTATGTGTGACATCGTCCAGTGGAGACGTCACCAATGCCCCAGAGGCAGTCAAAGTGGTGCTGAATACGCTTCCGCCTCTACACACATTAGACAGTCAAAGTACCCCCTGAATTTTTATGCGGCAAATAGTGTTGCGTCATGGCGCATCGTCCCTAATAATCACCGATCGAGGCACGGTGTTTACGGCACAACTCATGCACGACGCGTTTGAGCCCCAGTCACACGAGCCATCGCCAAACCTGTGCATATTAACGAACTGGCTCATAGAGAGACTCAACAGAATAATCGCCGACATGATCGCAATGTACATAGAGTCGCACAAAACCTGGGACGAGTCATCATTTCTGTTGCCACTTGTGCAGCCAGGCGCAACGCAGGATGGCTTGTGTACCTATCGCTTGTAGGCACCACGTGCACATATTTCACCACAAACGCGTTTTCACAACACTAACAGCATCATCACACGAAAAACAAGCTGGAAATTTTGACTATCTTGTCGTAACTGCAGCGAGCAAAACTCCCGCGACAGCAGACAATGCAGGAAAGCTCGACTGCAGCGCCACTAGTTCCCGCGACCACAACTTTAGCCAACTCCCGAGCGGAGCTGCGAAACTGAAACCATAGAGGAGGAGGAAGAACATTTATTTCCGCCGAATATGGCGCGGCAGCCACCACCGGGTCCGCACGCAGGCGTCCGGGGAGGCAGTCTGTCGCACCGCGGCCGGAGGACATCCGATCCCGTCTAGAAGAGGTCTACAGCCTAGGCCGCCAGGCGGACGGCGAAGCGCGGAGTTTTTTCGTCGAAGCTTCTCAGCGTGGTCTCCCATTCATCGCTAGTTTTAATCGCGTTGCGCCATGGGGCACGAACACATCTCCAATTTATGTTATCAAGAGTTTCTTTTCATTACCTATAGGCGGCTGCGTTTCGATAGGGGCGAAACGCAAGAGGCGCCCGTGTGCTGTGCAATGTCAGTGCACGTTACAGACCCCCAGGTGGTCTAAACTATTCCGGAGCCCTCCACTACGGCACCTCTTCCTTCCTTTCTTCTTTCACTCCCAGCTTCCTTCCTTCCCTTACGGCGCGGTTCGGGTGTCCACCGAGATATGTGAGACAGTTACTGCGCCATTTCCTTCCCTCAGAAACCAATTTACCAATTCACCTAGAAGAGTAGTAGTAGTAGTAGTGAAAACATTTATTTTTTTTTTCAAAAGGAAGAGTTAGGGAGTAGGGGGATGGGGATAGATAGATGTGGAGCTTCAGTGGTCGGTATTCCCTAGTCCAGGATCCCGTTGGCCTCCGCCGCTGCCTTGGCCCTCGTCACCAGCATAAGCTGTGTGCTCGGGTCGGAGTCAGCCAGGAGGGCCTCCCACTGCTCTAGACTAGGGCTATTTACCTTTGGTAGTAAAGGGCTTTTTTCGCAGCCCCAGGTGGCGTGGTACGTTGTGGCGTAGCCCCCACACCACACGCACTCTTTCGCGTATCTGTTCGGCCACATTTTGTGATACATGGCTCTGCTTGGGTAGGTGTCTGTTTGTAGTCGTCTGAGCGTGGTGCCCTGCTCTCTGTCGAGGATATCCGCCGGAGCCGAGTACTTCTTGCGCGCTCCCAACAACGCCTTCATTGCCTCCCCGTAAGATTCTGGCGTGCTGAAGGGTTCGACCGGCAAACCCGCCCTCCGGTTCGTGAACCCTCGGACAACGGTGTCTGCCATGAGATTTCCCTCAACCCCAGTGTCAGGGACCCAAATGATGGTGTGTTGAATGCTTGTGTTGTTTGATCCATGTCTGTGTTGTTTTTGTTCGAAGAGGATACTCGCGGCTTTTCGGCCGATCCTTCCATCTCTGTATGCCCTTGCTGCAGCCTGAGAATCCGTCGCTATCCAGTAACTCAGTCCCTGCCGATTGGCTTCAGTCAGGGCTAGAGCTATGGCGATCTCTTCCGCTGCTTGTGTTGTCCTTGTGCGCACTGATGCACCAGTAACTATATTCCCATTGTCGTTCACTACTGCTACCGCCCTAGCGTTTTCCTTCGTTCTGTACTTGGACGCGTCAACATACAGAGCCATCTGTTTTTTCTTTAGGAACCTGTCCAACTCCAATGATCTCGCCGCCCGTCTTCCTTCGTGGTTCTTGGGGTCCATGTTTCTGGGCACTGGTTTAACCAAGAAAGTGCTCCTAATTTGGCTGTCAATGTCTGTCTTGTCTTCGCCCTCGTCTTCTGCCGGGTATCCTAGCTTGACCAGTAGTGCGCGGCCAGCGGCTGTTCTTTTAAGTCTTTCCATTTGAAATCTGAGCATGGTTTCGCTGTGCTCCTCATACGTGCCGTACACCCCCATGTTCATCAGCTTCTCTGTCGAGGCGCAGGTCATGACGCCTAAAGCTTGCTTATACGCCCTTCTGATGCATGTTTCCATTTTGTTCTTTTCCCCTTTGTTAGGTTGTAGGTACGGAAGCGCGTACGTCATCCTCGGTATGATGAGCGCAGAAGTGATCCGTAACGCATCTCGCTCCTTCACCCCTTTTCTCTTGTTCGTAATCCGGCTTAACATCCTGCATATCTGTTTCGTGGAGTGTTCCAAGAGCTGGATGGTATGGTCCCGTTTGCCTTTCTCCTGCAGCCACATTCCCAAGATGCGAAGCTTATTTGTCCTCCTTACGGGTTGTCCATCTATCTCTAATTCTATCGTTCCCCTGTCCTCTTTATTTTTGTGAAGTCTAATAAATTCTGATTTTTCTGGGGAACACTGCATGCCGCTAAAGAAAGCAAATTGACCGATCTCATCCGCCGCTCTTTGCAATATTTCTTGCTTGTTTCCCGTCGATCCTTTTGTCGTCCACACTGTGATGTCGTCCGCATAAACTGAATGTTCGACATCTTTGATGTTTTTCAGTCTCCTAGTTAATCCAATCATTGCTATGTTAAAGAGCAGAGGTGAGATGATGGATCCTTGTGGCGTCCCTCTGTTTGGCGTCGTCTTCTTTTCTGACCTTATGTTGTTGATGCCGATCGTTGCTGTTCTGTTAGACAGGAAGGCCTTTACGTATGCGAAGATCCTCTCCCCACAGTTTGTTGCCGAGAGTTCTGTGAGAATGGCATTGTGGCCGATGTTGTCGAAGGCCCCCTTGAGGTCTACGGCCAAGATTACGCCTTCTCGAGTGCCCGATATTTGTTTTAGTACCGTGTCTCTTAACTGGAGCATCACGTCTTGCGTGGAGAGCCCCGTTCTGAACCCGAACATGGTATCCGGAAACAGACCGTTGTCCTCCATGTAAATGCTCAGTCTAGTCTTGACCACTTTCTCATATAGTTTACCGAGGCATGAAGTTAGGGAAATGGGCCTAAGGTTCTCCAAACTGGGTGTTTTCCCTGGTTTAGGTATCACGATAATCTCAGCGTGTTTCCACTCCGCCGGGACCGTGCCCCTTTCCCAGTGCTCGTTGATTAGTCCAGTCAGGCTTTCGATTTGGTCATCACTGAGGTTTCTGATCATTGCATTTGTTACTTGATCTTTTCCCGGTGTTGTGTTCCTTGTGAATGACCTGGCAGCCGCGTATACCTCGTAGTCTTTTATCGGTTCATCCAGCTTCGAGTTCCTTGTCCCTGAATATACCATGGTGCAGGGTGGCACCTGCGTGCTTCCGACGTACCTGGACCAAAGAAAATCTGTAATCTGGGCGTCCGTTCCCTGAAAATTGTGCGTGATACGTTCTATCGTTTTGCTGTTTTCTCTTTTCGATTTTGTCGGGTCTATGAGGTGCCTGAGCAGCGCCCATGTTTTAGCGCTACCCAAGTTGCCGTTTAGTTCATTGCAAATTTGGTGCCAATTATCTCTAAGTAAGTTTGCAGTGTGGTCTTCTATCTCCTTATTGATTTGAGCTATTCTGAGTCTCAATTTCCTGTTATGTTTTTGTTTCTTCCATCTTTTCGTCAGCCCCCTACGAGCCTCCCAAAGATGTAGCAATCGTTTATCCGCACGTGGAAATTCATCGGTGACCTCTAGCTCCGTAGTATTGTCTCTGTGGACCTCCCGTAGTCGTTTGGTCCACTTTTCGATGTCCGTTATCGCAGTTCTTCCGGCTTCATTCTCCAACTGTTCACGGAATTTTTTCCAATCTGTGATTTTTGTCTTTCTCTGGATTGTGCTGAACCTTGTAAGTTTAATTTGAGTTTGAATTACGTAGTGGTCACTTCCGAACTGCTCCCCGGTGTTAGACCATTCGTAGTCTAGGATATTTCCTATGATGGTCAAATCAGGGCTAGTGTCTCTTGAAACGCTGTTTCCGACCCTAGTAGGGTATCTGCTATCGGTAACGATTTCCAGCCCGTGCATGTCCACTCCATCTAGGATGGTTTTTCCTTTCTTTGTATTCATCTTGTAGCCCCACTCTTTGTGCGGAGCATTGAAATCTCCCACAATCACAAGGTGGTTTTGTTTTACCAGGCCGATCACCGCTCTAATGATTTCTCTGAAGTCATGTCTCTTCTTGCGCGGTGGTGAATATATGTTAAGTACGAATAGGCTCTTCTCCCCGCGCTTCTTAGGTATTACCTCTATTAAAAGGTGTTCTATATCTTCTTCTGGTGTCGTGTGCTTGTGCGTAGTGACCCCCTTCTGACATAAAATGGCCACTTTTTTAAATCTTTCATCTACTATGGTGTCGTAGCCGACTATCTTCGGCGAAGTGTTAGTTTCTTGCAGCGCTATTACAGTAGGAGGGTGTTTATGCTGCATTACATGTATGTTGAAATCGGTTTTTTTTCTAAATCCTCTACAGTTCCATTGCCATATTGTAAATTTTTCTTCTGCGTTAGCCATGATGTGACACTACTGCTGCGCCGCGAAGATCTTCGCGCTTTCGTTTAGGTCGACCTGTTCCGGTGCTCTCTTGTTTTGTCTCCTGAACAGTTCTGCCAATCTCTGATCGGTCGCGTTCAGTCTGCTCATGATTTGTTCCAGCGTCGTCAAGACTGTTTTCTGTTGCTCCTGTATTTGGTGTAGTGGTATAGTAGCATCTATTTCTTCCCTTACTTGCGGTTGTACGGCTGCTGGCCCCTGCGTGCTTGTTTTCGTCGTGGGCGATTGTACTCCGTGTACTTTTCCTCGGTTTGTATCATTTTCTTCTCTTTGTTGTCGCTGTTCTATAAACGAGAGCCTCCTTTTTAGTCGTTCATTTTCCTCTCTAAGTTCCCTGTTTGTTTTTTCTAGAGCTTCAAATCTAGCCTGTATCGAATAGTCTAGAGCAGTGGGATAGACTGGAGACTCGCTCCCAGACTGACTCACCTTCTTGGACTGCTTGGTCTTCTGTTTAGATGCGGAAGCGCCATGAGCATTCCCTCGAACCCAGGCGTTGTCGCCACCGTGGTCGGTGGTTCTCGCGTCTGCTAACCCCGGAAAGTCTCCCTCTTTGAAGAACGGCGTTCGGCTTCTGCTGCCGCCGCGCCTGTTCCGAGACGCAGATCTCGAAGATCCGTTCTTTTCTTTCGTTTCGGCTTCTTCGCTGTCGAACCACCGCGGCCTGTGGCCACCGTGGTAACTGCTTTCTTTTTTCTTGCCTTGCTGGTTCTGCTGGCCTTTCCGCTTGAGACGTCTCTTACATCCTATATCGCCCGTGGCGTGAGCTTCGCCGCACCACTCACACTTGGGCTCCCCACACTCGTGTCCGTCGACGTTGGCACGTTTGCATCTAAGACACTGCGGAATGGGTTCTGGTTCTGGGCAGACGTCTGATCGGTGCCCCTGCAGGTGGCATCTGAAGCACACCTGCTTCGTAGGTTGGTAAGGGTAAACTCTGTACAGTCCTCCCATCACTGCGACTGTCTTGGGCAACCTCGGTCCGTCGAACGCGATGAGCGCTGACTCTGACTTGCCGAGCATTCTTGCGTAGACTGCACGAATTCCCGGCGTTGCTACTTGGATGTGGTTCATTAGGACTTCTTGCGTGGTGCCGGCCATCACTCCATGCACCACACCCCGGACAGTTCCCTCCGCCGTGGAGCAGTATGCATTGAACTCGAATTGTTTGTCTCCGAGGCACAACTTCCTCGTCTTTTGCAGAGCTTCTGCCTTCGCGTCATCTGGCGTCCGGACTATTATTATGTTTGAGATGGCTTTCACCGCGACAAGCATGTCGCCGATGTATACCAGGTTGCATTCCTTCACCAGGGCTTGTATGTAATCGCTGGGCTTGAAATCTCCCACTCTTAGGTTGTGGCTCTTCGGTCGGAATACGATTTTGTATCCTCCTTTCGGGAGCTGTACGAAATCTCGCCTGTTACCAGGGAGTGTCTTCAGTTGGTTGTTTGCAGCGGACGCCGGTGGCGCGTTCGGGACCATGGCGTTCGGTCCCGGCGTCCCAGGTTTCTGCTGCTGTGGCTCGCTCGTTCCCACTGGAGTCTTGTTTGCCTCCGAAGGTGTACTTGCCTGACCGGTAGCTTTCCTATCCTTCTGGGCTCTGCGCTCCACTAATTCCTTCATCACTCGCCACGGGGTCTCGTTGACTGGGTAGACTCTTGGTTGTTCTTGCGGTCCCCTCGTAGCTCCAGCGTTGTTGGTGCTTGCAAGCTCCATGGCTTGGGGCTGGTCCGTACCCGGGTTATTTTCAACAACCGGGGCCGTAATATGTGCCGCAGTCGATGCTGATGCCATGCCGCCGTCGAGGCTGCTCAGCCCCGGTAGGGCCAGCGAAGCCCATGCGTCTCCTGCTTCGGCCACGGCCGACGCTACGTCGGCGTTAGGTGTAGCGTGGCTCTCGCCGCCTCAAGATTTCAATGTCCCGTAAGTGGAAAAATATTCTACTCACAGAGATAAAATTGGTGTCCAGATGGTCCTCGTAACTTCACGGAACACATCCAATGAACACTTTGCATTAAACTGGGGTTTTCCGGTCAAGAACACTGACGATTCACGGAGCCCATGCAGAGCACGTCCGCGTTCCCGCGCAGTTGGGTGTCAACCACCACCTAGAAGAAAAGCTGGCGCCTCGTCTATGGGAGTTTGCATGAAGCAGCCTCAATGCCACTTCACCAACCATGGGCGCTGAAAGCAGCATGGGCCGAGGACCTACCGACTGCAGAACTACAGCTTTTCGCCAAAATTAACACAAAAATAAACGCCGCTCGATAATGAGGAGTGCCCTAGCATTCAATATCATGCCTATAAATTTCAATGAACGAGCAGAAAAGCATATAAACGCAGTGTGCCCAAAATAAGAGATGGCTAGCTGTCCTACTGGCCAAGTATTGAACACTACAAAAAATAATAATTCGAGCATAGCAGGCACACTTTTAAAGGTAAACATGTTTTCAAAAAGATGTTGTTGTTTAAACTCTTTAAGAGTTTTTAATGGTATTTCGGAAAAGAGAAAACTTTTTTTATCGGCGTGTGCTGTTGCGTTTTCGCTACTACTGCGTTTGCACACTACGTTCGCACCAAAGTCGTCTGCGCGCGGGGCGCGCCATTTGACGCCTCTACTCAGAAGCAGCCCGTATGCGCGCACAACCGGAGAACAGCGTTTTGGAATAAAACGACTTAGGAGTGCCACTCTGTGTTCACGAAAAATCCGACTACTGTCCGGCACCAAGTAGCTCACCGGCGCATGATGCTTTGAGCATCCATGGCGGCTGAAGTGCAGCGCCCCCAGCTTTCTCTCTAGGTAATAGCAGTAATAGCAAGAAACTCTGACCGAAACTGTCTAAAAACGTTGAGCGACATAGAGCGCCGGAGACGGAAACGAGGACTCTGTGATTGCTGGCTTCGAGCGCTGCGCTCCCGCCTAGCAGCAGTCGAAATGAAGACTACTGCCGGCCTTACGTTGAAGGCCTATCTCAGCCGTAGCCGCTTCGTTTACGTTTGCACCAACGTTAAGATGGACCCTGTTCCAGATTCCTACAATGACGTTCTCGCAAAGAACTGCGGCGTGCATTCAGCGGCGTCAACCCCACACAGCGTGCAATGTTTTTGAGGGCTGAGGCGACGCATCTGGCAAGAAAGTCCTAGCGCCGAGGAGTCGGCAGCGTCGCTGTCACCTCCGAGCCACCGTCACGACTGATGTGTAGCGACTGCTACGTGCAGGCATATATAGATTCTGTATTAATAGTCCTCGAAGGGCTGGTTATGCAGCCCAACGTCTTGCTACGTTGACGATGCGAACATGCCGAGCGGTGCGTTTGCTAACGTGCAGGCGTGTTGAACATTGGCTATAGAAATCTCTTTTTCCTTGTCGCAGTTGCGTGCCGTTGCACGAACTTCATCCGAGGAGCACTTAGAGAGGCACTCATAGATCCTCTGCTGTTCTGCCCTTGTAAATTGGGGCGCAAAACGAAAACATGCGGGCACGCAGAACGCACAGCCGCGAAGCACCGAAAAACATAAAGAAACTCAGCTGGCCGCCTGTTGCACCACCAATTGCAGGTTTTGGTTGACTTTCAACCTTCAGGCTGTCTTTTTTCCGTCTTCCTCGTGTGAAAAAAGCGCACTGGTGGTTTCAAAACAAAACTTATACGCTGCAATATAGACGAAACGTGTAACCTTCATGCACCTTTCTCAACCTCAGAGACCTGTGGCATGTTTTCTCCTATGTCATCATCACGCTTGTACTTGCGACCTTGGCCTGTGGCGGCGATACCTCTATCTTAGTTCTTGCTCTTTTCAAGTTTACAAGACCCTTGTTCTCAGTAAGAGTTGCGTTCTTGTGTTCAGGAGCTTGTATTCTATCGATATTGTCACGTTGTAGTGACGGCAGTGCCGCGGTCAGTAATACAGCAACAAGGCTTGCAAACGAAGCTCTTTATTTGGGCGGACTTGCGCCCTCAAATGAATTGAATCACTCGGCGGCGGTGGAAGAAACAAACGTGCTCGTCAGTCGTCGAACTGCGAATGCCCGCTGCTCGCGGCATCACTCAATTTAAAGCCGGCAAGGAAACTTCGAGATAACAGGTCAAGATCATCTGCAGTAATCCAGAAACACGCAGATGCAGCTCTAAGTGGCTGTGATCTATCGAGATTAGTCAGGTCGCTTCTCGCGCCATGAATAAAAATGATAACACCCCTTTCCTGCGGCTTTGAGCGCGAACGAACGGACACTACAATGATACGTGGCAATATTGTTTTGGTTTGGTTCATTGGGGTTTAACGCCCCAAAGCGACTGAGGCTATGAGAGACGCCGTAGTGAAGGGCTCCGGAAATTTCAACCACCTGGGGTTCTTTTACGTGCACTGACATCGCACAGCACACGGGCCTCTAGAATTTCGGCTTCAAGAAATTCAGCCGCCGCGGCCGGGATCGAACCCGCGTCTTTCGGGTCAGCAGCCGAGCGCCGTAACCACTGAGCCACAGCGGCGGGGCACGTGGTAATATAATCCAGCTGCAATTTCTCCTCAGTGTCCCTTTAAAGCACCGCAGGTGGTCCAAATTATGTGGATCCCATCACTATGACGTCGCTTATTGACCATGTGTGATTCTGGGAAGTCATATTCCATATACTATATCACATCATGCGAGGAGCTCGCAAAATTTTTCTGCAGTTGAGAATCCCAACATTTTTTCTTTCTTTTTGCCAATAGAGCTTTTCTTTGAAGTACATATCTGTAAATTAAATGAAGCATTTTTTGCACATGCTAAGTGCATTTGAACGAAGATTTTGTCCCTTGGTTTCCAGGAAATTTCTTGCGCTCCGCCGCATATGTCACCTTCCTAATATCGACAAGACACATTCCTGGCGAAGAAGTTTTCTGACGCATACAGCTATTGACGTATTGTGTCCTGAATACTGCGGCTAATGTCAACAACTAAATGTCAAATACAGGTCAGCGCCCGCAATTCAGGCAGCTCACATATGCGTGCGGTATTTTGGAATACATACATCTGACTCGGTTTTCGACGAAACAAGCTCTTTCAACACAACGAATCGGGATAGCTTCCTTTTCAACCTCTATCAAACATATCAGAAAGAGATGTAGCTGCCTGGGACACAAGACGAAAAAGCTAATTCATTAAACATAAGGAATCGGGGCAGCTTCATTTTCAACAACCACCATCCACACCTACCGCCGCAACTCATCATCCTTCACGCCAAGTAATTTACAAGAAGTCTACTGAAACCTCACTCGGAACCATTTGCCCAAATAGGAGCCAACAACTCCGGTGAGAACTACGGTAAACAGTACAAAGCTGTTTGAAGGCTAGGTCATACGGGTAAGGTTAAAAAAAATTCAGCAAACTTGCTGCCCAGTTCTAGTACCGACCGGGCGCATGCATTTCCTGAAAGCGGAATACCACGCAACAAATAGAAGAAAGTACATTCAAAGCACTGCATACCTCTGAACTCAACATCGGTCTTTCTGCCCAATTAACTTACAGGGGAACGATGATTACCACTCCGAAAAGCACAAATGAAACCATCGCACAGGCAGCACCCAGGCACCATGCATTATAGATATGGTTCGGTATAGAAGCGACGCTCAATATGAACCTTTAGCATGAAGATGCCCTCTTCCTCATATATTCAGGGCGTTACCAAGAGTCACCAAAATTCAACTGCTAAAATTATGAAAACAAACTCTCCCAGCAAACGCGTGTGCTTAGCCTCCTCCAGCCACGGCTCCAGCAGACAAGCGAATTTTAATGAAGCTTTAATGAATTTTAATATAAAGCATGTATTCCGACCACACCCGGCCTAATGGCTCCATAAAAAGACCCTAGACATAATGTATCTGATAACAACTCATAGAACACTGCGTAATTCTCTTTTCGTTCTTATTCACATCACTGCGCTAGTGCGGCACTGAGTGCTTGAAACGAATTGGAGCAGTGCTTTCATGCTGTGAGCGCCTGCGTAGGGGAGCTTGTACAGTGCGTAAAAACCAGGGTGTTGTACCGGAACCGAAACCGTATTTTTGCAAGAAAGCTGAACCGAACCGAACCGAACCGAATCGAACCCATACTTTTTTTCGCCATCTTGGAACTGAATGCGAAGAGGAAACGATTCAAAGCAGCCGTTCCGAACCGATTCGGTACTCGGCTCAGCTCCACTTTTCTTCCAACGTGGAACGCGTCTTTTTCTGTTGTTGTTTTCAGACAAAATGAGATGTGCTACCACGGAGATTTAGCCACAGAAAGCTGTCTGCGCTAAGCAGGGTGAAAATGGACCTTAGTGCGCGACAACGAAACTGTGGGAAGTGTGGTGTCTGGGACAGCAACCCAGTTGGCTCTTCACTGTGCTTTCGGCGATTATAAAACATTTTACGCCAGACAATTTAGAAATCTTGAGTTTATTAGATTCACATGTTTGCAGGTAATTTCAATATAATTTTTTGCATTTGTATAGCTCAGAAAGCACCGAGTGAGAACAGCTCCCTTTATTCGTGTAATATACCATAAATATGTGAAAAATAGGCGCAACCAGCCAACGACGTTGTGCAGCATTTACTTTCCGACGCATTCGTTGCTTCGAATAGCAGATATAAAGTAGGACCCGCCACGATGGCCCAGTGGCTGTGGCGTTCAGCTGCGCATCCGAATGTCGTGAGCTTGACCCCCATGCCGCGACGGCTCTATTTTGACTGTTTTTTTTTTCATTTATTTACCCTAAAGGCCCACCTGGTTATTACATAGGGGGGGAACATCACGAAAGAAATACAAAGATCAAAATACAATGCATAAATTCAAAGAACACAATACAAATACAAAGACATACAAAGAACAAAAGACGACAGGTAAATCAAAGGTAATGACTTCCGTCGCGATAGTGCACCAAAATAAAACAATGGACGGACTATTACTGGCTAGCCAGGACATACTGGCTGCGGAAGAAGTGGCGATTGCTTTAGCTGCAACACACACTAGCTCGGAATACATTCTTACAGATTCACAGGCAGCGTATCGCAATTACCTCAGGGGCAGGATCGGACCACTAGCAGCTAAAATTCTTCAAGATAGCTACAGCCGCGGCTAGAAACCCACACACAAACACTTAATATGGGTACCAGGTCACCAGGGCATCCCAGGGAACGAGAGCGCACATGCCTCAGCCCGAGCATTTCTCCCCTGGGCACCCATTGCGGATGCCGTGGAACCTCCTACCCCACTACTAACTTATAACGGCATACTTCAGATTATCCCGTCGGGTCTACCCTCCGCCGCAAAAACGCAAAAAGTGCAAAAACGCGAGTGTACTGTGCGAGGTGAGCGGACGTTAAAGAATCGCAGGCAGTTAAAGTAAATCTTGAGTCCTCCAGCATAGCACCCCTCATAACGCTTGCGCCACATCGATGCATAGAACTCCAGATATCATTATTTACAAAAAAAAAGGTTGCATTTGCTGCAGTTCTTTTTTTTTTGAACTCAGACAGTATTTGTTGCATGTCACGGAAATAGGCAAGGAAAGAGAGGCTTGTCGTAGCGATACAAGTATTTAAGAGAAAATATTACTTAGTGTATACACAAAGGGCCAGTGCGGAAATGCATGCGCTCGCTGGCGCACGCGATAATGAGTATAATGGGAATATAAAGAGTATAATGTGAAGGCACTTTTGAATAGAAATGTAATTGCGATGAAATGATTTTGTGTTATGCCAAGTGCTGAAATGATTCTGCCTATAAAAAAGACGCCAATCAAATGCGTGCGCCTTCGTTATTCATTTCTGGGACTGTGAGTATTGATTTCTTTGTCCGGCGAGTTACATCTCCCTCTCGCTGTCGCAGTTAGGATTCTTGGCTTCTCAGACGAGCGCCTTTTGCTTATTGACGCATTTTTCTAGAATGCCTGGGCGACTGCGACTGTGGAGCATTCAGAGCCCTCCCTGGCTGAATCGAATGAAACGCATTTACCATCAATTCTCGGCAAACAATAGAAAAATGGTCTGGAAACCGCGGTGTCCTTGAAGCAGAATAGTATGACGAAACGAAATCCTTGACATGAAGCAGAATTTCTCCGGAACATTCTAAAAGATTTCTTCAGGTTAATATCTAAAAAAAAAAGAAAATAGGATTTGGTGTTATGCGACAAATTTGTTAACAGTATCAGTTGTACTTACATTTATATTTTACACTTATCGCCTCCAATTTCGTCTTCGAATTGAATTCCGGCGTAGCATCTGTGCAGGAGAAGGTTTCTAGAGGGCGGAGGCCTTCTTGAGGTTATAGGGGGGGAACTAGCCTAGGAAGGTGAACCCACCGGGCGGTGCTTCCGGAGGGTTGTGTGTGAAGAACTTGTATAGAATGGAGGTGGGTAGGTTTTGGATATTAGTCCCGAGAACGAACACTGGCGACGCTGTGGTCGCCGCATTGTGACGTCACGGCAAAGACTCCGTCAGCCCGGCTGCCACAGTGTCGGTTGTTTCCGTTCGTTTCCGCTCGCCAATTCGTAAACATGATGACTTCCTGCTGAGTGCCCCACTTCAAATCACGGAAAGAAGCCTATGTTGGCTTCCACTTCTGTCCAGAGTCGTAGAATATGAAGAAAGCTCGCATGATTGTGTTAAGCATAAGGAAGCAACCGTCAGCTTCGGCTGTTGTCTGCAGCAAGCATTTTAAAGATGATGACTTTTTCTGCCCGGTGTACAAGATCCTAGGTTTGTCGTCTACCGACACTTTTCCGTGCTGTTTGTCAGCGAGACTTTTACAGTTATCAGGTTACAAGTACAGGAAGCTGTTGGCCGAACCTACTGAATTCCTGAGCCTTCCTGGGCGTCCTTGCAAGCGGTGGAAGTCAGCGACTTGTCACGTACGCCTTGTCCACATGCATTTATGCTGCTCAGTGGCAGGGCGACTTAAAAAGGGAAACACTGTCAAGTTAAAATTCGAGAGTTTTAGCACCACCATGGAACCTGCGGTTACTGCTACAGTACGGCAAACGTGGCTACGCAAACGTGGTAACGGTAGCAACGGCAAAGCACTACCGTATTTGCCGCACGGCTGTCCGACTGCGCTAAAATTCTCTATTAGGATGACAGCGCTACGGCTGTGTCGCAGCACGGAGATGGGAACCGAATGCCGGAAAGATTGATCCTTCTACGGTAGCATCGATAAAATGTCTGGCCGTCAACACGTGAAACACGACCATGCATGCACGTTACCCTTATGCACGTTGCCTTCGGTTATTTGGGCGTAATAATACTGCTTACATGCTTGTGATTATACTCAAAAATGCGCTTCAAACAAGACCACTATTACAGCCTTAATTGATATTCTGTTTTCAATAAACATCCGCGCCAAACATGCCCAAAGCGCTCACAGCAACTTTCACGACCATGCATCAGCATGAAACGAACTTATCGCATCGCAAACCTGCCAACCATAATTTTCCCCGAAAACTATAACTGGAATAAAAAACAAACATAGAATAGAACTGGCATCACTGCAGTCAGACACTCATTTTTGAAGCACGACCGCACAGCAGACGCCCGGCGCAGTGAGCGCTCAAACGCATGGGCTATCGTCGCGACGTGCTTTGTTTCTCGTACTTTGAAAGCGGCAGTGGTTGTGATTCAATGTAGTTCTGCTTGCCCGAGGCTATACCGCCTCTGTGCGTGTGTCCTAGGTACGGAGTGATGAACAACAAATGTGAAATGGTACCTGAACCTACTCCGTAAGACGAAGCAGCCGGTGCAGTCGGCGTGGACTCAGGGGAGTCCTAGCCGTGGTGTCACATTGGCTGGCAGTGAGAGGGCGCCACTCAAACTTCTCGGGGCTAATAGGCTTGTAGATAGGAGATGCAATTTGTAGTTAATGCTCCACTCCACGCGTAAAAACCTTGAAGGCCATGTTACGGTGCAGATACCAGCTCGAAGCAGCCTCAATGAATAAACAAACAGAAGTAAATTGTGGCATAGGTGGTAATCGAACCCGGGCCTCCGGCTTGCGAGACGGGGACTCTTCTACACCACGGCTGTTCGACCCTTGGAAGTTGGTGAAGGCCAGCCTTGCCACTGCACAGATGTTTACGAAACGTATTTTCAAGATATGTACTAAGGCGTGCATGAATAATTTCTTTACGAGCATATAAATTACAGATATCCCAATAAAGCGAGTAGCGCAGACGATTCCTGTGAATTTCCTTCGTACATGGTGTGCAGTCGTAGCGCAATCATGCAGCACCCCTTTAATCCCCAAACACAATATACGGCGGTGGTCCAGCAAATTGTGCTCGTCTAGTGAATGCGCAATTTCTAATACTCTTGACACACGGGCAAGTTAGGTGAAACTTTCACGCAGTGCACTTCTCTTGAACGAATGACATTTTCGGCGCGCGCTGTCACACGGGAAAAAGATGTGTCATTTTGAAATGACGGTAGTGGCGATGGATGTTCCAGCACTTTTGAGGAATTAATTCGTTTTCGCGTAAATACTAAGAAAATACAATTTTATCGGAAATTAATTACTAATCGTTCGCTAATATAATTTCAACATCTGAATAAATGTTAACTCCAAAAACCACCACGATCCAAGACGTGTAACACCCCTCCTACGTAGGCGTTTCTAATGCGTTCCAACCGGACGTCATGTCATGTTTATCCAAAAGCATGTTCGGTGGCGGTTTGCATTCATGAAACGGCTTTATTTGGTTCCCGCAAGCGACGGCGACGACTGCTCCTTGTTGCCTGTGAAGCATTGTGTGGTAGTCTGGGTCCCACCGGCGCTTCCCGTTAAGTGCATGCGCGTTCAGTAGTGTAAGCAGCAGAAAGTAGATTGAGGTTGAAAGTAACCTCGCCCAGTCGAATTCAGGTCCCTTTTGTCAGAACTACATTCGTTGTCTCTTTGCGTTCAGCAAAACCTGCAAATCCACCCTCCACAATCGCCGAAGTTGCACTCACGGACCCTGCGTACTCATTAGGTCTATCGCGGAAGGTGTCTTCGCCACTTCCAGAGCGAGAGTAGCTGTTCAAGTACGTGCATTCTTTTTAGTTGCGGATTATCTAAACAAGTTCTCATTTGAAAGCACAATAAACAATAAACAAAACAATATGAAGATTTTAAGACCTTTTATTCTCAAAACAAACTTTTTGACGCCGGAGCTCTGCTGTTAAGGAAACACACTCGCCTTGCCGGACTGAGTGGAGTGACTTCACCAAACTGACTACGGGGAGAGTGAGTTCACCAAACTGGCTACGGGGAAAGTGCGTTCTGCAGTGTGCACTAAAGCTCATCGTGTGACACTGCGTGAATGTCACTCGTTGAAAGTGACACTAAACACGCTCGTGTGGCAGGGGTACTGAGTGGTTATGTACTGAGGCATTCATGAATAATTTAATTCTGAGCGTGTAAATGACAACTGTTCCAATTAAACCAGTAGCGAAGTTGTCCGGAACGCACTCAAACGCCCAGCCGCGTCTAGCTGCCCTATACAACACAGTTTTTTCTCTCTAGCCAGGTTCAACGGTAGTCAAACCACCGCTAATTTTTTTACTGGCGGGTTCGCGGATGTGTATCTTTCTTGTGATTGTCTCATGTACGCATCCCATCTTTCTAAAGCAATATGAACCAACTTGCCCAACAACGCATTCTATCGGGGGTGTTTGGGAGGATTGTGTGTGTAGTGGTTCTACGCCTTTTGGGGGCAGAAGGTCTATGGAAGGGTGGTTTTTAGAGGTATTATCTCCAGGAGGCTCTGGGTGAAAGGTCGTAATTGGGAGATGCATCACGAACACTGGGGGCCCAGAAAGGGACCAATCGAAGGCTGCTTCCAAAGACTGGAGGGTGACGGAGGGTGGTTATTGGCTTGAGGCGTTTTGAAGCTGGAGGTGGTAAGGGTTAAGGTTAGTGGTCGCTGAGCTTCTAGAGGTTTGAGGGGGGGGGGGGTGAACGTAGGTGGAGGGTGGTTGAAGGCTCGTAGTTGGAGTATGCATGTATGTCAGTGAGTGCTCGGATGTGCGCTCACGGGACTGTGCTTACTGCTCCCCGGATACGAGGCCTTGTCAGGTTTCAGGCCTTTTGCCTCGTCTTCCACTCTGTGTCGAAAGAAAATAAAGTGAGCTGGACTGAACTCCCTCAAGAGTGGAGGCTTCACAGACACACACATACACACATGCAAGCACACACACAGAGACGCGCGCGCACACACACACGCTGCGAATTATTTGGGGAAAAGAGGCCATGCAGCAAACGCAGTAAAAATACACCGCCAGCCCACTCTAACCCCGAGTGGCGTTCGAATCAATAGCGTGGCAAATAGACAAACTTCGTTTGGTGATGCCTTAGACTACTCGGCCATCTTTTTTGTTCATTTTTACCTTAATTCTATCGTTCTTGCATGGAATGCCAGCAGCCACCCTGACCTCCCTTGTGCCTAACTTGGCCGGGTCGAATTCAGCGATCTCGGCATGTAGCCTCAGACCACCATCGCTCCATTATTCTGTACGCATATCAGAATTCCGCGAGGTGCACACGACAAGAAAGCAAAACCAGTCAGGTAATAAAAGTACCGCAGCGTGCTTATCCATCATGCGGCTTTTCTACATGCTAAGCAACCGTATGAAACCCAAAGGTCACATGTACTCCCGGAGTCTTCCATTACTGGCAGAAACCGTAAAGTGTACGGCGTGACCTCGATGTCTTTTTAAAAATCTGCTAAAGCATGCACCAAAAGATCCCTGCATCGCATAACAAAACGAAGCATTGTTCAATTTTTTTCTCGTTGCTCGCACCAGTAGGAATAGACTGACCACGGTATAAGCGTCCCATCGGCGCGAAGGCACGTCTTAATAACGTAAGATCTACGTGTGTATCAAAAACAGGTTTCTGCGGCCGAATGAATTGACATCCCCTGAACTCGATATATACACTGGCGGCAAGAAAGGTTAGGTAACGCTATAGGTATTTGTGTTAAGGAAGTAACCACCGATCGGAACCTTTGTTCCGAAGAGGCCGTACAAGTATTGTAAGGAAAAGGCAAGAGTGAGAAAACCTAAAGTATCAGCCCAAACCACTATCATGAATATGTCCCTCTATTAAGCACAGCTGCCAGGAAGAGGTAGTTTGTAGTTATAGAAATAAAAGCCCTCAAACAAGTTGGTGCACAGAAAGTGCTCGGAACTGTCACCAGGCTCTATCAAGGGAGCAAAAAATTCTGTCGACGCATAGTATTACTATGAGAGCCCCCCAGAAAGGTCACAAAATTTCTATGCAGCGCATGTAGTAGCGTTTTCCTTGCAGAACGCACCACTCGCAATAGTGTCGGAACGAATATGTTGGAAATTCGCGCCCGTACAGATACGAAGTCCTCCCAACCGATCTAAGCCAGGTTTTTTTTTTACCATTCCCTTTTTGTCAAAACAAGGCAAGGCGGCGTCATTGCATAGGCCAAAATCTTAATTGTGATTGCGATTGTGAGGGGCTTCACGCAGAAATATTCCCTCGCGCTGTTGAGTTCATATGTCATTCGGGTTACGATTCGGTTTTCAAAGTTTCTTCTCCTAGCCATCTTTACTGTCGCAGTTTTCGACGCTGCTTCTTGCGAATGGCTGTTCTCTGCGCCAACGCACGTCGTCTCCCTTCTTTTATCCAGCCTCGCCCTCTGCGCTACCGATTTCAAGCATCCATAGACCTCTGACCACGTCAACAAAAAAGAAACTGCACCCCCAGCACCGAGTGAGATCCGGTTTAAGCATTGACCGAAAGCTCGCAGTGCATCGCTTCAGAATCTGCCACTCTCTGCATCATGCGCTCCTTTTTCCTAGAAAACAATGTGCTGACATCCAGGCGACGAAGCTGGGTTCAGCCGGTTCTCTCCAGAGAAACAAATGCTTAGTCTAACATATATGTTCGCTCTTCTACTGCAAGAGGTCCGTCATGCGTATATATTAAGGACGCACTTTCCGCTTTAAGGGTCGATTTAAAAAGTCACACCACATTTTTGCTTTACTCACTCTCATAGTTCATTTCCTATTCTCTGTATGGCACACGCCGTAGGCGTTAAAAGGTGGCCCAAGTGAAAATAAAAAATATATCTTTAAAGACAATGTAACAACTGTCCCCAGTCAAAAGTGAAAGCTCTCTGGTTGCCTTTGCTTCTGTCAGTGCTCGGCTATTTTTACGCCCTAAGGCCGGTAGTGAGGCGCGAGGCATAGGAAGGTTGAACATTTGTTTCGGCCACTTGAGGAAGCGAAGGTTATATTTTACTAGCACCAGCACTTCAATCTTCAACTTATTTACACTTCATCTAATGCCCAAGAAATACGGCCAGAATCTAACGTGCCGTCTCATAAACAGCCCGAACGAAGTAGTTACTGGGGACCTCTGCTGATGGCGAATCAGGATCAGAGCACGGAAAGAAAATGGCGACACACTGATGTGATTTCCTTGCGTTAAGTGCCCTCTCTTGAGGAACAACCATGATCTACAACATAACGCTACAGGAGAGCTTTCTATGCTTCCAGAGGTCACCGCACCGTTCCGTCAGCAGTCTAGAGGAACTATACCCTTGTTTCTGAATAGTTTTCCTCCTCAGTTTTCTTGATCTTCCTTTTATGTGCGCTGCGCACGGCACGCTATACATAGATTCTAGATTTAATTCTGGCACCGATAAATACGCCGTTTTCTGCCGGACAAACGTAAACAAACGCATTAAGAGCCAGAAAATCGTTTTTTTTGTACAGAAAAAGAATTGCGGGAGTTGCCTTTTAGTCTTCTTAAAACCACTTTCAGTCAGTATTTGCCTTCTTTGGAACAGCTAAAGTTGTCCACGATTCTTGACGTGGTCGAACTCAGTAGGTTTACTCTGCCTACCCGAGATGGAGGTGGGAGTAGGCGGATTGTTTACTGTTCTGTTTGTTAGTGTTGAAGCTCGAACAAATGAAAAATAGATACTCGTTTTGATGAAGAATAATATACCGGGTGTTTCAGCGAACACTTTCAGAAATTTCTGAAAACATTCGGTTCAATATAGCTAAAAATTGGTGTAGCGTCACAGTCTCTCTCCCGACGGACATAATATGCTGTAAAACCTCTCTAATTATCCAGATTATAAACAAAAACCGGGTAATTAAGTTTATAGTTGTGGTGGTTATTGGGTGGTTAGTCCCAATTAGAAGTTTGATGCTATGGACAAGACGATGTCATATCACTTTTTGAAAGAAAGGAAAATTATATTTCTAGAGAACTGCAGCACGAAGAAGTCTGAAGCTATTTCCCGCACACAACCGAAACTGAGAGCACGAGGAGCGCCGGAAGTATGGCGTAATCGAAGCGTCCGCTGGTGACGTGTCGTAATGAATGCAGCGCCGAATTCGAAACGCGTGTGCTAACTTCCCTCGCTAGAGAGTGTAGCTATTTTCGTGCTGTTGTTTTTATGTGGACTGTATACTTTAAGAATGTAGACGGGAGAGTGTGCGCGCGTGTTCGGTAAGATTTTTAGAAAGGTATGAGAGACCGCCGAGATTTCCAGACCTATTTGATTTGCTGTGAAATTGCGGTGTACTAGTGTAGCTGTGATCGGGCGAAGCTCAGCCGTCACTTTCTCATTGTAAGCTGCGTATCCAGTGAGCTGTACTTCTGCGTTCTTTTGAAGGGCTATGATTAACGGTCTGTTTGTTTGGGCCAAAAACTGCATATTCCAGGGCCTTACGTTTGACTCTGAATCCCCTGCAGTTTCACTGCCATACTATAACAAGGGCACTAGCCATCGCGTTTCCCGTAGGGTTCCGCTCGTGCGGGTGGCACTACGTTAGGTTTTAGAATACTGCTGGTGGACGCACGCGCCGACGCGCCGTCGGGTGGGCGGGAGGGTACAGTGTAGGTGCTAGGAAAAGAGCCTGCATTTAGTGTTGCCGAGTTGGTCCTATAGCATCTTCTCCGAGATGATGATGTGCTCCTACCTGCGCTCCCACTGCGTCCACTTAGAGGCGGAAACGAGTCTTCCCTCGGTTCCCGATTCGGTCGACTTCTCACCCGTGATCTAAAGGGACGTTGGCTCGCTAGGCGCATGCAGCAGCGCGATATGGAATGTTGCTGACAGTCGGAGACTTTAACGCGCCCCATGCAGAATGGGGCTGCTCAACTAACAGTAGAAAGTGAACATAACTCTGGGAGACTGCTCAGGCGCAAGCGCACACCCCACTTATCGACCCTGACAAACATACGCGGATTGGTAACAGTGTAACCAGGGGACACGTGCCTCGACCTTGCCTTTGAAAGAAATATCCCGATGTGACATGAGAGAAACTCAACATCAACATAGGAAGCGATCACTATGTGTTGCGCACTACTTTCCGAGCGACGCATTGCAGACTGCTTCACCGGGAAGTGAAGCACAAGAATTGGGACGCCATCAGTTATGTCCGCTCGCAAAGACCGACGGCGGGCATACTACATTTACGACAGTGGACGGAGCGTTTGCTTCAAGACGGCGCCAAAACCTAGACAACAGTGACGCAGGAGGAAAGCGGTCCCAGTCCGGACGCTAAGCTAGTACACATGATGGAAGCACAGCGAAGTATACACGCCCGATGGCGTAAAAATAAGCATAACCGCCGCTTAAAAATTAGACTAACCCTACTTGAAAAGGATATCGAGAAATACACGTGGGAGCTTAGCCGAGAGCGGTGGCATCACACTTGCGAGTGCGCCTTAATGGGCAACTCGGCAATAAGAACACATGGTTTGTGGGGACGCACTCGCCCCCTGTGGTTCGTTTTAACGCAGTGCACCCCCAACTCTGGCTAGCTCCCCCGCAACGCACTCTCCTTCGTAGTGTTACTTTAACTAACAGGGGAGGGGGGGGGGGGTGCTCGCGTCGCAGCGACACCAGCGCCACGGATGGCGTTTTGCTGCGCGCGCGCTGGGGTGACACGGTCCTCTTCTGTTCGGCATCGGGGAAGCACGCGGACGTTTCGCGCACCGCTCCGCTCTGCGCCGCGGGCGCCTCGGGGTCGGAACAGGCTCCCGCCACCCCGTCCCGTCCGGCCTCGGAGCTCTTCCCTCTGTTCTAGCGTGGGCGAACGTTCGCTCGTAACCATGCTGGTGAGTCGGACATCCTCGATTCCTCAGTGTATTTTGTTGCTAGCTGGCGTTATTGTTGTTATAGCAATAAATGCCTTGTTTGTGTCAGCCAGTGTGTCGTTCCTTAGTTCCCGTAGAGCAAGGCCCGCCGTGGTCGGCGAGCGATCGGTAGAGTACGCGATCACGGGGTGGGGTCCAGGCGGTTTTGAACTGTGTCAGCCGCGGTTAAGCGGGGAGAACGTATATTTATCTCCCCCAAGAAAACCCCACATCTGACGCCCAACGTGGGGCCTGCTCTTGGAACATTGGACGACTGTCTGTCCGGCTCGAGGAACGCTCTTTGTCCGTATTTGACAAGTGCTAGGCCTAGTGTGAATTTTGATCGCAAGGACCTGCGGCATGCTTTCTTGAGTGCGAGGTGTATTGCGCTGCAGCATGTTTGTACGTTTCAACATGCTCAGCATGCTTTTTCGTCAGAGAACCACTTGGTCCGCATCGAGGGAGCGCGAGGCCTAGCGCCCGTGGAGTTGCCGAGCCCAAAGCGAGTGAGTACGGAAGCCGCGTGGGTGGTCGGATTTTTCTGTATATATTTTCTCGCTGTCTCTTCTGCGACTCTGGGTGTCGCGGCTCCGGGAGCCGGGTGGCCTGAGGCTACGGGTGCCCCTACGAGCTCGCTGGTATTGCAGCTCGGCACCGGGCGTTCAGCCAGTGTGTCGTTCTTTTGTTCCCGCAGAGCCAGGCCCGCCGTGGTCGGCTTGCGCCCGGTAGCGTACGCGACAACGGGGTGGGGTCCGTGCGGTTTTGAACTGGGTCAGCCGCGGTTAAACGGGGAGAACGTATTTATCTCCCCAATTAAAACCCCACAGGTTTCTACACAAGCATTTACTCGATCTTACGAAAACTAAGACCGAATCTCACAAGACCCTACAGAGGATCGCGCAAGCTTTCCAGGGCAGCGACGAAGAGCTCATGATCACATTGAAAATTCAGTACGTAAACACCTCCCAGGATATACTCACGCCAGATGGGTATTCAGAGTGGGATAATGCTCACATGGATAGGGTCTTTACCGTAGCGGAGGTCAGAGCTGCTCTTAATCAGATTAACACCACCTCGGCAGCCGGGGACGATCGCGCTCGCATCACCAATAAGATGTTGCGCAACTTAGAGGACAAATCAGTAAAGGCCCTAACGGACCTCTTCAACAGATACTGGACAGAAGGCAGCATCCACGACGAATGGAAGCACGCTAAAATCATTTTCATTCCTAAACTGGGAAAAGGACTCGAGATGGGTAACCTCCGCCCAATTTCGCTAACGTCATGTCTAGGAAAGGTAATGAAGCACGTTGTCTTAAATAGGCTCCAAATGCACGCCGACGCGGAAAAGACGTTTCCCCCATCCATTATTGTGCTTTGAGCAAATCTCTCGACTCAGGACAAAATGTGGCAGATACAAGAAGAAATTCTAGATCCAAATCGCATAAGAGCCACGCGTACCATCCTGGGACTCGATGTGAGTAAGGCCTTCGGCACTGTGTCACACTCTTCCATCCTCTATCACCTGTCACTGATTAACGTAGGCAAACGGACATTCGGCTACATCGCCACTTTTCTGAACCACCGCGCGGCTACGCTGCATTTCGGGGACAAAAGTACCGAAAGAAGTTACACTCGACAACAGAGAAACCCCTCAAGGCGCTGTAATTTGACCTTTTCCCTTCTTCCTTACTGTGATTGCCATCCCGCGTCTGTTAGATGCTATTCCACATATACATCATTCTATATACGCCGACGACATCACCATATGGACCAACTCCGGAACCGATGGAGAGATTGCAGAGTAATTACAGCGAGCTATCGACACGGTAAACTCTTTCGTGCAGGGGAACGGCCTTGCGTGTTCACCGGCTAAATCGCAACTCTTAGTGATCAGGAACAAACAAGCCTCACAGGCAGCACCCGACCCTCGGGAAGACATCGAGTTGCACATTGACAATCGTCCAGTACCCCGGTAGCCAAGATCAGGGTTCTTGGCATTTTCATTCAGAATGGTACTCACAACGCGGAATAGCGATTCGCCGTCTACGCGTCACGGAGCACCAGATGGGCGGGTTGATGAGGCGCATTGCTACCCGCCTCAGGGGCATGACAGAAGCCGGCCTATGCAGGATTATTCAATCAATTGATGATAAGTGGAATCACGTGCGCCTGCCCGTACCGTCATATGCGTCGCAGGGACGAAGACGCACTTAATAGCATCGTAAGAACAGCATACAAGGCGGCCCTTGGCCTGCGGGCATACGCCAACTAAGATTGACTGCTGCAGTAGGGAATTTTAAGGCGAAAGCCTTTAATGTCTCATCGTTGTAAGCAGCAGTTGTCGACAGAGAATGTCACGCTTTTCAGTTGGTCGAAACGGTCGTGACGTCACAGTGCGCCAATTTCAAACGGGGCCAATTGTACTTTGGCTAGAAACCATGCAACCAATTGAAGGGACCATATAGTGATGCTCCAAGTAAGTGGGAATGAGCTTAGTTAATTGCTTAATTACTCAATTAGCCTAATTAACTTCTCTAGTCAGGCCATATAAATAAATAAAACCTAGTAAGAAATTGGTCGAGCTCGGGAATCGAACCCCGGTCTTCGGAGTGCGAGACGAGCATGCTATCCACTCCGCCATGCCAGCTTTTTTTTTTCTTTATTGCCTGCCTTTGGCTCATGACATTGCATAACAAAAATATACATAACGTTATATACATACGACACTGTCGTGGTCAGCCAGCACGAGAATGGCTTCGTTAGCTTAAAATTCCCGCAACATACACAACGGCTCTAGTCTTGAGAGCCACTCGGGAGGCTCCGCAGCTGCTTTTTGGATTGCAAGAAACCAGTCCATGCTTTCCCGAAAATAAATTCGGGCCGGTCGTGCGCCTTTGTCACAATGGCAGCCTGCCATTCTGGAGCGCCATATACAGTGGAGGCCCAAGAGCATTATGAGATCAAAAGGTGCCCCATCCTCATTATCAGTGCTTAACTAGCGAATTCCGTGCGCGTCAAGTGGTAGCTCTTTCTTTATGGTCCTTTGTAACACGTCCCAAAAATAAACCCCTTCCCAGCAATGCAAAAAAACATGGTCTATTGTTTCAGGCTGTTTACAAATTAAGCAGTTCGATCCCCACGGTAAAAAGAAATCCTTTCCCTCTAGAAACTTTTTAACTGGTAACGTCCCGGTGTGTAACTTAAAAAAGAAAGTCTTTACTTCTGGTGGCACCTCCATTTCCTTCACCCTTTTTAAAACATCCCCTCCCGGGCCTCCACTGTACAAGGCCCTGTACATGGGCTCTGGGAAAACAATATCACAAAGATCATTGTACAACTTTTTCCTTTTACTTTTCCACAAATAATCGGTGGAAATCCGCCATGCCAGCTCGATGGTTTGGAAGGAAGGAAGGAAGGAAAAACTTTATTTTACTCTAGTCCTTTTTCCTGCGGTTTGGGAGCATCTTCAGAGACGTTTTCTCCTTGATTTTACCCCCAGGAGTCTTCTCTGTCGAAGTCGTCCGCCTCTAATCAGTGGGCGGTTGCCCTCAGTCCAGGGCTCCGCTGGCCACTGCCGCCCGTTGAGCTCGCTGTACCAGACCTTCTTGGTCTTCACAGCGGTCGCTGGACAGCAGAGTCTCCCACTGCTCCGCACTCGGGTTTTGTATTTTGGGGACCACGTCTATCTTTTGGCAGGCCCATGTGATGTGATAGAGAGTAGGTTTTCCGTCGCACCAGGGACATTTGTCCGCGTATATGGTAGGGTGCATTTTGTTTAGTATATGTAGGTTTGGGAAAGAGCCTGTTTGTAATTGTCTCCAAGTGACAGCTTCCTCTCTGCTGAGAGATTTGTGCGGTGGGGGATACCGCAATCTTCTGCCTCTGTAGTTTTGTAGTATGGCCGAGTAATCCCTGGGTGCTGGCGCGAGTTCCGCGGGCTCATCGGATGCTCGGAAAGTAATGTATCCTCGAGCTATCCTGTCGGCCTCTTGGTTCCCTGCCACCCCCGTGTGCCCCGGTACCCACACAATTTTGTGTGGGATCTTGTCGCTTTGTTCTTCCTGGTTTTTAATTCTGTCGCTCGCTGCGAGGAGTATACGGAGCGCGTGACGACCTATCCTGCCATTCATGTAATTTCGGCAGGCTGTTTGAGAGTCGGTGAGTATTGTTAGCGACCGCCCGGTTCTATAGCCCTCCGCCACCGCTAGAGCAACGGCTACTTCCTCGGACTCTGCAGCTGTGCAGCCTCGGAGAGACGCGCTGGTCATTTCGCGTAAAGACGAATCGACCACCGCCGCCACAGCGATTTTGGTGTCTCCTCCTCTCCAAGACGCGTCTGCATACACGGTCGTAGCTTGAGGAGCGTATGTTCTTTCGATGAAGTCGGCCCTCGCTTCTCTTCTGCCTCGATGGAGGTTGGGATCCATGTTTTTTGGTATTGGCGCTACCTTGAGGGTCTTGCGAAGCTCGTCGGGGATCGTTGCCGTCCTCGTCATTTCTCGCATCTGCTCGCGGTATCCGAGCCTCTGCAGGAGCGCTCTTCCAGTCGTTGTCTGCAACAGCCTGAGTTTTTGCGACTCAAGCTGCGCCTCTCGTAGCTCCTCAAAGGTGTTATGTAATCCCAGGGCCATGAGTTTTTCGGTTGACGTGTTGCGCGGAAGTCGGAGCGCTGTCTTATACGCTTTGCGTAGCAGGGCATCCGCTTGTTGTATTTCGTTTTTGTTGAGGCACTGGTAGGGTAGGCTGTACGTGATTCTACTAACTACAAGGCTTCTGACTAGTTTGAGTGTGTCCTCTTCACGCATGCCATGTCGCCTGTTGGTGATGCGGGTGATCATGCGTGAGACTTGTAGTGTTGTTGCTTTGAGCAGGGTAAAAGTGTGAGTACTGCGCTGGTTGGATTGAACCCACATGCCTAAAATTCTTATTGTTGTCTTTTCGGGTATGGGTGTCCCGTCAAGGTAGACGTTGAGTTTTAGGTCCTCGTTGGTTGGGACGGTCCGGTTTTGCTTGCCTCTCCAGACTCTCAGCAGTTCCGATTTCTCGGTCGAGCATGCGAGTCCTCTTTCTGCGAGGTATTGCTCTACACAAGAGGCCGCTTGCTGTAGCCTTTCTTCCTTCTCTCCGAGACAACCCGTGTTTGTCCAGACTGTTATATCGTCAGCATACATTGCATGCCTGATGCCTTCGATGTTCTCTAGTTTTCGAGCTAGGCCTATCATAGCTATGTTGAAAAGTAAGGGGGAGATAACTGACCCTTGGGGTGTTCCCTTATTTGGAGTGCGAATTTTGTCCGATCGAAGGTCTCCTATGCCGATGGTGGCAGTTCTGTCGGACAGGAAGGCTTTGACGAAGCCGTGGATTCTGCGCCCGCAATCCAGCTTGTCTAGGCCTGTAAGGATCGCTTCGTGGCTGACGTTATCGAATGCCCCTTTGATGTCCAGGGCCATTATGACATTTTCTCCCGTCCGAGGTACGTTTCGCAGGACATCTTCTTGTATTTGGAGGAGAACGTCCTGCGTCGAGAGCTTCGCTCTGAAGCCGAACATGGTATGTGGTACACAGTCGTTGTCTTCCATGTAATTTTGCAGTCTTAAAGTTACCACCCGTTCGTAAAGTTTGCCAAGGCACGACGTGAGTGATATGGGCCTGAGGTTTTCAATTTGTAGCTTTTTACCAGGTTTAGGTATCATTATTACTTCGGCGTGTTTCCAATCTTCGGGAACCGTCTCCGCCTCCCAATGTTTGTTAAGAAAGCTGACGAGCTCTTGTATGAGGTCGTCGCTCAGGTTGCGGATTAGGGCGTTGTCGATTCTGTCCGCTCCGGCTGCCGTGTTTCTGGTGGTGTTTCTTATGGCCGCGTAAACCTCTTCCACAGTTATGGGGCGGTCGAGTTTCTCGTTTTCGGCTCCTCGATACGTTCCTTGGTATCGCGGGGGGTTGTGATCGCCGAAACATTTTTCTCGTGCCTTCTCCAGTAGGGTGATGTCTGATCCCTCGAAGGAGTGGATGAACCTGTGGATGGCTTTATTGTTTTCTGATTTTATTTTGGTCGGATCGATTAGTGCTCTTAAGAGATTCCAGGTTCTGGCCGTGCCTAGAGTTCCCCTAAGCGAGTCGCTGAGTTGTTCCCAATTTTGTTTCGCGAGTTGCATCGCATATTCTTCCGCCTTTGCCGTAATTTCTGCTATCTTTAGTTTTAGTTTCCTGTTGTGTTTTTGCTTCCGCCATCTTTTGGTGAGACTGCGTCTCGCTTCCCATAGTCTGAGGAGGTGGGCGTCTACTTCAGGCGTTGCTGTCGTTCTCCTTAGACTTTTTGTGCATCGTTGTCGCGTTTCTCTCAGCATGCCGCTCCATTCCTCCAGTGATTGGATACCGCCTTCAGATTTGTTGCAAGCCCCGCGAAACGCGTTCCAGTCAGTGATTTTCGCCTGTCCAATCTGGCGTCTTATGGTGTCGGATGCTATTCGTGTCCGGAGGATAAAGTGATCGCTGCCTAGATTTTCCATCAGGTTTTCCCACTGTGACTCCCTGCTCTTCCTTACGAAGGTGAGGTCCGGGCATGTGTCCGTGCTCACGCTATTTATTTCACGCTAATTATTCGATGGTTTGGAATAAACAAAGGCACGTCTAGTGAATACGGTGTCTTCGCTCACTGCCATCCTCCTCCCTTCCCTTCCGGCGAGGTTTAGGTGTCCACCGAGATATGAGAGAGAAATACATTTCCTTTCCTCAAAAACCAATTTACCGACGAGCGAGGCGTAGAACCGAATGGGCGATGGCGTTCTATGGACTCCCTGGCAGCGTTGCAAGACGCTCTCGCGTTCCACTCTTAGAGGCGAAGCTTAACATCTTAACCACACATCAGTGACCACACTTTAGGTCAAAAAAGTGCACCCCCCCCCCCCCCCTGAATTTTGACGGGTGTCCACCGAGATATGTGAGACAGTTACTGCGTAATTTTCTTTCCTCAAATACAATTTTTATTTTCTTCATTACGGGCCATCTTAGTCTTTCTTCTTTCACTCCCACTTCCTCCGTTCCTCTACGGTGCGGTTCAGGTGTCCACCGAGATGACAGAGATTTACTGCGCCATTTCTTTTCCTCAAAAACCGTTGCGTTGAAACGGCAAGGCATCGCGCCGAACGGGTGGTGGCGTTCCGTGGACTCCCTGGCAGCGCTACAACACGCTGTCGCGTTCCACTCCTAAAGGCGAAGCTTAAGCTTAATTAGCAGTTAATTAGTATTCAGGCATTAATCAGTAATTAACCATTAATTAGTGATTTGTCATCACTTAGTAATTAGTACTCAATTACATGTGACGCCACCAGTGCCACAGAAGCACTGAAAGTGGTGCGGAAAACGCTTTCGCCTCTACGCACTTTAGACAGTCAAAGTGCCCCCTGAATTTTTGAACACGCTCGCTGAGCGAATCGAAGCCCATCAGACGGCACAAGTGACCCGCTTGTCGCACACTGCTGTGGAACGCGTGATTCTCGACAAACTCCACGTCCACCCCGCTAAAGAGATATGTGCAACATCACATTTATCAGTAAACATTTTTAGTAGACTAGTTGTTAAACCTGTAGCAAAGAACATGCCGCCAGGCAGACACGACGCCCGCAGGAAAGCAAAGACGCAAGCACTTGAGAAACAGTACGAGTACGAACCACCAGCAGGGCACAGGCGCGGCCATAAGTAAACGGAGTACGCTATTGCGTTCACTGTGCAATCACGCTTTCTCCATTGGTAATGAAGAAGCGTTGATTGTCTACAAGAAAGCCCACCGACCTCCTCTACCAGCATGCGCGTACCACGGCTGGAAGTTTCAATTAGGCGACGCGTGAAAAATATTCGAAGAGAGTTGCGTGCTCCGTTTACTTTTGTCCGCGCCTGTACGTGGACGCAGATCAACACACCAAAGGCGGAACATACATGGCATGTATGGCCACTCCAAAGTCAGCCCTCATTAACGCCACAACCTTTCATGCTAGCTCTATACGCGAGGCAGATGAATTAGCTTTCGCACTCGCTATTGCGGATCCCCGCACTAAAATTATTCTAAGCGACTCTAAGAGAGTCATTCAAAATTTCACCAAAAACTCGGTAAGCGCGCTCGCAATGCGAATTCTGCGCAGCCGAACTCTTGACCACAGCATTAATCTCGTATGGGTTCCGGCTCACGCGGGTAACTCCAGGAACGAGGGGGTCGACCGTCTAGCCCGAAGTTTAACCAACCGGGAGTCGCGAGACGGGAGACTTCTCCGAAACGGACGCCCCCGCCAAGGCACCTCGCTCGTACGCGGAGATTACAAACTTTTATCGCGAGCAAAGATGCACGTATCCCGCCCCTCACCCCGACCTGGACAGGGCGCAAGCCACGACGCTCATACGCCTACAGACAAAGGCAATTCTTAGCCCCTCTTGATTATATCTAATCACAAACGGTGAATATGATCCTGCATTCCCGCACTGCGGCGACGGCACGCGCGCCACCCAAACCCATATTTTATGGAAATGCGCTAGCAAACCCCCTCCGACGGTACTCTCGCCAGCTACCTCAGCGGAGGAATGAGACAGGCTCCTGGCCAGTTCAAGAAAAAACGCAGCAGGCCCCCATCACGCGCCGCCGACAGCAGGCCACCCTGTACTCGCCCCAGCCCCAACTAATCCCTTCCATTTTGTGGCAGTAAAGTTGTAACCACCACCCCCACCCTCGCTAGAGAACCTCGGCGCTCAGCTTAGACCGCGGCCGGCGTTATCGGCTGCTTCATCACTCAGACTAAGGGAATTTATAGTTATCGTCGGTTACGGGAACGTCGATTTTGAGAGCCCTGATCGGCGCATCTGCAGGCGTTTGTGCGTTTGCGTGCGTGCGTGCGTGCGTGCGTGCGTGCGTGCGTGCGTGCGTGCGTGCGTGCGTGCGTGCGTGCGTGCGTGCGTGCGTGCGTGCGCACACGCGCGCGCGCCACTTCTGGTATGGCTGACCGACGGGCTCGTGTTTGGGCGTCATCATGAATTCGAATTCATTTACTCACCAGGTTGATCACCTGTTTTCTTATAAACGCTGCGCATCAGGAACCACGTCCGAAAAAGAAAAGCTTTGTCAGCATGGCAAGGAGAGCTTGCGCGGCAGTGGCTGTGTGCTATCGGGCACTTGTTCTTGCGGTTGTGGTAGCGTGTGTTAGCTTTAGTTTCCCAATAGAGCGCAGTCGTTTGCATTTGAGGTGCTTGTCTTGGAGGTGCGCGTGTGACACGGCCATAGCAGTGCCAGTGTTTCAAATCACTTGAATAAGTCGAAGTGCCGCCTAGTATTAAAACGATCGACACGCCGCATTGTGTGAATTGCGGGAATGGCTGCGCTAGCGCAACGCCAGTACTCCACTGCAGAGAAAGTGGACATTGTGATCGCTTATGTGAGCTTGCAAATGGATGCCGAGCTGGCATCCAGACTATGCTGCCTGACATCCTGGTCGTCATGTGCCGACTCACCCCACGTTCGTATCGATATTTAACCGATTTAATATGAGTTCATGTTCAGAAAAGAAAGAGACCAGGGAGCGCAAACGATGATTTTGACGTTGACGTCCTCGCGTTCGGTTCTGTCAGGCCAGAAGTAGGTATCAGAGAAATCGCCAACGCGTACGGAACCAGCCCTGTATAAGTTTGGAGGTCCCTATCAATACACAGCTACTACCCCTATCATGTCTGTCTTCACCAGGAACTGAAACCGAATGGATTTCAGAAACGGCTCGATGTTTCCACCTGGTGCATACTTAACTGTGATAAAGAGCCCTAATTATCGAGAACACACATGAGAGTTTAAATAAAAACGAACGCCCCATGCCAAGCATATAGGCCTCAATTACGTCATATTATTCGCATATAAATTCACCGCCGCTCCTGTTCTGGTCATTGTTGAGCGAGAAACCCGTACGTGTTTCCAAGACCCTTTTTTTCGACTACAGTCAGTGATTGCTTCATTTTATTGGATCACGATGCCTCACCAGAAAGATTTCCGTCCAACTCTCGACTGCTTAAAGAGGGGATAATGGCAGATTCTGTTTAATGAATGGTGCCGTGAACAACCTGCCTTCATCGCACCCGACGGCCTATATGAACATGAACTGAGAGCCACGTTGGTCAGACATGATTTGTACTGCAACAGTGCAACGGTACAAGATCACCGGAAGAGGAAGGGACGAGAAGGGACGACGGTTGTAGTCAGCGCTGTGTGTCGTCCCTTCTCTTCCTGTGGCCTTGTGCCGTTGCGCTGTTGCAGTACGAGTTAGGCCTATATGAATTGAAAGTGTTGCCTTTCAGCCTTTGTTGAGCGCGGGCGACGTTCCAGCCGATGATGGATACTGTCCTCGTTGGACTCACATGGCAAACCTTTTTAGTCCGAATGTATTTCATGGTTGAATTTTTTTAAACCTTTAACCAACATCTTGTACGCCTGCAGCCAGTATTTATTTCCCTGAAGTTGGCCAATATAACATGCTAGCCCAAAAGATGCCACTTTGGCGACGAACCGCTTAAGTTTATCGTCCATATTGTGAGCGCCGATGGTGTCCGACCTGATGCGCGCATAACTGCTGCGGTAAGTGAATTTCCCGTTCCTGCTGCACTGAAACATTCACTTTGTCTGTGCGCCGAGTACCGCCGAGTACCGCCTACTTATCAAAGACTGTCAAACCTCTGACCCCCTTACTGCATGAAGATCCACAGTTCGTCCGGACTATCGGACAACACGAGGCTTTCACACAGTTGTGCCGTTGGCTGCAAACAGCCCCTATTCATGCTAAATACAATGAGGACGCCGGCATCGAGATACACACCGACGCCAGCAACACCGGCGTCCTCGTCCAACACAAGGCGTGGGACGAGTGACCAAGTGTGCCAGTCGCACTTTCTCGCGCCGGAACAAGGCACTGTACCTCGGAAAGAGTGCCTAGCGGTCTTGCCGGCCACGATGAAATGGCAGCCTTACCTGAAAGTAAATTTCACCATGACAGTGCTGCATCCTTCCATGCGTGCCACTCGCAAATAGCACGGCCATTACAATAAACGACACGCTTTACACCACTTCCTCTAGTCTGTGGCAGTTAAGTGCAAACGGTGTTGGATGTCATGTTTTTGTGTCAAACCTACGACCAGGCGCTCATACCGCACACCGAGGAAGCCCGCCAACTTGCTCGTATGCACAGCCCCCGTCAAAAGTATACAGCCCAAGGGGTTTGCTTACGGGACCTGCATCGTGCCCACTTACGCATCCTAAGCGACCGTAATATCTCGAACCATAAATGGCTTCGAGTTCTCAATCCTGAAAACCTTTGGACTGCTAGAGGTGCTAGGAAGCCTCGCTAAACAGTGTAGAAGCAAACTCCTTGGGCTGCATACTTTTGACGGGGACTGTACATCAGGCGCCAACTGGGTATGGATGCACGCCGCGGCAGACAACGACACCGATGCGTGGAGTACCAGCGCGACAGCCAAGTGTGAGTGCGAACCCTTGTACATCGCCCAGGTTTGTCGGAGAAACTTCTAAGCCACTACTCTGGCCATACAAAGTGTTGGGCCACATCATGGATGCGAGTCGTGAAGTCGTTGCCATGATAATTAATGCCTTGACAATTAATGCACCGCACACTCTGACAGAACACAAAGAACAAGGAAGGAGACACCACCAGCGGGTTGCTTTTTTTTGTTGAAGTTAGAGCAAAAAAAAGTGCGCAATGTACAAGAAATGAACTGTAGACGTTTGAGCAGGTTGGTATATATTCATGACGACAAAAGAAGCGCACACTTTGACAGAATACAGAGTACAAGAAGGGAGACACCACTAGCGTCTGCTCTACCACAGTTCATTTCTTGTACAGTAGGCTCTCCTGTTATCGCTGGTGGTGTCTCCATGCTTGTTCTTTGTGTTCTGTCACAGTGTGCGCTGTTTTTGTCGTCATGAACCTACACCAACCTCCCCAAACATCCGCTCTACTACTAAGTCCTTCCCGACACCTTCGCCCATAGCATGAAGTAGTGCACTTACTCTCGATAAAGACAGGAAAGCTGTAGAGTGACTAGAAAAATTTTCCTTCAAGCGACTTTAGGAAGATGGAAACTCACACGCTGTTGGAGCTAGAGCACTGCTTGTGAACAGAGTCCCGTCCGTTTGTTCCTAATAATAAGCTAGAGCAACAAACAAAAAGACACTCGTGGATTGTTCCGATCAACACCTGCTCAGGGTGTTTGGCAGTCACGCACACGAAATATTTCCGTTAGGGCAGCCCCGTTTTTCATGATTTTGAATTATTTTTCGTCCCTGTTAGAAGGTACAACTTGAGACGACCGCCAACGTTACGCAAACATTGCGTGCTCACTGTGAACGACACAACATCATCTAACCATCAAAAACTGTAAGCAAACTCTTTTATGCGCTAAGAACTGCTTCAAGCTTCCTTTTTGCACTGAAATCATGTGGCAACGAGAACATTTCCCTCAGCAAAAGGACCAACTTAGCTTCAAGGAATACTAGGCGACTCCGGAACAAATGAATACAGTTCCTCGGTTCGCGCCAGCCAACCGCGCGAACCGAGGCCAACTGGTTGGGAAAAGCCAACCACGAAAGAATTCGGCCCCACGCCAAATTCCCGAATAAAACACGTGGAGAAATTTTTCATTACAAATACGTGGACGTTTCAGGCTGTATGCTGGCATAGCTTTCTAGTCAGGATTAACGTTGAAATACCGGGTAAAAAAGATCGCATATGCGAACGAAGTAACGCATAAAAAACGATCGGATACCTTCATAATTAAACGGTGAGGGTGTCCTAACGAGTCTCGCGGTTTGAAGCAGCAACACAGGCGCATTCACCCAAGGCCCAAGCTATACTCCTCATTAGGTCCCTGCTTTCGACTCAAAACACGAATTCTACCTCGCATACACAACACGGAGAAAACCTTCAGAGTAAGATTCCAGAACACGAGGCGAAATGTTCCATTTCTCGTGCTTTTTCGACGTCTACTTTATCTCCTCGCAGCTTCACGACTACTTTAGTTTAGACCTCGGTGAACGACGAGACATGAACGTACTGCATTTGCTACAGGCTAATTTTAGCCTCTACTGGCGCGAAGGCAGGCACTGAGTGCTGAAACCATTGCTACCTGCACTTAATGGGCCTGGAACAAATGACTACATTGCCTACTGTGTCAGGCGGTAGATTATTGTTTCACTGCCTAACCACTCTCCAGTAGGAACCATGATCACCGAATAGCTCCCCACCAGACTGACTGGTTAATGTGGCATCTTCAACAGAGTGCACGGTTACCTGGAGAGAAAAACTCACGGAAGGGCAGCATTGAGTTGAATCGGCAATTATGCGTCAAAAAATTGAAGCATTACAGAAGAGACGCAATTAGATAAAACTTACCGCACGATGTGGTTCTTGGTTTCTTTTGGCTGTATCTTCTTAAGTTCGTACGTCAGATTGTGTCTCACACTGATATTTTAATATACTTCTTTAGGATGTTTCTTTCCTGAACACAATGTCTAGGTACTATTGCAACATATTCTATGACTCTAGCCCTTTCTCGCCGGAAACACACTAACTACTCTGACTGGTCGCATCAGCGAGTCTTTCGGAAGAAGTTTATTCAGTCACGCGACAGAAAAAGTTTCCGCGCAATAAAGACAATAATTCATTAAATCAACAAGTGAAAAAGGAGAGACAGAAATATATCAAAATATGGTTGTAAACAATAAGAAATGCGTAAAAAAGTTAAGGCTGTACACAACCTTCAAACGCCACTGCAGCACATTCCTTCGGGCGTTCAGGTCGCTGCAAGAATGAGAGCAAGCAAACAAGAAGGCGCTGTAATGCCCAGGGTGAGCCGTTTTTAGGCCATACTATGAAGATTAGCCCTATACAAACAATAAAAAGAGCGGTCAGAGGAGAGACTAGTAGAGCGCATCGGACTGAGGAAGGGCCGTATCACAACGAAAGTGCATTCTCTGCCATGATACTAACGTCTACACCCTCAAGATGAATGGTCGGAGATGATAAAAGCCGAGTTTTCCGGCCATAAGCGCTCTCTCATATCTCGCACCGTGTGCACCAGCGTACGTCTATTTTGGCGCAGTCCATAGTTGTTTCTGTCCGGTCTGAAGACACGTCGGCAAAATGACAAAACAGCTTTTTTGTAACACAGAGAGCAACACAATTTTCTCTAACATTTACAGCTGATTTGAAGAAAAAAATTGCTGAGGCTCAGCTTGGCTAAGCCTGGGGAATGCGAAGCATATTAGTGGCTAGGCTTGGTAATACATGGCTTTCCTTGGTTGAATACTTGGTCATTTTAATACAACCACTAGAAGCCTTCGTCGTGGGGGAAGACAACGGCATGGCTACAGCGGAACGCCGACTAACCCTGAGACGCGCGTTGGGTGAGCGCCTGGATTGCCACGGAAGCCGCGTCTGCCTGCCCGGTGGAGCGAGCGTTTCACCTACACCGAGTGTGAACGCGCGTTCGAAATGCGCGGGAATGCGCGGGTGTGACGGCTAGGGGCCCCACGGCGACGGCGCGAGGTGGAGGCCGGCTCTCTCATCCGATGTCACGTGGTGTGACGTCACGGTGTCACGTGGTGTGACGTCACGGTGTCACGTGGGGGTCCCACGGCGACGGCGTGAGTGGTAGCTCTAGCAATATGCTTCGCATAAAAAAACAATTAACACGGACGAAAAGAAAGTGAAAAGATAGGAAGCACGCTAAACAGATTTCAGTTTCTACTTCTACAAACAAGCCTCCCGAAAATTGTGCAGAACTTGCAGGGGCAGGTGAATTGAAGCTGCGCGGGTAGTAGACGAACTATGGAAGAGAAACACAGTACTCTAGTGCACAGTTTCCACAGTGCATGGTTTGCCTTGACCCCTATCACTGATTGTTTCGAGAGTCGACTTCGCCGAGTGCCTTGCCACGCCTATGCTCTCCACAAACAATTCAAACAACTTTTACAGGCTCCTTGCACGATAGGATTTGCAGACGCAGAGAATCAGAGCAGACATGTTGACGCAGCTCTTCCGTAGAGCAGATCCGCCCATGTAGGAAGCCAAACAGTTGAGCCCCTTAATGCGAGCCTTTAAAGGGCACTTTCTCGCTAGCCTCGTGCGCCTCTCTTCCTTTCCGTTATTTCTGCCGAGTTTTTATCGGGGGCCAGTTAGAGCTGGTCATCCAGCAGCACTGCACTGTGTACGATAGGCCAGTACTAGCAGTTTCAGTTGCAGAGAGCCACCCGGTTTTTGCTTTCGCCCACCTATTAGCAGATATTAGTGAACGTTTTGCGTACGAAGCCGCTGCAAATCCTGACTTGTCTCTACAATGGAATGATAACAGCTCAGGGCGGTCAGGGCCTCCACATCACGACGTATACGTGCCTCACTGCTCGAATACACAGCCTACTTCCGAACTTCGTGGTGTTGCGACCCGGCTAGCATGGCCGGAGACCGGTGATGGGACGAGGAGGATGGGAGACTGGGTTCAGAGGAAGGTAACGAAAAACTTTAAACACTTATTTACATTATTTACATAGAGCGACTGAGAATGAATCTCAGAGGAAGGGAACATCTTCGTCAACCGTGGTCGACTGGAGCTAGCAGGCTTCTCTCGGCCACACTCACAGCCGAGTTAAATAGTGTTCGGATTCCCCAGATCCCTGGCTGGGGAATAAAGTTCTAAGAGCACTGTACAATCGGATGGACCGAAGTACACGCTGGTGTTACCACCCACGGCAGGGCTGTTCCAGTCTCTCGCAGCTGGGTCGATGGGAAGGGGGAGATGCTGACTAATCCAGCCCGGCTGCAAAGGAATCTCCCGCAGTCTTCCAGCGGGCGAATGAACTTGCTTCCCCGCCGGGTGTCCAGAACACGAGTCGGGGACACAGAAGTCTTCAATTAACAGCCAGCGTGAATGGCGCCGCCACGTCGCCTCCGCTTCCGCTGTGGTTGCGCTGACAATACCTCCTGCGCATCTCCTGCCTTCGTAGCTGCTGCCACGGTCACCTGCACTCCGCTGCACTAATCCACTTAGGCTCGGAGGCGGGCATTTCAAGCACCCCACTGCACCGCCGCCGTCGTCAGGTCGTCGGCCTTGTCGACTGTTCTCGGTAGCTGCTTGATCGGGCCCACGTGGCCAGAAGTACGGTCACGACAGTGGCAAGTGCGACAAACGCCTATCATTAAGCACTGAATCATCGCCTCCGACGATGCCCGGCCCATAGGACAACGGCAGTACCGTATCCCGCCTAGAGAACGTGAGGTAATACAAATACAAGTGAAATAGATGCTTACTCGCGGCATTATTCAGCATCTAGAAGCACGTCGTCGTTGCTTGTAGTTCTCGTTAAGAAAAAGATGGGACACTATGCTTTCGGGTAAACTTACAGCAACTTGAACACTATCAATAAAAGAACGATACCCACTGCCTCGCATGAACAACTCACCTCAAGTATGTTTTCTCCGCCGCCCTAAGTACGTTTTCTTAATTGATTTAGAGCAGGTATGGTGAAAAGAAGTGTCACTGACCACAACCGAAAAAGAAAAGACGCCTCGAAACCCGTACGTGATTTTTGTTCACAATGAGCAGGACATTAGCGCTCACGAATTTCTGTGCAAAAAAATATGACGTAACGATGCAGCGTGGAGGGCATGGGGCCTTCGTTCTTGTTTAAATATTTTTTTCTGGTGTGGATGATTAGGGGCTTCAGCAGAAGGCACGTCGTCAGCATCCTTTCTTTGGATAAGATACAAGCGTTGCCCCATTTAGTTCGGTGGCCACTGACGAGTGCGTGGAGCTCGAGCGCATTCACGGTATGCTTGTCGTTTTTTTACATCACGTTGATGATCCTTTATGCGTCTCCTATAAGTCAAGCGCAGCCGAAACATCTGTGCTCTGCCGCGGCTTGAACTTCTACACAAATCGCTCACATGACAAGAAGATGGTCATCTGTGCTGTAGAGCGTGCGGCAAGCGTGCTACCTACGAGCATCTGAGTAGAACAAACCAAGCGATTTGAGACGTAACAGAAACCCGGAGATCGTCATCTTACCGGCCCACAAAGGGAATACTACCGTCCTACTCAACCGTAATGGGTACAATGACCAAATCGTCACATAGTAAAACGACGACATCAGGGTTCCTTTGTCGCGCGACGTTGCAAACAAAGCAGCAAACAACTGCTGGCGGGCCTGTTTCAAATCATGTTTACTTGCGCCTCCGATGTACAGACGGTTCGGCTCCTGCTATACACGGTCTTCACAAGATCCACACGCCTGGTGCCTTCCTACGGCGCCGCAAGCTCGCCCCTGAATCGACGTTTGGGGTACCTCCACGACATGATCAGCCCTCTAGTCGGAAATACCGGGACGTACGTTGACAACTCTTCAACCTTTGTTCGAAAAATGCGCGACCGGGAGTAAGACGCAGAGGACACAGTGGTATGCTTCGATGTCACGGCGCTGTTCACCTATGCCGGCTGATCTAGAAGTCACCACATGCGAGGAGGCGCTGAATAACAGCTCGAAGGTCAACCTCCCATTTGCGTTCCAGAGCTGAGCACATTACTACGGTTTTATCTTACAGAGATGTACTTTTCGTACGGTTTGAAATTCTATAAACAGATGCAAGGCACATCGATGGGCGCATCCATATGGCTCACCCCCACAAGCCTCGTCTTGGAAGCACTGGAGAAAAAAGCATTGCAAACCTACACGCCGCAACCGGTCTTCAACCGATATGTCGAGGATAGAATCTTGCATTTCACAGAAAGAAGACGCATCACGGCTCCTGCATATAATAAAAAGTGTTCACGCAAGCTTGAAGGTTCCGGCCAAATTCGGCGAAAAGGCAGCTGCGTTTACTTCTTGCTATATAAAAAACCTGCCTACACCGCCCGGTACTTGGATTTTAATTCAAACCAACCGGTTCCGCGAAAAGCATCAGTCGTCGACCCACTGACTAAACGTGCGACATGCGTCTCCAGCGGTCATGAAGGTCTGCAAAATTAGTTAAAGAATGAGGCCGGAACTTTCAGCCTACAGATATCCTAGCCAGTTCGTAACAAAGACACAGTAGGAAGTCTCGCTTTCGGCGACCACCGATTGTAGGACTTTTCGCGCGCGAACAGGCCTCCCATACGCGCGTACCATCAGCGAACCATTTTCTCGCGTCTTGTCAGGATGCGAATTGTGTGTGACCCACGCGCCGTCAAGCGTCCTGCGGAATCGGCTACTGTACGCCAAAGAACAATTATCGGATGAACTCTTTCCAACAGTTACATTCAAGACACTTTGCCAGAACTGCAGTCATGCATATATCGGTGAGACAGAAAAGTTCTCCAGATGCATAAAAGAATATCATGGAATGTGAAAAACAAGCGTGCCTGTAATACGCTCGCGGCCAACACTCGACACTGACCAACAGATTGGCGGTAACAGTGCCTCTTTCTTAATAAAAGAAAGGAACCTGAAGAGGCGCCTTTTGCTGAACTGCCGAATTGTCTAGACGACACATGAGACTTTAAATAAATATCAACGCCCCATGTCAAGCATATAGGCCTGATTGATGGGTCATATCAGTCAACCACGGATATCTGTAGTACGTACGATTAAGATTCGAATCTCCAGTGCCAAGTGTGGATGTCCGTAGGGCATGCCTACGGACGTCCATATCAGGGCATACGCATCGGAGATTCGGAGTATGTCCGAAGGACGTTCGTTATCGGATGGCTGGCGGATATCCGTGGACGGATGTCCGACGGGTATCCGTGAATATGCCTGTAGGGATCACATACATATTTTATTTTCCTCACATAAAAAAAATCAAAAGAAATTCAATTTTGCAAACGACAAATTCAGCCGATCAAATTTTTATACCAGCAATTAGTTGCATATTCCTATTAATCAATTAACATCACTCGAACATGGTGCTGATATGAAAGAACGTGAATTAAACTAATTGCGTGACTTTCTGCGATCAATGCCCTTTTCTCTTCCAGCATTCAGCCGAGGTAACCGAGGCATGCTGCCTTCCATGAAAACTAAACTCCTACCAGGAGCCGCGGCAGAACGACAGGCCTTAAAGTCGATCCAATCCAATCCGTCCGCACCAGTTCCGTTGCGGGCGGCGCGGTGCCCAAAAGCGCGATCATTGCGTAGTTTTTCGTGGCATCCTGCTTCTTTCCACCTTTATTTTTGCTACATGTAGTATGCGGTTTGTTTGTTCTGCGGTTGCTTGGCTGTGCTATAAATGTGATCAATCACCTATGCGCTCGACAAGACCTTCTTCTGCACCCGAAGCTGTCGTGAAATAGCCCCGACGTCATACTGCACCTTACTCTTTGTTGCCTCGGATGAAAGAAGTGGCGTGTTATAGCTTGCAAGTAAGTAACTGTGCTTGAAGATTACTTTGGTGATGTTGCCGTGGGATGAGCAAAGTGCTGTGGAAGTTACAAGTACGATGCGACAGCTGCCGCGAATGTGTTTGCCCGCGAGCCTGTCGCCAAGCTCCGTAAGCCAGTGCATCGCGCCTCTCTCGTTCTACACTACGAAAAAAATTGAGACGAGATGTACACATGCATGGTGTGAATTTTAAGGCAGTTGTACGTAAGTTCTTAATAGCGATAAAACAGAACGCACGAAAAGGATAATGTCGGGGCTGTGTGTGTTTTTCAGTGATTCGCGACTGATTTCTTATTTTCTTACTGTCTTTGCGGTGTGTGTGTGGCCCGCCTGCGGAGTGTATTGGTGCCTAAAATATGCCATGCCATGGAAAGTGCAGGTAGGTTGAAAATAATGTAAAATTCGTCTACCTTCACAGCTTATCGACTTGTTTCAACATAAGGCTTGTCAAATGGATGTTTCCAGCCACCTACAGCACAGTAATTTGCGCTGTGCAGTACCATTGTTTAGAAAACTGAAGTGTTCTGTTAAATTTCCGAACTTCAGTCACACGTTATTCACCTATTATCGCTGCGTACTACCTGCAATGAGGCCATGCAGTGCATTCGTGTAGCTTTGTCAAACATGTTCATGCTCATAGGGCTCAGTGCTGAGCAAGGTAGCAGGTCCATATATGGCACACCTAGAGATACATATCCCTGGATTATTGTGAGCAGACTTCTCTTCCTTACTCCTGTGGAGCTGTGGATCGTCAGATTTGTTGTTAGTGCCGGCTGGCTGCTTCATCAGCGAACCTTGTGAGCGGGCTTGTTTCAACAAAGGCCATGTTTTGCTGCATCATGACGTCTACGTTATGTTGACAAAGTGCAGTACAGGTTGCACTCTCATATTTTGTTTTCTTAGCCATGCAGTATGGATGTGACTGACCTATGACCTATATTACCTGACAGTACAGCAGCAGCTTACAGGTAAGTTTGAACTACGGTGCAAATTTCTTCCTCTCATATGATTGATGCTTTCTTTTTCTTTGCTCTGTGCAGAGGAGGGCATCTGGCTATAGTGCAGTGTACTTGTACAGTAGTGGATAAAAGTTTTCGAGATGCGAGTTCTTGGGAAAATTTTCTGTACTGTGCTGTTAGCCAGAGCAGTTTAATGCGGGGAGATAGATGTTCGAACTTATTCAACGAGTTTCAGCTGACTGCCTAGTGAGGCAGTGTAAAAATAAATATTTTTCTGGAAATCCACATCCCACAAACTTTTCTCTACTGAGCCTTGTGTTAACCACTAAGTCATCAGGTAGCTTGCAGGTGTGTGTTAAGGATTCCTATTTATTTATTTATTTATTTATTGTACACCTCAAATGCCCCTGAATAGGGGTATTACATGAGGGGAAACAGTACAAAAAAAATGAATCTGAAATAAATGACATGGGGTTTAAAACAGAACATTTTCAATGGCTTGTTTAAAATGGACGGGGCTGGTGTGGAGTGCGGCATCGGCAGGCAGGCCATTCCAGTCTACTGCAGTCTGGGAAAAGAAGGAATGAAGGTGCGCAGTGGTGCGTGCGCGGGGGGGGGGGGATAAACGGCTTTGCTGTGACTGGCGCGAGGAGACACGTGATGAGCTGGTTTTAGATCTGCAAGGGATGAGTGATAAAACTTGTGGAAAAGGATTAGTCGGCAGATTTTGCGTCGCAGCTCGAGGTCAGGCAGGTTAGCTCTTGATTTCATGGCAGTCACACTAGAATGATAAGAGTAGTCTGAATGGATGAATCTAGCAGCACGGTTTTGCACTGATTCAAGTGCTTTAGTTAGATAAGAAATGTGAGGGTCCCAAACTGCGCATGCATATTCCAGCTTGGGACGAACCAACGTTATGTAGGCGAGAGTTTTAATAGACTAAGAAGCTACTGACAAATTACGTCGTAAGACAGGACACGATTAGCTTCATTAGTAATGGCAGTGATATGGGTGGACCAAGAAAGATCATGCGATATGTTAATTCCCAGGTACTTACATGTTGATGTCGGAGAAATAACGGAACCGCAAAGTACGTAGCAAGGAGTTGGGTAAGTGCGTCGCCGATGAAAAGAAATTAACGAAGTTTTTTTCACATTCAAGGACATTAACCATGTTTTGCACCAAGTTTCTTGAATTTTTTAGACATTCACTATGGATGTGATTGCCTGTGGGAGTAGCTGTAGTGCCTTGCACAGCAAACACATTGTTCATGCACTGGCACAAAGCTGTTTGCAGTGGGGTGTATCTCTTCTTTTATGTTTGCAGTGTTTTTAAGCAAAATATATTGCATTTAAAGAAATATTTTCACCTCCGTTGGTTACTACAAAAGAGTTGTGCAAGATTTAAACTTGTTCTCGTAGCTACAGACGCCTAACCGTGAACTATTTGTTGCAGAAACAGTCGTAATGAAATATATGTGCAGTCTGAGGAACATTGCACTCCTTACACACCTGCCCATCACCTCTGAATACATGAACGGCTTTTATAATTTGACAGAACTCAAGAATGCAGTGGCGAATGCCTTCCATCCAGTGGCATTGACCAGTTCTCAGACGTCGTAGTTATTTCCTTAACGTGAAATCCCAGATGGCTGGCATGTACCTACGTGAAACGTGATTAACCGCCACATCATGAAAACCAGTCGACGGCATTGGCTAGAGGGCTTTTGTTGAGGGGCATTCGCTGCTGCATTTTTGAATTGCATCCTGCTATAGTGCCAAAAGTTCATATTAGATGAAGGGAACATACCAGCCTCTGTTATGTTCCACTACTTCTTCACAAGCTTCCTAATGAAATGTTCTTGCTTAATCCGTGCAAAGCTGTTAAACTGCCTATTTTGAAATTCTTCCAGCCCTAACACTCCTGACTGCAAATTGTCCTATGCCGATTTTCTTCGCGCCTTTACAAGTCTTTTTTTTAACTTCGTAGCCTGTTTGAAAATTTATCTTCATTATTACTATTTCAGTAATATGCAGAGAAACATAAATGTGGTGTTATCTTTTCTCATGCAACCAATGGGAAAAAAATTGCCTGCTCTCGTATTTTTGTGTCTTTTTTTTCGACCTTTGCAACTCGAAGGTAACACTTGTGTTAACTTGTGGTAACACTTGTGTTGTGTTAAAACTTGGCACCGACTGGATGGTGCTGGTGTTTTGTTTGTCGTGTTCCGCCTTTGTAATCTGTACCTTGTATCACTCCTATCTTGGTCCTGACCGGACTGATAGTATCTCTAATAAATAAATAAATAAATAAATAAATACCTCTGCAAGCCGTGGTTGGCACGGTGACATTGTAGATTATTAGCTTGATTTTGTTTTTTGTGCTATATGCATTGTAAACTCTTGCGCACGTCTTATCTCATCATAAAGTTGCATTGGTATGCGGCCGCAAGGCTGGAGAAACTATGGGCCAAAATTACGTAATTCTCTTGTTATTGTCTTTCATTAATGTTTTTACTTACAGTATCTCGCACTGAAATATTTGCTTAACCTTTCAGTAAAGGTATTCTATGTGTGTTTTGGTTTGTTTTTCAGAGCATCCCTTTTTGGAATACCAAGTTCAACCATGAGAGTACTGCCTTCACGCAGTAACCTTTCGTATTGCATGAAACTTCTGCCGGTATGACGTGAATAGCCTGTTGTGCTACTGTTCTAGTATAGCAGGTTGCAATACGGAGCAGCAGTCTACATGTAAGTTCGTAAAGTTAAAATTTCCAACTCCCCAAATGCATTTTTCACTTTTTCCTTTGCAGTGTGCCTGTGCATGGCTCGTGCAATTGTTTGTTGCAAATGTGCCACCTCGTAGTGTCAAGAGGTATGTATTAGTTGCAGTGTAAGTGCATGTTGCTCACTCTCACAACCTGTCCACTTGTTCCCTCAGGATTGCTGCACGGACGTGACCAGCCCATTCAGAGCAACCATGTAATAGTTTGCACTACAAAGCAGCAGCCTACATGTAAGTTCTAAGTAAGTTGAAATTAATTTTTCATCTTTTTCTTTGCAGCGTGTATGTGGACAGCTCGTGCAATTGATTGTTGCAAATGTGCCACATCGTAGTCTCAACAGGTATGTATTAGTTGCAGTGTAAGTGCATGTTGCCCACTCACAACCTGTCCACTTGTTCCCTCAGGGTTACTGCACGGACATCACCAGCCCATTCAGAGCAACCGTGTTGTAGCTTGCGCTACAGAGCATTGGTCTATATGTAAGATCGAAGTGTGTTGAAATTATCAGCTCCCCTCATGCACTCTTCATCTTTTCCTTTGCAGCATGTGTGTGGACGGTTCGTGCAATTGATTGTTTCGAATGTGTGACATAGTCAGCAGGTATGTTATAGCTATAGTATTTTTATTATGATCATCAGTGACAGTATCTTGAATTGCAAAAATCATGTACCCTTTCAGTGATAGTATTTTTGCATTTTTGTTTGTTTTCTTGGAAAAAACTTTTTTACAACAGATTCAACATGAGAATACAACCTGCATACAGTAACCCGTACTATTGCATGGGACCTCTTCCAGCGTCAAGCGTGAAGAATGCCTCTTGAAGGTTGAAAGCATGCATTAATGCCTTTAATAAAACTGTTTGATTTTAAGACAACTTGCTTTGTGTTTTGGTTGCTTCCTATAGGCATATGCATTTGACGTACGATGAGGCCTGTGCCTGATATAGAACACTTTGTGGGCTTGTATATAAACTCATTTAGTATATGAGTTATATTAGTGGCTTCAGTCACCAAGGCCTGCAACATGCCAATGTCCTCTTTAGATCCGCGGCGGATATCCGTATCGGATTTCCGTGGGAGATCTTTCCAGTTACAAATGTACCTTCGTCGGACGTCCCACGGAGATCCGTCGGAGGTCGGCAGATCTCTAACGGATATCCGTACATCCGTTAAGGGACGTACATCGTACGTCCGCTGGACGTAAAGTGGTTGACTGGGATATATAGTCTTCGCATATAAATTCACCACCGCTCCTGTCCTAGCCGTTGGGAACAAGAAACCCGTACTGGTTTCGAAGAGTCCTTTTTTTTTCGACTACGGCCAGTGACTCCTTCATTTCATCGGATCACGATGCCCGACCAGAAAGATTTCCGTCGAACTCTCGACTACTAAAAGAGCAGGTATTGCCAGATTCTGTTTAATGAACGGTGCCGTGAACAACCTGCCTTCGTCGCATTCGACGGCCTATATGAACAACATTCTTACACCGTGACTGGGAGGCACGTTGGTCTATGCGATTCGTACTGCAACAGCGCTACGGCACAAAGTCACAGGAAGAGGAATGAACGACAAGGGACGATGGTTGTTAGTCAGCGCTGTGTCTCGTCCCTTCTCTTCCTCTGGACTTGTGCCGTTGCAGTACGAATCAGGCCTATATGAATTGAAAGTGTCGCCTTTCAGCCTCTGTTCCGCGCCGGCGACGTTCCAGTCGATGATGGATACTGTCCTCGTTGGACTCAAATGGTAAACCTTTTTAGTTTGAATGCATCTCGTGGTTGGATTTTTTAAAACTTGTCACCAACATCTTCGACGCATGCGGCCAGTATTTAATTCTCTCCAGTAGGTCAAATAACACGCAAGCCCAAAAGATGCCACTTTCGCGACGAAGAGCTCAAGTTTATCGTCCATGTTGTGAGCGCCGACGGTGTCCGACGAGATGCGGGTAAAACTGCTGTGGTAAGCGAATTTCCCGTTCCTGCTGCACTGAAACATTCCCTTTGTCTGCGCGCCGACTACCGCCTCTCAATTGCCGACTTACCCAAGACTGTAAAACCTCTGACCCCTTTATTGCATGGATATCCACCGCTCGTCCAGACTATCGGACAGCAGGAGGCTTTCACAGAGCTGGGCCATCGGCTGCACCCAACTCCTATTCTTGCTCCATATTATACAAGGATGCTGGCACCGGCGTCCTCATTCGACACAAGGCGTGGAACAAGTGACCGCATGTGCGAGTCGCAGTTTTCGCTTAGGCCGAAACCAGATACTGTACCTCGGGAAGAGTGCCTGGCGGTCTTGCCGGCCACGATGAAATGTCAGCCTTACCTGACAATACATGTCAAACTGACAGTACTGAGTAACACTTGTGTCACAATACTCCCATACATGTCACTCGCAAATAACACGGCCCTGCAGGAAACGGCTCGCATTCCACCGTTTCCCCTAGTCTTTGGGCATTAAGTGCAAGCACTGTTGCATGTCATGTTTTCGTGCCTAACTAAAGGCCAGGCGCTCGTGCCGCACATCGGGGAAGCCCGCCAACTAGCCCGTATGCACATCAGGCGCCAGCAGGGTAGAGATGCACGCCACGGCAAACGACAACGAAGCATCGAGTACCAGCCGGACGCGCGAGTGTCAGTGGGGACCCTTGTCAATCGCCCAGGTTTGTCGGAGAAACGTTTAAGCCGCTACTTTGAAGATAGGAAGTGTGCTCACCTAGGATGTGACTCCTGAGGGCTTTGTCATGACGCCAATTAAAGGAGCGCACTTTGACAGAACACAAAGAACAAGAAAGGAGACACCACCGCGGTTGTTTTTTTTTTGTACTTTGAAGTTACAGCGAAAAGAAGAGCCCACTGAACAAGAAATCAACTGTAGCAGACAAGGCGCTTGGGCAGGTCGGTGATAATTCATGACGGCAAAAGAAGCGCACACTTTTACAGTACACAGAGAACAAGAAGTGAGACATCAGCAGCAGCATCTGCTCTACTAGAGTTCATTTCTTGTACAGTGGGCTCTCCTTTTGTTCTCAGCGCTGGTGGTATCTCCCTGCTTGTTCTTTGTGTTCAGTCAAAGTGTGCGCTGCTTTTTTCGTCATGAACCTACACCAACCTCCCCAAACGTCCGCTCTACTACAGTCCTTCCAGACGGTGCTGTGCGTAGTACACACGGTCGACCGTAGCATGAAATGGTACACTTACTCTGTATGAAGACAAGAAAGTTGTAGAGTGATAAGAAAAAATGGCTGAGGCTTAGCTAAGGTTAAGCCTAGTCAGATGCGAAGCATATTGATGGCTAGGCTTGGTAAAGTTCCTCGCTTTGTTCTTCAGTTGTTGTAGAACGTTGTCGCAGAGCCGAATGTTGAGCACGCCGCTTAGCCAGACGTTCATCCCGCTCTTCATCGGTCTCTGTGGCACGCTGAAGCTTTCGCTTCTCGTTCAAATCAGCCCTGCTTCTAGGCGGCATCCCAACACCTGGCCGCCTCGTAAGTGCCCGGAGAGCGAGGCAAGCTCAGCTTTATACCGCTGCTGTAGCGTCACGTGGTCAGCTGCAGCGCCTCTGATGTGGAGCCTCCACCGCCGTGGCCGACCGCGCGAGCCGGCAGCCCATCTCTCCTCTGCTGTGACGTCATGTCACGTGGTCAGCCGCCGCGCCTCTGATGTGGAGCCTCCACCGCCGCGGCCGACCGCGCGAGCCGGCAGCCCATCTCTCCTCTGCTGTGACGTCATGTTGTCACGTGGTGTCACGTGGTCAATGGTAGCTCCACCGCCGCGCTCGACGGGCTGTAGTGTAGCTCTAGTAACATGCTTCGCATTAAATTTTCCTTCCAGCGACTTTAGGAAGATGAAAACTCACACGCTCTTGGAGCTACAACGCTGTTTATGAACAGAGTCCCGTCTGTTTGTTCCTGATAATATCGTACATCAACAAAAGAAAAAGACGCTCGTGGATTGTTCTGATCAACACCTGCTCAGGGTGTTCGGCAGTCACGCGCACGAAATATTTCCGTTAACGCAGCCCTGTTTTTCATGATTTTCAAATATTTTTTTCATTCCTGTAATAAGGTACAACTTAAGACGACCGCCAACGGTACGCAAAAAATACGTGCTCACTGTGAACGGCAGCACACCGTCTAATACTTTAAAAATGTAAGCAAACTTTTTTAAGCGCTAAGAAATGTTCAAGCTTCCTTTCTTTCAAAGACATCATGTTGCAACGAGAGCATTTCCCTCAGCACAATGATCAACTTAGCTTCAAGGAATTCTAGGCGACTGCGGAACAAAAGTATAAAATAAACCTGGATTAACGAATTCTAGAGGCCCGTGTACTGCGCGATGCCAGTGCACATTAAAAAACCCCAGGTGGTCGAAATTTCCGGAGCCCTTCACTACGGCGTCTCTCATAGCCTGAGTCGCTTTGGGACGTTAAACCCCAACAAGCCAATAAATTAAACTATACAGAACTTGTCACAAAGCTCCTTAAACACCCTAGCCACTGCAGACCAGGGGCCTGATTTCGCGTGGTTGGCTTCGGCTCGCGTTATTGGCCGTCGTCATGACAGCCCGTGCGCCAGCCAATCGCGCAAGCCGAGGCCAACGATTGGCAGAGAATCTGGCCCCCCGCAAAATTCCAGAATAAAACACGTCGAGGGATTTTTCATTAGAAATAGTTAGACGTTTCAGGCTGACTCCAGGCTTAGCTGTCTAGTCATGACTAACGTTGAAATACCGGGTGAAGAACATCGCATATATGCGAACGAACTAACGCATAAAAATGATTGGCTACCTTCATAATTGAGCGCTGAGGGTGTTCTAACGAGTCCTGCGCTTTGAAGCAGCAACAAAGGCGCACTCATGCAAGGGCCGAGCTATACTCGTCATTTGGTCCCTATTTTCGACTCAAAACACGAATTCTACCTCGCATACACAACACTCAGAAAGCCTTCAGAGTAAGATGCCAGAACACGAGGCGAAATGTTCAGTTTTTTGTGGTTAATGTAGCATCTTCAGCAGAGTGGTTACCCGGAGAGCAAAACTCACGAAAGGGCAGCATTGAGGTGAATCGCCAATTATGCGTCAAAAAATTGAAGCATTGCAGCTGAGACGCAATTAGACAAGACTTACCGCACACAGTGGTTCTTGGTTTCTTTTGCCTGTATCTTCTTAAGTTCGTGCGTCAGATTGTGTCTCACACTGATATTTCAATATAAGGTAGAAACTTACAGGAATATATTTACGTTAGTCATTAAGCGTGTTCTACTTTAAGATGTTTCTTTCATGAACACAATGTCTAGGTACTATTGCAACATATTCTATGACTCTAGCTATTTCTCTCCGGAAACACACTAACTACTCTGACTGGTCGCATCAGCGAGTCTTTCGGGAGAAGTTTATTCAGTCACGCGACAGAAAAAGTTTCCGCGCAATAAAGACAATAACTCAGAAAATCAACAAGTGAAAAAGGAGAGACAGAAATATATCAAAATAGGGTTGTGAACAATAAGAAATGCGTAAAAAAGTTCAGGCCGTACACAACCTTCAAACGCCACTGCAGCACATTCCTTCGGGCGTTCAGGTCGCTGCAAGAATGAGAGCAAGCAAACAAGAAGGCGCTGTAATGCCCAGGGTGAGCCGTTTTTAGGCCATACTATGAAGATTAGCCCTATGCGCACAATAAAAAACAGGGATTTGTGGGCAGAGTAGTAGGGCGCATCGGACTGAGGAAGGACGATAATACAACGAAAGTGCCGACTCTGCCATACCACTAAGGTCTACACCGTCGCGATGAATGGTCGGAGTTGATAAGAGAAGAGTTTTCCGGCGATAAGCGCTCTCGCATATCTCGCACTGTGTGCACCGGCGTACGTCTATTTTGGCACAGTCCATAGTTGTTTCTGTCCGGTCTGAAGACACGTCGGCAAAATGACAAATCAGCTTTTTTGTACAACAGAGAGCAACACAATTTTTTTTAACATTTACAGCTCATTTTAAGAAAAAACAAACACTTAACACGGACAAAAAGAAAGTGAAAAGATAGGACGCACGCTAAACAGATTTCAGTTTTTACTTCTACAAACAAGCCTGCCGATAATCGTGCAGAACTTGCAGGGGCAGATGACGCAGTTAACTAAGGAGGCCTTCCAGAAACAGTTGTCTGGACAGTGATGAAAAGCCTGATAAAAACGATCACGGCCGGCGGTACCTCTGCTATGGGAGCTGGAAAAACCCGTGAAAAAGACGAGGCTAGCAGCCACAGATCACGTGCACCAGCTGAGGCGTGGATGTCGCGTTCACTGCTCCTGAGAAGCTGGTGCGAGTGTGTGCCGCAGTCAAATAAGAACAAGACGCGAGCCTGCTTCAAAGATCTCGAATTAGAATTCCCACCTCGTAAAACGGGCATTACGTTCCGTTTCCTACTCTCCTGCGGGAAGTATTATGTGGGGAGTCATGATGCTGCGTTAAGGACCGTTTCGGAGAGTACAGCAGGGCGGTTGATTCGCTTGCGAGGAGTTGATTCCTCACGATACATTGTACGTATTGCGGGTTCGTGGCAGCATTTGATTATACGCGCGTATTTGGCACGGGAAGGGCGCGAATATATCGTGAGGCTCTCCAAATCAGCAGGGTAGTTGAAAATTGCGAGAGCACTGTTTAGATTACCTTATCAAAAAAGGAATTTAACTTTTTTAGCAGCAGCTTGCCACATGGACAAGGAAGATAGTTTGTCTTCCTGAAAAAATGCCGTAGTGCACACGCCACCCGGCTATGTATGTACCATTTCTAGAAGAGAAACCTCACTTAAAATTTAACGTACGTCCTGTCAATTTAACGTACGTCCTGTCCGTTTCTCATCCTCTATCCACGTGTGCAGCACTGTTTCTTATTAAAGGAACCACCAGCTAGCCGAGTTTCTGCTTTGATGTTGCTAGTGTATATTCCTGCTTGTTGCCTGTGTGTAGATGCGACATGTTACGCCCAAAGGATTAAATTTAACACTAGTTCGCGCCTTTACGAGAGTTGTACCCAAATACAAAAACAGTTGCAGGCTGAAAATGGGCACAGAAGACCGAAAGAGAAGAAATTCTGAAGGGAAGGCACCTATTTTCCTCTACTATCACCTTTTCATAAAGTTCTTCTTGGTTAAACCATCTACACTGTGCAAATCGGCTTGTAAGAGATGAAAGATGTTTCAGATTATCTGCTCTACGGAAGGCCATGTGGAGTGTATCGGTACAGGACCGAATCATAAAACGCTGAGCTAGATTTCGTTGCGACCTGTAAATCCTGAGAAAATTCCAAAATAGTCCACGTGCACAACTTCGCTACACCCTGCACGCAACGGCTAAGAAAAAAGCGGCTGCGTCCCGTTCCAGGGCAGGCACGTGGTCTTGGGCTTCCGTCGAAGGCGCACTGCCATGCGCGCCTACGCAACGGCGTAGCCGTACACATGGCGGGTGAGAATGATGGGCATTTCCACTCGTGTCTCCTTCATGTGCACCTCGGAGAAGCCTGCGCTCCTGATGATGTCGCCCGAGTCTCGGTTCAGGCAACAGCCGCAGCAGACGATCCGCCACACGGGAGTGAGTAGGCTCTGCAGGAGCCGGCCCAGGCTTCCCTTGGGCTGCGCCACGTGTTCCATGAATAGCAGGCGGCCGCCCTGAGGGGAAGAAAGGAATGGAGAGTGCTTTCTCTAAATATTATTTTCCCGTCTGTATGTATGGAAAACAAGCTATAATGAGTCCATGGTAGAGAAAGGATGCGGTAGATGGTCCTTGGCGATCACAAAATGAACAAGGCAGGGGAAAACCTCAGGTTGCTTGAGCCAACGTTTCGACAGACGAAGACGAAGACAAATCCCCTTGTCGAAACGTTGGCTCAAGCAACCTGAGGTTTTCCCCTCCCTTGTTCAAGCTATAATGAGGGTGTTTATAAGAAGACTTCTCGTTATGAAAACCTGCACGACATTCCTAGCAAGCCGACCCGATTCATCCTCTCGTAGATTTTCCCGTGTTATGGGGCAATTGACCTTAGTTATAACGAAGCTGAAGCAACCGTGTGTTTCTAGCAAAGCTAAATGAATTTCAGTGTACATAACACGCAACAGGCCCAGCGGTGAAGTTGACTGCCACAATTCCTGACGTTTCAGAGTGCACCCCATGAACAAATTAAAAAGCAGCATTGGAAGCTTCGCATGCCTTGCCAAGGGGCGTTCGAGGCAAGTTTGCGGTTGGCCAGATTTACGCCTGCTTTCCAATGGCGCACTCCAATAGAAACACACAGTGGGTTTTAGCAGATTATTGGCCACGTAGACATGACAAAAAATAGACGAGTGGACCATTGAAACGCTTGAAACAACAACCCTTTGTGGCTTATGCGTTGCGTGCCCACCTGCCACACAGAGGGCCTGGGTTCCGCCTGGTGCTGGGAACCGCAATCCCAGCAAATTTCTTTTTTCTAAGAGTAATTTACGTGAGGACACGCTCTGCCGACAGTTCCTGTAACGCCACTCATGCGACAAGAAATGCTGTCGCACTAAAATCAGCAGGGAGACCTAAATGCATTATGTGTTGGCAATGCAAGAGATACGCATTTACATTATGTATAGACAATGCAATAGGTGTTGGTGATCGACTTTAGTGTCATTCTTTCATGGTTGTCCTTGCGGACACCTGCACGTCTGTCTGCACACAACCATGCATTTCTTACCCGCAAATGTCTCCCCGAATGTGCGTACAGGTGGTGACATGGATTCGAGGCGATGCACATGAAAAGCATGCTGGTGCTCTTAGTTAAACCATTTGTCTGAGGATAATAAGGGGTCGAATGTCTAAAATGAGATGCTGACAAATGGAGGAGTTCTTTGATGAGGTCGGCGATGAACTGGTGGCTTCTGTCACTTATCACAACTAGCGGGGGCCCATGTCGCGCGATGACAGAATTAAGCTTTGAAAAGGGACACCTGGTTCTCCGCAGTCGCGGGAACAGCGGTGTCTCGCATAACGATTGACATAACCCACGCAGACAAGGATCCAGCGCTTGTCATTGTGCTACTTGGAGGAAAGGGCCCAACACGTAAATTCCGACTTTCTCGAAAGGAGCTTTTGGAAGCACCTCAGGGTGAAGCATACCAGGAGCAGCACCAGTCGGACATTTGCCACTTGACACTTGGCACAGTAGGCTACGTACTTTTAAGTTTTCACGCGCATCTGCGGCCAGTAAAACCGCTTGTGAATGCGGTGGAGAGCCCTCGCAAATCCATGTCTAGACGTTCGGCCTTAATTTATGATGTTCAAAACCAAGGACAAAGTGCAAAACGCGGTACATCGGCCAGATTTGGCGATGCCTGAAAAGTGACTGCAAAAGCATAGAAATAATTTATCGAAAGGCAATGGCTTGTCTAATATGGTGACTAATTGTCAAGGATGCGAAGTAAACGACAAGATAAATAAAAGGGGCACTGCTTCGTTTCCTCACAAACAGATACAGTACGCCCACAAGCACTAGTCCACAGGGAAACTGTTTGAAGCTTTTCACATCGCGACGGAAGAACAAATCTGCATAAGTGTAACCCACCAATCTGCATGTCTGATAAAGGGATCGCGTTTATTAATAACCTTGAGCGTCGCGTGCATCTGTGTGTGGTTTTCATATTTTTTTTTTTATCTGTAGGATCACCTGCACGTCTTTGATTGTTTCTTTTATAAAAGACAACATTTGCGAATAAAGTATTAGTTGGGAATCAGAGCTCGTCCTGTATCCAGCTTTCTTCTTGTTCTTCTGTTTTTTAACGCTGTTTCTTTTCAATGTGCATCTTTACCAGCTGAACACTCTGCCATGCTCCGTCATCGTTACAAAAGTCTCATTAAGGTCGTACACAAAGCATGATACAGCACAAGTCCGTGCCGAGGCCGGCAAAACAGCAAAGCTTTGGTGGTGCCAAGGGCAGGCGACGTGGGGAATGGTGTTAACTGCTGTAATGGTAGAATCATTTCCCTCTCCTTTTCGAGCGTGCCGCATGGCGTGACACTTGTCGAAACTTCCATGCCTCCAGAAAGCGCTACACCCACGGTCCGCTTGCTTAAAGTCAAACTGAGCGTCGTTGTACGCTCTCCTTGCACGTTTGATGCATACTGACAAACGTATCGCTGTTTAAAGAAACGCCGAACAATTTCTGTCGCGAAATAACTGCGCATAATTAACCCTGAAACAGTCACTCATCCAAAAACATTAGGCAAAAAAAGAACGACGTTTCATCAGGTTTTGATCGACATCGCAGCGTATTCACTGTGAATTACCCCAAAGGGCTATCGTCGCAGAACTAGTCAGAAATTTCGGCGCTCGCACTTTGTCAAAGCGGCATCCGAAGTCAGAAAATTCGAATTGTAGTGTTGTTCAGTGCTATAGATAAGGCTATAAGGACACTTCGTACCTTGACGAGCACTCGCCGACACTCCTGCAGCACCTTCTCGGGGCAGTTGACGGAGCAGAGCAGGTGCGTAATGAGGACCACGTCGAAGTGGTCGTCGGGAACCTGGTGCATGTCTTCGCCGTAGCCGGGCACCCAGCGCTCCATCTCCACCTGCGGCGTTGCGACACGTGACCGGTGAATGAAAGATACCTCAATAGCGTCCACCACAAGAGCACTGGCCACAGTTAAGAGGGAATCGGCTGTTTGGAAACGACTCTTTACACGAATTCTAGGAACATGCAGTGGACGCTATTCATCATCATCAAAAGCCACATGGCGTGGGAACGTAACGCTGAGCATAACAACTAAAAACCGCAAGAAACACGGGACCGCCCTGTTTTGTCACCTGCCTCCGTCCCGTGTCTGTTGCGGTTTTTAGTTGTTATGCTCAACGTTACGTTACCATGCAGTGTGGCTTTTGCAATGCTACCGCAACAGACACGGGACGGAGGCAGGCAAGAACACAGGGCGGTCCCGAGTCTGCTGCGGCTTTTAGTCGCTGTGTCTCACAAACTGGCCTACGCCCACCTTTATCCTCATAAAGCTGGGCTACTTGGTACTGCGTGACTACAAATGAGCGCATGTGGCGGAACGAATTGAAGACAGACGACACAAGCGGTAGTGTCGTCCGTCTTCAATTCTTTCCGCCACATGCGCTCATTTATAGGCAGCGGGCATGCGCTAGGAGCCGCCTCGATCGCATAGCAGCCAACGCCGGCAAGCAAGCGGCCGCAAGAGTACTGCAGGATCGCTCCGGCGCGACCGGCGTTAGCCGGCTTAGCAGACCGAGTAGCATAGAGCGAAACCGAAGGCATCGCAAGAGAAAGCGTTAGGACAATTGTTTCTACAGCCCTGCGTGGCCTAGAGGGCTGATTTCAGAGTTTTTCTTGGTATAAGTAATTCAAAATGAGCCGGTGCTTTCTTGAACAAGAACTCCTACATTACGTGAAGGAGCTAGTGTTGCCAACTGCTTCTAAGATCACAGTCAGATGCACTCCACCAACGATAAATGCGCCTCTGTACTCCCCCCTAATAAACGCTAATATTTTGCGGGCCAACAGATTTCTCTACTTTATACCGTTTTAGCACAGCCGCGCGACCGGCCAATACGGTTACGCATGGCCGCTGCTACATTTGCGCCGTGCTTGCTCGCGTTTGCCTCGCGGTCTCACCGTAGTTAGCGTATTTGCCGTATGGGAGAGCTGGAACGCTAAAATTACCTGCTGCCTACACCAAAATACTCCCTTTGTCGAGCGACTTCAGTGCGGGAAGCAAAAAAATGGCCTGGCTTAACTTATGGTTAAGCCTAGGATGCGAAGCATACCGCCGGCGCAGGCTGCGCGTCCGCAAGCGAGCGCACGAGTTGAGCCCCAGCTTTCACAGCTGTTGTGACGTCAGCGTCCCTAGCGGAAGGAGCGGGAGTTCGGCCGCCGGTGGAGGCTGCGCGTCCGCAAGCGAGCGCATGAGTTGAGTCCCAGCAAACACCGTGGTCCCAGCTTCCACAGCTGTTGTGACGTCATATCACGTGGTGCGCCGATGTAGGTCAAGTGGTAGCTACGCGGCCGCGCGCGGCGCAGCAAGGAAGAGCTCGGTTGTGCGGCTAGTATGCTTCGCATAAAAAAAAATTCGAGCAAAGCGCAGCTGTCGCGCTGAGCGCTCAAGACGAAGTTTCTGTCACGCCGAACACGAGCTTGGGGCGTTTCTGCAGATCGAAAACGGTAGTGAAAGCAATCGGCAGCTGGTGTACGTAAGGACGAAAGTAGCGAATGACGGGAGTAATAATTAATATCGGGCTCAGGTGAAGAGATCTCAAGTGGTCGAACAGTTGGTTTCAGTAGAAACCATTTGACGCCAGCTGCAAAAAACTTCCTTAAACCATTTGACCACTTAAGGTATTTTCACTTAAGGCAAGAATGGTGACATATATTTGAAAGAAGTTGTAGCGATCCAGCAATGACATAATTATGCTGTTTCAAGCAAGACGAAACAATTGTTTCGGCATGATGACAAAATCCCCTAGAACTATTTTTAATTTCGCAATTTTCCAGCGCGCGCCCAAACTTTCCAAGTGATTCCTGTACCGCTCATGTTAAATTTATGTAGAAAGAGGTTCCACAGCAGAAGAACCTTTCCCGTGTACCATCGTTTTCTGAAATCATCCTATCGGTTTTTAAAAGGTACAAGAGATCAACAGAGCTATTGAAATTTCTGCTGAGGATAAATTAGTTCCCGAGGATTTTTTTTTTTCTTCCACAAAAATTTGCCTTAGTATACCAACAACAGTGACGACAACAGTGCAACAGCGACGAGCGGTAGAAAGGAAGGTGCGTCTCATTTGGTTTCGCACCACAACAAAAATTTTTCACACATTCTGGAGTTACATGTTACACGAGTTACATGCGTTACGGAAATAGCGTGTCCTGACGACGCGCATGGGGAAACATGGCGGCGTACGTCGAAGCGGACCGCTTGCTTCACCACTAGTCCGTCTTTGCCGCTTCACTGTTTCTCACATTCCTGCAAATGGAATGCGCACAGGAGTGTGCCTTTGTCTGCAGATATCGGCATCACAGGATTCAGGCGAAAAAACATGGCCGATTTCAAGACGGTTACTGCATATGAAGACTGCTAGCCTAAGGGATGAGGCATCGTTTGGTCGAGATAGAAGTAAGACATCAGAAAGCGTGGGAAGTTCAAAGAGGGTAATGTTTCTGACACACAAAAAAAAAGGGCTTGCGAAGGGCTGATTTTCAGCCAATACGCTGCCATTTCTGAGCCTTGCCTTTTTGCTGGCTTTCTATTTATGCAGACGAGAACAAAATTATAAACCAAATTAACTTTCAAAACTCCGCATAAGGCACCTCGCTGTTCACCCTAAATGTCGCTGCCCATCGGAAACAATTCAAAAGCAGTTGAAAGTGAACATTTGGGTTTTGAGGAAAGGAAATGGAGCAATAACTGTCTGACGTATCTCGGTGGACACCTGAACTGCGCCGTAAGGGAAGGGAGGAAGGGGGGAGTGGAAGAAGGTAGGAAGGAAGAGGTGCCGTAGTAGAGGTCTCTCAATAGTTGACGTCATTGCTCGGTTGCTGCATTTTTTGAGGGGGTTTATTACTCCCACCTTATGTGCTGCAGGAAAGTAACCATGCATATAGCACGAAATTTTTGTGTGTTCATTTATACTTGTTTTCCACCTCTCACTTGATCCATAATGGCACGCGACCCACGAACGGAAGTATGGAGAATACCCTTAATCTAAACCTAATCGGTGCGCGCGGCTGCAGTGGAGGGACAAGCTATTTCCTTGCAGTCCCCAAGCGCAGGATTATCCTGTTCGAAATCTGCACGCGTATACAAAACCCAACGGTATCCTTGTGTGTTCGTACACAACCGGAAGTCCAGTTCAGTGCACATGACGAAATCTCATCAGAAATAACCGATCTGTACTGTCGCTTCATTCTTCCAAACGCGATGCAATCTCAGAAACAAGCCATTGTTAAGCCATGGCAGCAGCTATTTCCTCACAGCTAAGGAAACGAAGTTTCCAAAAAGTTTAAGCTCCAACCAGTCCCAATCTCCGTCCTCGAGCTACGCTTTGCTAGGGAAGTAATTAGACACGACAGCACTGCCGCACGAACGACGTTCAATTCCGGTGCAGTCCCTCGTACCGCAATTACTGTAAAAGGCGACAAAGTAACTACGAATCGTGTTCTGCCGTCTAGAGGGCAAAATTTAGCGCCGGTTGTAAACAGGAGTGCTGGTGGCGCCGACAGACAGCACAGAGAAAAAGCAGCACGCGTCAAGACAGGACGCCACAAGAAAACAGCACAGCGATAAAGCAGCACACCGAAGAAAGAACCCAACGACAGAAGAGCACAGGGCAAAAATAGTAAGACGACAAAGCAGCGCAGCGCAGTACTGTGCAGCGTTGCTTGGAGAGTACGTACGGCAGAACCACATGCATATAATGACCTAGTTTTTTTTCTGTATCATGTAAGAAGAATCTTCAAAACCTAAAAAGTAAATTGGCCAGGACACCTGCCTTTAATTTTTCGCTTTGACTTTCCTTCTCTAACACATCTGTCCGGGTAAATTTTGGTGAACTTATTTTCATTGAGACGGTGGTGCATTTGCTTGTTTAATCAACGTCAAGTACACTGAAATCTGACGCGTCAAGCGTACGACTCGAGCTACTAAACGATACCTAAACATGAAGTTGCGCTCTCGTGCTTTAGACAGCCTGTTGATAAAGCGTTGGAAAAGGTAAAAGTCATCAGAAAAAAAAAATGCGCATACATGCACCATGAAGTGAACAGCGCAGTGTGAGGCACGAACACAGTGAGACGCAGAATGAGGAAGAACAAAGCCCTACTTATCAACTGAAGGATTCCTTTCCGCGGCATCGACACTACTGTTGTGTCTTGCGCGTAGACGGGGGACACACGAACCGCTCGGCCAGTGCGCGATTCCCGCCGTGGTGTTGTGTTCGGGTTGCGCGTGTGAACGAAGCGCCGACGAACCTCTCCACGTTCCCTTCCTCCTTTCCCCCGAGCCCTCTCCTGTCTGCACCAGCCAGCCGTGTCTGGACACAGGGGAGATGACTTCGGATCGCGCCGATGAGCGGCCGCCAGCGCGCACCGCTTGAGTCGAGTGCTAATAAATAGTTCTTGTGTTCGCAAACGCCTTGTATCTTCGGGGCAACCGCGGACATAACTACACAGACGATGCGAAAATTATTCAGAGCGTCCACGCCATAACATAAACAACAACAGAACCAAATGCACAAGACAAAAGCAATATACCATGAATATGCTTTGCCCACTACTGACAGTTCCTTGTCCGGAAGTGTAATTGAAGGGATGCAAACACACGAATTTCCCAGCCTAGGAGTCTTCTGAGCCTCGATTATTTATCGCATGTTTTTGTCACGATTTCTTCCAACCACTGGGGTATCCCTGCACCGTGGTAAGCATTATTTTGCTTGTTTTCTTTTTTTGCTTCTCTACAATCTCGGCAGTGAGTACCGAGGTGACCAGATTTAGCTTGTGAAACTTTGTAACGCTGTTCTCTTAATCCTTCATTCAGACACCGTCCAGACTGGCCTACATATTGTCCACCGCAGGACAGCCGAATGGAATAAACAAAAGCCTGATCACAAGCGATGAAACGCTTTGGTGCTGCGTGGTGCAATTAGCCTGCTTGCAATATTCGGTGTTTACTAGTCGGCACAAGCCAGGGTTATAAGTCCAGAGTTGTAACTGAGTTGTAACTCACTTGTAAGACCCCGACAGTGCGTATGCGCCTTCTTCTGCTCCTGTGTCTCGGTTTTCACTCTTTTTTTCTACAAAATGAATAAGCAATTTTCCAGCTATCCACACTTCTGAACTCTTGATCCAAAGGGACGAAACACCGCTCATATTGTAGGCGCGCTGGAGTGACCATTCGTGGGAACAGATCTTAAGAGAGCTGGAGCAGAAGACCAGCAAGCGTGCGCGCTCGTCTCAGTCAAGGCAGAGACCCTGGGCTCCCTCCTGCCGCCTGACGCGGGCACAAAAAAGCGTCGTATGTTATGTTATGTTATGTTAATGTTAATGTTATATGTTATGTTCTGTTATGTTCTGTTATGTTTTTTATGTTATGTTATGTTACGTTATGCCACGGCCGCTTGATGCAAAGCGCAAAGCGAGGTGCGGCCAGCCACGTCGCGCCGCCGACAATGGGTGAGCATGTCCTGGCGGAGTTTACAGTCGCGGCCGCTGTTTTCGGTGGGGGCGCCACTGTTCGGGGACAGGTCCAGGGAGTGGACTCCCGAAGCGCTCCTTGCTTCGTCGTGTTCGAGCACGTCTGCCTCGTGTAAAACCGCGTTTGCCTTCCATATTCAATGCAAAATAAAAACCACAACTACTACTACTCACGTTACTCATGTCTGCAGTGCTTTCTTTGGATTTTCTGCTGTGCTCGTGAGTGAGCACGTTTGCCTCGCGTCTGCGGTGCTGGATTTGGACTTTTCGTGTGCGCGTGAATGAATGTTTGCCTCGTGTCTGCCGTGCACGCTTTGGGCTTTTCGTGCATGCGTGTGTGGAGGTCAGTGACGTGTATGGGGCACGATGCCGCGCATCTGCTGTGTGCCACTGCCCGTCACAAACTCCAGAAAGCCCCCAACTGTGAGATATCACGTGTTTACCTCCGAACTACAGCGTCGAGAAGCGAGGCTGAAGATACCGCTCGCCAAGGACTGTCATGGAAAGGAAGCAAGTGGGTGCCAAGCGACAGGTCTCTGGTATATGCTCCTTGCATTTTACAGAGAATGACTACAAAAAGTAGGGTTAAGGAAGGTTCTTCGTCTGTGAATGGTTCCTTCCTTTCTTGTATGACCATGCAATAAAAGTGTCAAGTACGTTATGGTTTTCTCGGCTGCAGGTGGGCTTATGAAGTTCGACAACTTCAGCTATAATGATCGTTTTTTTTTGTCTTTTTTATAAATTGCAATAACTTGTGTATATAAGAGCCAATGTTCGACGTGACACGAAGCGGAAATTTACTGCGTGTGACCAGCTGTGCGTGTCCGTCTCATTCACCGTCTACATGGGGTAGCAAGAAGTGAATAAAAATCAGGGAGCACTTTGACGATCTAAAGTGCGAAGAGGCGAAAGCCTTTAACCGCCTCTGTCGCTGCTCTCTGCTTGGCGACTGTTGGAGATCGTTTGGCTACTCTTGAACGCTTCCGTACGGCATCGCGAGCGCGTTTCGTAGCGGGCGACATTGGAGCGCGCGCGGGCTGCTTCCTTCCTCGATCAACGTTCAGAGAGCACCTGAGAGAGCTCTGGGTGATACGACAATTGATTGTGCAAACTTTTGACGTCAGTGCACATGCGCCGTTGTTAAACCACCTGAGGATTGCGCACGGGGCACTGCGCATGCGCAGTGTGCGCGTTTAGTGGATATCATTAACTAATCATCATTACTGTTCATACATCTACTACTACATCATTAACTATCATTATTGACTTTTCAAGTAACCAATATTGACAGCTGCCGCGTACGCATGGACGGACGGACACGCTGGCGAGTCATGAGCCATAAAAGGCTTTCACCTTAAAAATATAATGAAAGCATCAGGCGCATTAACGCTACATCCTCAGGTAGAGCCGCTGGCCCGGTCGTGCATAGTATAGGCGGCCGTTATCGACAGCGTTCAGGCGTACACTAGAAGGGGGATTCCCACCTGCTGCGGTGATTTGTGGCATAATCGGCGCTTTCAATGACGACTGAAAAATTCAGTCTTTAATGAGGCACTAGGAAGCGCACTGTTTACGCCCTCAAACAGTGAGCAACGGGCGTACCGACGCAGCTATCGCGGCGTTATAGTGCCTAGAATACTGGCTAGTGTCTCGAGCGGAGGGGTCTCCGCATGGGAGGAGGTGGCAGCGCCAGCGCTGCCTTCCAATTTTCGCCGCCAGAGGGCGCTTCCTGTCGTAAAGGTGTTGGATTGCTGCAGTTGCCCAGCCAAGCCTTGTGTTGTGCACTGTGTTTAGCTTCCGTCTGCGCGTTTCTTTGGTTTTGTTTGCGCTGTGATTTGAGCAAATGAACTGAAAGTTGCAGCGACTAATCGTGCTTGAGTTGCTTCAGTTCAGTGGCCTTGCAAAAACTTGGTTGCCCCGAACACGAGGCAGCAACCAGGCTGTGGATTGTTGTTTTATGTTTTGCTAAGAATTGCGTTTTATGTTAAAGGGCTAAACAAAGACAGAGAGGCACAAAGGCAACGAAAAAAATTGTTGAAGTTCAGACACTGCAACTAGTTTGCTAATATCAATACAGTGTTTTCCTTTCTGTATATGTAAATTGCCTTGCTTAAATGGTATGGCTGTGTACTGTTTCTAGGCGCTTCTCTTTATAACTGTTGATGAACGGTCTCTCGAGCGACCAACTTCAGATATTTTGTTCAGTTAACAAATAATTCAGTGCCTTGCTTACTTTGTACAAACTTTTAGCAGTAACCAGTTATTTTTACCTGTTTATTATGGCTGCAGCTTTACAGTTTGTAGAAGAGAATCACTGATAGGATCACTTTTTGTTTTCGTTCTTGCCTTTTCTTCCCTTAAAAAAATGGAACGAAAATTCGCAGACACCTGCATAAAAACTACTTCTGTATAAAGCGAGTTCTAACTTCCAAATGAAATGCAACGAGTCCTCTTCAGGCTGCATGTGTTCATTACATATACGATCATCGCAAACAGATGCTATGTTGGGAAAGAGCCCCTGTGATTTTTTTGCACATACACGACGCTATTAAATATTGTCTGACTGATATATCAAAATTGCAGTACGCGCGGTTGAACTGCAAAAAACATCGGCATAGCATGTCCAGAAGTGTAGCACTGGACTGTATGACTGAAATCCCTTGTGTCATAACCTTTGCAAAAGCTATGGATGCTATTTCCTAATACCAGTGTCACACGGGCGCTTCCGATCGCTATCGATCCGTTTGGGGTGAAAATTTTTTTATCGCGATTTAAGAATGGTCGCCGCTGCGATGTCCAGCCACCTGGATACTGCTGGTTGAGCATGACAGCATGACAGTGCGCGCAACAGCCTACGGTCGCGGTTGAGATGCGCGGATCGCAGTCAACTGAATTCAGATCGAGTAAAATCGTGATCGAAAGTTCCCATGTATCAGCAACGAATCCGGATCGGAAAGTTTTCGGGGATACTGTGGCCACAGCTGTCAGCCTTCGGTGTTTGTTTCAAGTTGATAAGCTGGGCCTCTCGCTGGATATTCGGCATTTAATTTACCTTTCTTTTTCACTTCAGGGGTTGTGTGCAGTGACGCTGTACAGTGTACAGCGTGTTCAGTGTACGGTGGAAAGAATAAAAATTTTACGGATTGGATCAGGTAGTAAATCGGTACAACCATAGTACTTGTGCAACGCATCGTCGGTCTCGCGGCGCTATCTCGGTTGATGATTTTCTACGGACAGTGTTAGGCCGTTGAGTTCATCTTCCGTCGAGAAAGGTTTTGAACAAAAGTGCTCTCAAAGCACGGAGAAAGCTGGGCTGCGTAGCGAAAAGCGCAGCGCATGGTTAGTTTCCATCGCCGGGCCAAGGCCGCGAACGCTGCGCGGTGGCACCTTAGCGACTGGCAGCGCCACCCTGCGGTGGCTTCGGGAAGGCATCACCGCGGCGGCCACGCGAGCGCGCGCCCTCGGCACACTAGCCAGTATATTCTAGGCACTATAGCGGCGTTTCCCTGCGACCAGTTGTCCCCGAGCAGTGGCGCCGCGGCGGGCGCACGGAGAACTAGGCCCAAGACGCCGTTTCTGTGCGACTTGGCGGACCGCACCTCGCTTTGCGCTTTGTATCTAGCGGGGGCGTGGCTACGTTACGTTACGTTACGTTACGGTACGGTACGGTACGGTACGGTACGTTACGGTACGGTGCCGTATGGTATGGTATCGTACGTGTAATATTTGAAGTTGCAAACTATGGGTTTTAACGTCCCGAAGCAACATATGGGCTATGAGGGCCGCTGCAGTAGAGGGCCCCGAATTCATTTAGACCGCCTAGGGTTCTCTAACTTGCGCTGCTATCGCACAGCATGTGAGAGCTTATGCGTTTCGCCTCCATCGAAACGCAGCGGCAACGGCCGGGATCGAACCCGTGTCCACTGGCATAGCAGCCGAGAGCCCGGGTATGGTAAGATAATGCGGTTTTCTTGAAGCCGCAGAGATACCCCACTGAAGTAGCCGCGGAGATCATCATCATCATCAGCCTGACTACACCCACTGCAGGGCAAAGGCCTCTCCCATGTCTCTCCATTAACCCTGTCCTTTGCTAGTTGCCGCCACTGTATACCCGCAAACTTCTTAATCTCATCCGCCCACCTAACTTTCTGCCGTCCCCTGCTACGTTTGCTTTCTCTTGGAATCCACTCCGTTACCCTTAAGGACCAGCGGTTATCTTGCCTTCGCATTACATGCCCTGCCCAAGCCCACTTCTTCCTCTTCATTTCAACTAGGATGTCATTAACCCGCGTTTGTTCCCTCACCCACTCCGCCCTCTTCCGATCTCTTAACGTTACACCTATCATTTTCCTTTCCATAGCTCGCTGCGTTATTCTTAACTTAAGCTGAACCCTCTTTGTTAGCCTCCACGTTTCTGCCCCATAGGTGAGTACCGGTAGGATACAGCTGTTATATACTTTTCTCTTCATTGATATTGGTAAGCTACCATTCATGACCTGAGAGAACCTGCCATACGCGCTCCACCCCATTCTTATTCTTCTAGTTATTTCCCTCTCATGATCCGGATCTGCGGTCACTACCTGCCCTAAGTAGACATATTCTCTTACTACTTCTAGCACCTCGCTACCAATTGCGAACTGCTGCTCCCTTGCAAGGCTATTGAACATTACTTTGGTTTTCTGCATGTTAATTCTTAGCCCCACCGTTCAACTCTGCCTGTCTAGCTGATTGCTCATGCTTTGCAGTTCTTGTCCTGAGTGGCTTAGCAAGGCAATGTCATCAGCGAATCGCAAATTACTCAGGTATTCTCCATTAACTCTTATCCCCAACTCTTCCCATTCCAGTCCCCGGAATACCTCCTGTAAGCAGGCCGTGAAGAGCATTGGCGAGATCGTGTCTCCCTGCCTGACACCTTTCCGTATTGGAATTTTATTGCTGACTTTATGGAGAACTATAGTAGCTGTGCAATCGTTATAAATATCTTCCAATATTTTCACATAGCACTCTTCCACACCCTGGTTCCGCAATGCCTGCATGGCAGCTGAGGTTTCCACTGAGTCGAATGCTTTCTCGTAATCAATGAAGGCTATATATAGGGGTTGGTTATATTCTGCGCATTTCTTGATAGTGTGAATGTGGTCTATTGTCGAGTATCCTTTACGAAAGCCTGCCTGATCATTTGGTTGACTAAAGTCCAAGGTTGTCCTGATTCTATTAGCGATTACCTTAGTAAATGCCTTGTAGGCAACGGACAATAAGCTGATCGGTCTGTAATTCTTCAAGTCCTTGACGTCTCCTTTCTTATGAATTAAGATAATGTTAGCGTTCTTCCAAGCTTCTGGTACTCTCGAGGTCACAAGGCCGCGGAGATGAAACCCCCCTAAATATAGAAAAGGAATGAAAGGGGTCCGTATTTCTGCACCTCCATTTTTACCGAAACACCTATTTACGCGTTTCCCACGGAGGCCGCATTAGCTCTTTGTGATCTTTAATGCAAGAAACTAGAGCCGCGTAAAACAAGAGACAGCAGCATGCACTGTCGGCTCTGGTGATGCACTTGTTTGATAGCGCACGTGGTAAGGCGTATGGAGGCCAGTCTTACTGGCGCGATAATGCGTTTCTGTTCAGAAGAAAAAATTCGGATCAGGAATATAAAACAGAATAATCCGACGCTGTGCGTTGGTGTTGGCCGAAAGGCCAACGCCACCCCCGATTCCACTCGCGTCTAAACCGCGGCTAGGTACTCAGCACACGTCAGTCTACTGACGAACCATGGGCAGGCAGCAGGATATCGCGTCCAGGTACCCAGAAAAGGGCAAAAGATAACAATAAGGGAGTTAGTTTTGGCGCGATGCATGCGGCACAAACTAAGAGGTCCGGTTTGCACCACGCTTGAAGCGCGTGTAGGAACGCATTTCCAACTACAGCGCTAACCCCAATATTACAGCGGAGCGAACTAGGCGGCGCTGAAATGCGAGGTTGCGACAGCTCGCCATTATATATACGTGGAAAGATTGAAATGAATAGCCTATTGCCAAGAAGAAAAAAAGAGTGCCAGGTGCAGCTGGATTAAGCAGAAGCCGAGATATGATCTGCGGGAACAATGAACCGAGGGAAACAGCCGGCCGCGGCTTTTCACGTTGGAAAAGCAGCGTATGTTTCTTATCCCATCCTCCACTTAGTTATAGTACAAGAGCGAGGAGATGCGGGTGTTGCGAGCGTCACAATTTAGATTGTTGCGCTCGGGAGGGTATACGGTGAGGACGGCATGGCCGGTTACGTGCCTCTCTGCAAGCAGTCCGCAGTGTCTCTTCTCATAAAAATTAGGCGGACGCTTAAGCTTCGCCTTAAAAGTAGACGCGATAGCCCCTTCTCCTTTTTCTCATTTATTCATTTCATTTCTCATATCTCACGATTACCAATCCGCAGTCAATTGCTGATCACGGTCATCGATTACAATCACAGTTACCGATCACACTGCCTATCACCAATTACAAATCGTTACCTATAGGTTACTATGCAAGACATACTACGCCACTACATACTCATAGACACCTCTGGTTTCAGTACAATGAAGCACCGTAACACCGCCTTTTTATCCACCGCCATTTCTGACGCCTGTTAGCGTATTAATATTTGATTTTATTTTTAATCACTATACCATCAGTACACATAAACACACGTTGCTAAGACGCACACCACAACGCGTTCACTAGGTGCCCCTCTAACATGATTAAACCAATGACAATAAAGAAAAAAGAAACTTCCTTCGTGACATACGCGCTGCGTGCCCGCCTCCCATGCAGAGGGTGTGGATTCGAACAGCAATGCCGGCTATTTTATTTTGTTCTGATTCTCTGGGATTTTTCCGACTGACACAGAACGACAGTGGCCGCAGGGTTTTCAGCAGAACGAGCTCCTTACGCTGTTGCGTAAAAGCTCGGCTGGCCGTTGCCGTTCTCTTAGCGGAAACACGCCGACGATGTCGAAAAACATTACTCTCAGCCTGATTAGGCTCAAAAGTGCCATTTCGAGATAACGAACAAGAAGGCAGTCGTATGAGAACAGTGTTTTTTTTTTTATCCGCCCCGTCCGCCTGCTTCGCTCGCTCGCTCTCCTCCTCCTCTCCGCCAGGGTCCCCAAGCTCTCTACGCTACCGCCGATCACGTGGGGAGTCCGCTCTACAGCTAAGGGCCCGAGACCTCCGCACGTTTCACTCGAGGCTTCCTCTGTTCAGCGAGAAGACCGCGGTTCCGGCTTGCGAGGGTGTGCTGGTACGGTTTGAGCTCTCGGTACCCAGCTGCAGCGCAAAAATAACTTTTCGCGGGTGCTGCCGTGTGGTGCTCTGCCCGTGGTTGTTTATGGCCCTCGTAAATAGCGAGCTGTAGCCGAAGCGCATAAGCCGCCGAAAAAAAGCAGCAGCCACTAAACAATGAACAAAGAAAGAATTGTGATAAAATCGGTACACTCTTTCCCCTGTGCTCTAAACAGAGAGAAGTGAAAACGGACTAAGGTGTCCTCTAGCACACCCCCTTTTATAAAGGTAGTGCGCTAGAGGACAGCTTTACTCCCTTTTTATTCCCATACAGGTGTATTCCTGTTTAGAGTGTGGCCTGGTGCTCAGCCTCCCGCGGGTTAAATGCTTAGAAAATGATCCTTTGACCCCACCTTGCGAAAAGAAACCACCTCGTGCCTAGGCGCTCTTTGGCTAAAGCTATCCTTGCTCCATTAAAAATCGCCATCATAATCATGAACAAAAAATCCCTTTTACTGCGTCGCTGTCGAACAAACAGCGCAGTGCGTAACGAAAAAGACAGCTGGTCAGCTTCTGTCACGCGCCCCGTCCTCTGCGCTCCTATGTTTTAGCTTTCCAGGATTACGAAAAGAGACAACAGCACACAACACTGGTTCGTCACTGGTTTTTTGTTTCTTTCATTCTGCTTCACACCAAAAATACTAAGTGCCCAATTAGACAGCTCTCATGATCCAACAAAGAGCCTACAGCGTCAATCCGTTCAAGACTGTTTCCGTGGCATAACTTTCAATCACTAGACATTATCTGCCAAGACTTCAGTTTTAAACTGTCCCCGAATGTCGAAATCATAACCGCGGACTCACTTATTTCACGATTGCCACAAATCCTTGTTAACTTGAAGCGAGATAGAGTTACGTAACTTGCAAGCGCCACTTCCCGTGAAGAAGCAAACGCTTTAGGGTCATTACACGAACTTCGAACATTTTTCAACAGGTGTCGTGGTTTCCTCTTTTACCCGACACCCATCCTAGGACCCAAAATTATACCCATCGCTTCATTACGCTGTACGTCGAGTGTCGACAGAAAACTATCTGGCCAGCTGAGCGCCAACTGCTTCCTTTCACAGCGGTCCAAAATTTAGGTTTCCGGAATTGCGGAAAGCCGGCCCTTCCACGACATTGGCTCTGATTTTTTTTTTTTTTTGAAAACGGATTTTTTTTTTTTTCATTGAAACTTAAAAATGTAGATCTGACATGCGCGTTCGATCTCGTTTTTGCAGGCTAGTTGGTGCGTTACTGGAATTGGCTTCAAGCGCAGACGGACAGCACATGAAGGAACGAAGTTGACAGGACAGGACTAGCGCTCTGTTCTGTCAAATTCGTTCCTTCCTGTGCAGTCCTTAAAACCATGCAATTTCAAATGGAAGTTCCAAACTTTTCCTCAATAGCCGAACATCACTGAACAGCCGCGGCACGTGTGGGAACAAAAACCAAGAGCAAAGCACAAAAGACAGGTCGGCCCTGCGTGCAAGCGATATCAAGAGTTCAACACGATGGCCTCGAGGGCTCTTCTGTGAGATAATACGTAGCGCTGTCAGCACTAGGACAATAAAAATTAACGCGCTAGCCGGATCGCGGGGCGCAGCTCTAGCAGCCGGTTGCAGAAAACAAACAGGAGCTGTGTTAGGGCAGACGAAAAGGAAAGAAAAATAAAATGCCACTGGCCTTACCCCGAAGTAAAGCACGATTAGACCAATGGAAGGATAAATGATAAGGAATTGCTGCGAATAAAAAATTGGGGGGGGGGGGGGGGGGGGGGTTGGGAAGACACTCAAGCTGTGCCTTAAGTGAATGACAAGACAGCGTTACTGGTTATTTGCTACTTTCTTCCTTTAGTTAGTCCCTCTTTCTAACTACACACATTCAATAGCACGCGTCAGTAGGGACACCAGACCACGTGGTACACGTCCAGACACACAAGGTCCTCCTTTAACCAAGACGAGCGAGCATGCCTCAATGGCCTTCGGTTAGCGTGCCTGACTCGAGACCCAAGGGTCATGGGTTCGACGCCCAACTAATTACCTCAATTTTCTTTACAGCCTTATTAGTTAATTCACATCCTTATACGTCATAACGACATTTCAGTCATGCTACGTCCTTACAGTCACAACTGAACTTGAGTTTTAGTCGTTTTCATTTCACACCTCAACGTGTGACGTCACAACCTTCTCGACCAATCTTCAATTAGTGTGACAATTCGCTCAGCTTTTCCTCCGAACGTCCGCTCTAACGCTATCACGCTAAAAATGGTTAAAAAATTAAAACAATGGGCTTTCTACTATCCAACCTAGCGCTGACACGGGAACGGGGGGTAGCCGCTCGCACCAGACGTATCTGGCTGCAGTAACTGCGGTTTGGGACTCGAAAGAAATGAATGTTCTCACGCTTTAACCAGTGGTAAGAAACTTCGACTGTAGTTTCGGTTTCAACAACTGCACCACAGCAGGTGAGAGGAGGAAAAGCCATTTTTAAAACGGATAATTGCTGCACGTGCTGCATTCGCGCTACATTTTTAGCACTCACAGTAATTTTATAAACTGAACTGAATTCAAGACACTCTAGATATTCCTCTTTCAATCTTCCCTTCGGCATTTCTCCTTCATCGAAACATTTTTTTCTTTGTATTTTGGACTATCGTTGGTGACAGATGCGAGCACGTTGGCGGCAGGGTTTCTTGAGCGCATCCTAGTTCCGCCATGTAAGAACTTTTGAAGTGCCATCAAGTTTCGAACGTGCCTGAACCTCTACAATGGCACACAGACCCTGTCCCTTGCCTTGAGCTGCAGTATGGTTCCAAAACACGGGCGCCAAAAGCTATGCCAAGTTCTTCCGATTCTCACTCAATGAAAGGTAAGCCCGCTGTCACTAGCGCTCGAGTTATCAGATGTCAATATTGATGTACAAAACAGAAAAAAAACGAAACCATTCCATTCCGTGAAGCAGCAAGCTTTGCATAAACATGAAGAGGTTTACTACATGCTACCTTCACCAAACTTCGGGAAAAGGAAATGGTGCTTATCAGTGTATTTGTGCATCTATGAGCCGTTACATGTGCAAAGCAAATGGGTTTTTTCGACGAATCCCGATGTCTCGCTACATACCGCACAAGATGCGCAAAATTAGTGCTCATTTCGAGTCTCCATGCTTATTGCTATTATCCTCCGTTTATGCTTTCCGCCACTTGCAACCGGAGATGGTTAGATGAAAAGGCATGCTTCCAATCTATTCTCACCAGACGCTAATAGTAAATAGTTTAGTTTCTAGTTTAGTTTATGGGGTTTAACGTCCCAAAGCGACTAAGGCTATGAGAGACGCCGTAGTGGAGGGCTCCGGAAATTTCGACCACCTGGGGTTCTTTAACGTGCACTGACATCGCACAGTACACTAATAGTAAATAATAATTTGGGTGGTTGAAAGCATAATTAGATGCAATCGAAATTCCTTTTGGCAGCACGTTTGTAGCTTTCATGCTACCAAGCCTGACGTCGATCGCGCTGATGATGGTGGTGAACTTTTATTAGACTATTGTACAGAGAGGGTATTGGCCCAGACCTTAAGTGTCTGATCCTTACAAATTCGGGGGGGGGGGGGGGGGGGGGCGGTCCCTCGTCCAGGACCCCCGTGACTTCCGTGGCGGCTCGGGCTCGAGCCACCAGGGCTTGTTGGGCCTGGAGGTCGGAGCAACCGAGCAGGGCAGCCTCTCAAGTCCTCTCGGGTAGGGCGGGGATGGTGTGGGAGCGCAAAGCTCGGAACAGGGGGCGATTTTGTTTTGAAAAGCACTCTCACGCGGCGCAGACGACCGACCGACAGAGAAAGAGGCGGATAACTTTGAAAACCTTGCTGCTCGCTGTGCCCTTTTGCGTACAAATGCGACAGAAAAACTTGGCGGCGGCGACAGCGGTTCTATGCTTAGAATGATTTCTGCAGCTGTCAGCCATGCACTGACTTGCGTGCCTCAGTAATATAAGATAAGCACCGCGGGTGGCTGCGAACCGATCAACACAATAAGGGCTCATTCTCGCAGCCGACATCTGCTCTGTCGTAAAACTGACATTCGAGCGAGTTGGTACAGCATGTTGGAAAATTTCCAGCGCACAAATTTCTTTGTCGCTGTCCTGTGTGCGCTGGAAATTTTCCAACATCTGCTCTGTCACGGCATCAGCAGCGGCGAAAAAAAAAAGTGAAACAACTTTATTGCCATAGTATGTCGGGATTTAGGGCGAGTGTGCTTGGTGTGGCCCCCAGGTGAGGGCGACTTCCTGGGCCCACGAAACGAGTGCCAGTTGGATGCTCTTGTCTGGCCTTCTGAGGAGTTGGTTCCATCCTTCCTCGGAGGGAGCAGGCAGTGAGGTTCGAGGGGGCGGATTTCCCGCGCAACCCCAGAGTGGAAGGTAAACTGTTCCGATCATCGGTGAATAATTGCTTAGCCTATTCTCCAACACGCCGGAATATTTTGCACGAAGCTCGTCTCCCCAGCATCAACTCCATTCCTTGTACATGAGTGCGTTTGTATCCGCTATGCACCCTGGCCAATCCCCCGCCGTGGGCATGCGCCATTAAGCCTGAGGACATCATCACCATCATCATCGAAACGTGTGTCCCGCCTAAGGAGGGAAGCCAAAAGGTGACAGAGAGCACTGCAAGGGCTACGGAACCGCAGAAAGCATAGATTACAAAGATGAAATCATTAAAGATGGCTAAAACATTCGTGAACCCCATTTTGGCTGGTCAAGCGCGGATAGAGGGCCGCAGGAACCATGGTAGACGGCGGTATCCAGAACAGCAGGGGTTTGCTTCGAATGCTTATTTTTATGACACAATGGCCTACCGGTGCTTTTCTAATGCTATGCTGCCAACCACAAGGTCAACCAGAAATTGGCTGTCTAGACTGCCGGTAACTCCCGGTATAATGTCTTGGTTCCGAAAGGAGAAGAGTTCAAGATTGCAACAAGGGTTTTGTTTGTGCTAACATATATAAGTTGTAAATCACACAAAAACGTTATTGGTAGACTATATCACTAAGCAGCTAGATATGACGCACATAGCATCATATATGCGTACCTCTGTGAAACTTCTCTGGCAGATATGCCGAAATGACAATGTGAGAGCTCAGAGCTTTCGTACATGCCAATAAATACAGCGCAAGAAACGTACTGAGTCACCCAAGTTTATTCCAGCGCTCATAGTTAACATTCAAGCACTTCATAGTTTTCAGTCGGTCAACGGGGTGACGCAGTAACCACGCAACGCACAGTGCACGCCTTGTTTAATGATTCAATATTCCGGAGAAAAAATACGAACATTTCGGTTCGATTCTAAAACCAGCGCATGTGTTGCACGTAGGTCAGTAGGTCTTCAAATGAAAGGCTTCTGTGCCGACTTTTGAATTGCAGCAGTAAGCGCATCACAAAATAAGAACCAAGTAATCGTGGTATTCTTGCTCTTTTTATCGCAGCTTACAAGGCAGGCGCTTGGGGCTATATATACCTAGCAGTGTGTTTCGTATCCGATGGGCTAAAGTAAGAAACGACACAAGCAGCGATACCCAAGTGAGTTCTCGGATTGCAGCATCACCCGCGATATAGAGCCGATAATCGCGGGCTAGTTGCTATACCGCAGGTTATCTTTTAAAGCGTTGCCCCTAGTTCGAACCCAAGATACGAGTAACGGGGAAGGTACGCGCGACAGGAAGGCGTTTATGAATTACATTTCGATCGACAATCCCCAGAAATAGAGAGGAAAAAATATGTGCACCCACCTTCGGGTACTTCTTCAGGGTGTCCAGGAATGCACTCTGGAACTCCGTATTGGGATCCACGTTCCAGTATTTGACCTTGCGGCGCATCATGGTAAAGTTAGCCCCGTAACCGGCGCCCACCTCGAGCAGTCGCACCGCTCCATCGGCGCGCAGTTCAGGGTCGCGAGACTCGACGTCGTCCAGCGCGGTCATCGTGTCTCGCCGAGCGTCTTCGAAGCAGTCGCGCCACAGCCATCCCGCCAGCACGAGCACGCGCACGAAGAGCCACTGGCGCGCGCGGGAGCACGCAATGAGTATCGGCAGCAGCAGGAGACCCACGCCGCAGATAAACGCCACCACGACGTCGTCCAAGAGGCGGCGAAACAAGCTTCTCGTCTCCATCACGGCCCAGTCGGTTCTGCGCACGTTCACTCGCCCAAACGCACGCGAGCTTTCTTCTTGGACGCACACGATAGCGTTGTTACGACAACGACGACAGATGGGCGCACGCCGAAGGAGACCACGTGAGCGGCGTATTTACTCCGCCGCGCCCACAATTTCAAAGGGGCGGTGCCGCTAGCGCAGGTGCAACGAGTGAGATCGGCCACCGTTTGGAGAGGCCGCTACGTTCGACGGCAACGCAATGCTGCACGACGTGCTTTCGAAAGAGCCGAAGGAGCAGGGACACTTGGAGAAACGACCTCGTGTCGTATTACTCGATCGCTTTGAGGGACGGCACCGGCTTCACGCGGAATTGCAGCCCTCCTTGCTGGGCAGTTGACGTTTGGTTGGCCTTGAAGAGCTCGTTGTCAGCGGGATCGATGTTGGCTCTCGTGCAGCTGCTGGCTGGCCGCAATATGATGTTTTGAAGAGTGGAGCCGCACAATGAAAACTGTGCTGTCAACGTGATTGAATGTAGCCTCGCAACATTAAGACGCGACAGACAGCTGGCCTCTACAGACGGCTCCGCGGCGGCGGCCTCTTTCGGCGATGCGGAGAGCCTCCGAAAGATATCAGCGCCCCCTGTTGCAGCGCAGCGCCAGATTCAAATTTGGTTTTATCTCCGCTCACAACATATGAACAAACAGCACCATAAACCGCTCTAGAGGGACCGAGGAAGCAATTTGCGGCTGACACCCAGGGTTTGGACTTCTCGGTTTTTTATTTTGCGAAAATTCGCCGCTTAATTTCGGAACGCAGCTTTAGTTTTTTGTTTGTTTGTTTCGATCAATATATTTTTTTTGGTGATATATTGTGGTATTTCTGTACAGTCAAGAGCCACTTCCAGTATATCTTGGACATTTTGTCAGCGCCAACAGTCCATGCGCTGTTAATTAAGGCGCGTGTGCTGCTTGTAGACGGGAGTAATATCGCGATTTGTAAAGCAGCGGAATTAAATGATTGTACCAAAAGAAAGGAAAGGCAATTTAACGCACTTCTAAAACTGGGTTTCCATGTTCGTATTGGATTGCTGCGCTCAGTTGAGCCATGGCGAAAATTCAAGGGGACACTTAAAAACAGATTACGTGTGCCATTTTGAAAGCATAGAGCCTCGTTATGCGCCTTTATGCACTACCATAAACAGACATGGTACGGAGACTTTACACACATTTAATATTACAGCATGCGCTGGTGGTGGTGGTGTGAAACATTAATTTATGCTATGTAGAAGAGAGATATTGCTTGGACCGTCCCTGAAGGGCCCGCCTCTCACAATCACTAGGAGGGATCCCTAGTCCGGGACCCCTGTGGCCTCCGCGGCGGCCCGGGCTCTTGTCACCAGGGCTCGTTGGTCCTGGAGAGTTGAGCAGCCGAGCAGGGCAGCCTCCCAGTCCTCTCGGGTGGGGTGGGGGTGGGGTGGGAAAGCAGGATTGGCAGGGCATGCCCACATCATGTGATACGTGTCCGCAAACACTTCCCCACAGTGTGGACACTCGCCCAAAAAGGCCGAATTGAAATGTTTGAGCACTGCCCGGGCACAGTACAGTATTGGTGTAGAGGCGAAGAAGCCAACGCTCCTCTGCCTTCTTGAGGCCTTTACAGGGGGGTGGGTACCGGCCGTGAGCGTTTTGATACAGGAGAGAGATCTCCCGAAAAGTAATAGCCGGATTAAAATCAGTAGCCGGATCAGGCGACGATAGAGGCGATGCCCGGTGGTTAAGCGCGCGGGCGGTAGCTGGTGGATGGTTTGCTTCTCGATGGAAGACTTACTCAAATCAACTGTATTAACACCTTTTTTTGGGCTAGTTGGTGCATGCTTGAATTAGAGAAAAAATAGCTGCAAATTATGCACATCACTAGAAGGGAACGAGGACAAGACACAAGCGCTTCTGTCTCGTCCTCGTTCCTTTCTTGTGGTGTGCATGGTTGGGCGCTATTTTTTCTTTAATTCAGGCTTACTCAAGCAAGGTATGTTGCTGGCTCAGTTGGGTTAAGAATCATTCCGAGGAGAACAGCGCTGGCAGACAACTGACAACGGAGCCTGCTCGGCGGTCGTCGAACAGGATGCTCGCCTCTCTCGGCCGTGGTCAATTCAAAGCTGATAGCGAACTTTTGAAATAAAGCGTGCAACATTACAACTTCCTGGAACAACGTAGAATTGGCTCCGCCTGGATGCGATATATCGAGATAAATTTGGTCGCATCTTGAATCAGAAACAAAGCGACAAAGCAGCATGCCGTCTTTTTTGAAGAATGAACAAACACTACAAAGATTCACGGCAATATATAATTTATTGCCTACATGTTGCCTACTCCTTACATGTCGTGTGCGCTCTCCTTTTTTTTTTCATTTTTTCGTGTGGGTCCCACTCCCCTCCCCTTTTTCCTATCTATGCTTATTTCTGTATTTGTACCTGCATCTTTTTTAGTTCTATCTACTTATTTCTGCACTTCCTATCCGTGTTTCATTAGACGTCCGTTGCTTGTATCTTCGTATCCGACGCTTTATTCTCTGGGTGGCGGGTATGTACTACGTGTGCTTTCCTTTTATTAACCGGAATAGGGTTTTCAAAAAACTATTTGTTTTGGTGAAACTGGATACAGTTTTTGATTGCATTATCTGCGCATAAGAGTGATAAGTTAAGTGTGTTTCCATCAGAACCCAAGCTTGCCCTGGTTGCAGAATTTTTGGACATCCGTGGTATGAAAGAACCACGAGAGTCTTAGGCGTACAATTTTATCACAAGTGAAGCAGTGCTTTAGTACGTTCTATATTCGACTTACACGTTCGCTTAACGCACAAACAGTGATACACGAGTGTTGCAACGTTCGCGAGAACTGCCTTCATATTTAGGGTTGCGGAAGGTGCTTATTTCATGGTGTCAGGTGCAGCTATGCCGTTTCGCGCTTATGCCGTTTGTTTCCTCGCAAGTCACTGCAGATCGGGATGTTTCTCCATTCTCTTTTAAGGCGGAAGCCTTTAATGCCTCATCGTTGTAAGCAGGAGCTGTCGACAAGAAATAGACAGTTTTAGTATAGCGTTTGCGTTTTTTGCGTACGCAACACGCAAGATGTTTGCGTACGCTAAATTCAAAGCGCGAACAACTCTTTTAGGTGAGCGTTTGCGGACCGTTCCGCAATAGGCGCTAAGTAGACATACAACATCCAGGTTCAGCCCCGTTTGGGTAAGTACTTAACGCCACCTCACGTCGAAAAAAAAAATTGAGGTCGTTTTGATCCAAATTAAGCCAACCAACTTCTGAGAAGTGCCAAAAATGGCCGTTGCCATGACGACAGTGTACACAACCTGTCGTTAGGCTTACGGGCTTGAAAACAGACTGCTATCTCAAAAGTACCGGCAAGTTATCGCACATAGCATTGCGTCCCAGTGAAACGACAGAAAGCGGAAGCGAATACCACCATTTATTGCCAGTTGAGCGCCGAATAACTCAATGACGAGGTATTTTAGAACCCAAGCGGGCAAACAGGGCGCCGCCATGTTGTCTCCGCAAGCCCCGCAAAGACGCTACGCTATTTCCAGAAAATTGCGTGCGTACGCTAAACGCTAAGCTTCTTTTAGCGTTCTGCGCATGCGCATTCTACATGCGCTATTTTATTGCGCACGCAAAGGTTTTGCGTACGCTATACTAAAACTGTCTAACGTCACGCTTTTCAGTTGGTCGAAACGGTCGTAACGTCACAGTGCGCGAATTTCAAACGGGGCCAATTGTACTTTGGCTACTAACCATGCAATCAATTAAAGGGATCGTATAGTGATGCTCCAAGTAAGTTTGAGTTTAGTTAATTGCTTACTTAACCAATTAGTCCAATTAACCTTTCTAGTCAGGCCAGATAAATAAATAAAACCGAGTAAGAAATTGGCCGAGCTTGGGAATCGAACCCCGGTCTCCGGAGTGCGAGTCGAGCACACTACCACTCCGCTATGCCAGCTTTTTTAAAAAAAAAAAACACTCCGCTATGCCAGCTCGATGGTTTGGAATGAACAAAGGTGCGTGTAGTGAATACGGTGTCTTCGTTCACTCCCATCTTCCTCCCTTCCCGTTACGGCGAGGTTCAGGTGTGCACCGAGATATGCGAGACAGATACATTTCCTTTCCTCAAAAAACAATTTACTGACGAGCAAGGCGTATTTGTCCGCGTTTCAGATTGGCCCAAATTGTCGTGATGTCACCACGCGCGAATTTTGACGGGTGTCCACCGAAATATGTGAGACAGTTACTGCGCAACTTTCTTTCGTCAAATACTATTTTCGACTAGTGCTACTGATATATGCGAGACAGTTAATGCGTAATTTCCTTTCCTCAAATACAATTTTCATTTTCTTCATTACGGCCCCTCTTTCTTCTTTCACTCACACTTCCTTCCTTCCTGTACGGTGCGGCTCAGGTGTCCACCGAGACGACAGAGAATTACTGCGCCATTTACTTTCCTTAAAAAGCGTTGCGTTCAAAGGGCAAGGCATCGCGCCGAACGGGTGGTGGCGTTCAATGGACTCCGTGGCAGCGCTACAACACGCTGTCGCGTTCCACTCCTAAAGGAGAAGCTTAAGCGTCATTAATTGGCACTTAATTAATGAACCAACAAAATGTGAAGTGAACAATCGTGTAGCAGAATGCAGCACTCAGGCTTTCGCCTTTCAGCACTTTAGCCGCTAAAGTTCCTCGTAATTTTTTCCTATCTTTATTTTTCAGTGATTGTTTATGTTCGCGTATTAAATGAACCTGTGTCGCACTGATCTCTTGTCGTAGAGACTTACACTGGATTAAAGAGAAGGATGGATGGATGGAAAATACTTTATTACAGAGTCAATCGGAGGGTCGCAAGACTTTGTCCTCTTTCCCCCCGCTAGGCGTCAGCCGTAGCCCCTTAGGACTCGGTGGCGGCCAAAGCTTGATTGATGGCGTTGCTTTGCACTTCTGGGTCTGAGTTGTGCACCAGAGCCTCCCATGAGCCTGGTGAGATGTAAGCACTGTGACGGATGTCACAGTGCTTACATCTAGCATTGGATTGCCCTGGGTATATTTTGCTCTAGATCCATGTGTTTGGAAATACCCCGACCTGGCGTTTCCTCCAAGCTGTCTCCTCCTTTTGACTAAGTTTGCTATCCTCTTGCGGATATTCCGTTCTAGTTAATCTGTAGTACTGCGCTATTTCACGATAGGTGAGCATCCTGTCCTTTTCTGTGGATGTCAGTTCGTTTGGAGGACAGTCTGACCTCGCCAAGCAAGTGGGTCCTCGGGCAAGCTCGTGTGCTCCTTCATTCCCTCGCAGGGCTTGATGGGCGGGTGTCCAGACCAAAAAAATAGGCTGATCTACCATTTTTCCCGCCTCCATAATCCTGGCCGCTTCTGCAGAGACTCTGCCTCTACTGAAGTTGTGTACAGCGCTCTTCGAGCTAGCGCAACCTCCCCTGCCGCGACAATAGATCCGCCCCTGACAGTAGAGCACACTTTTGGGCTCTTGTCTTCATCGGCCACCACCGCCGTCATGGCCTTCCGATGCCGGTACTCGGCTGGGCCCGTATACACCACGTCCGCCCGTCCCCCGTACTTATTTTGCAGGGTTTCCGCTCGATCCCTTCTTCTTCCTTCAAGGAATGCCGGGTTCATGTTCTTGGGAAGTGGCGGAATCTTCACCTTGTCCCTTATATCACTGGGAATATCCGCTCTCCTTCCCTGTTCGCATTCGCTTGTGAGTCCTACCTTGCCAAGTATACCCCTTCCCGTTTTTGTTGTCAGAAGTCTTTGACGCAGCGCCGTGGAGGCCGCCTGAATGAGTTCGTCGATTGTGTTTGAGACTCCAAGCTTCATCAGTTTTCCTGCGGACGCGCAGATCCGCAGTCCCAGTGCTGTCTTCATGCTCTTGGGGATGAGTGCATCGAGCTTCCTGCTTTCTTCTTCGCTGAGTTTCAGATACGGCACAGTATATACTATGCGACTGAATACAAGTGTTTGTATCAGTCAGGAGATTGGCCTCTTACATGCCGGCGTTCTTGTTGGCTGTGCATCGAATGAGTCTGCACGTTTCCTGCGCGCTGCTCTCCAGCCTCGCAATAGTCTCAGTGTTTCCTCCGTTTTCCTGCAGTCGGAGTCCCATGATGCGTATATACTTCAACCTGGGAATCCTGGCTCCCCCAACCGATGTTTCGAGGTTGGGTTCTGGCACCCTCCGCAGTTGTCCGGATGGCCTTAGCACTGGCAGTTCTGAATTCTCCACCGAAACTTTGTTTTCCAGGTACTCTTCTATCATGTTCACTGCTTGCTGCAAGGCTTTCTCAATTTGCTCGTCGCTGCCCTTGTCTACCCAGAGCGTGATGTCGTCTGTGTACAGGCTGTGGCCCAGGTTTTCTGTATTCTCGAGCCTCTTCTGGAGGCCTATCATGGGGATGTTGAAAAGGATCGGAGGCAACACCGACCCCTGCGGGGTGCCTTGCTGTCAAGCATAGTATCCTTTAAGGCGCTTTCTTCCAGCGTGATGTATGCCTTTCTTCTAGTGAGGAAGTTACGGATATAGTTGTACATTCTTTTTCCCGCGTTCAGTTCTGGGAGATTTTTCAGGATGGCCGCATGTCTGACGTTATCGAAAGCTTTCGCCACGTCGAGTCCGACTGTCACCCCGGTATATTTCGTCTATTTGTCCGGAACTTGGCGCTTTAGCTGCAGCATTATGTCGCACTCAAGCAGGTGCGGGAGAAAACCAGCCTGCGCTGCTTGGGTATTTGTTTAAGCGGGTCTGCAGGACATGTTCCACGAGTTTCTAAACGCACGATGTGAGCGAGATTGCCATGAGATTCTCCAGCCCCAGCTTCTTCCCTGGTTTCGGCATCAGGATTATCTTAGCTGTCTTCGAATCCTCGGGGATCTCACCTGATGATTTGGTTCATTGAAGTCCAAGGTTGTCCTGACTCTATCAGCGATTACCTTAGTGACTACCTTGCAGGCAATGGACAGTAAGCTGATCGGCCTCTGTATTTTCAAGTCCTTCACGCTCCCTTTCTTATAAATTGACGCAGTTTTAGCGTTCTTCCAAGCTTCTGGCACGCTCAAGGTCATAGACATTGCGTGCATAGGGTGCCTAGTTTTTCTAGCACAACTTTCCTCCTTCCTTAAACAGACCTGCCATTACATGATCCTCACCACTTTGCATGGCTCCTAAGGCTTTTATTTCTTCTTGCGTTACTGGCGGAATGTCCCAATGCTCTGCGCTACTGCCTCTCTCGTTAACGTTCTTCGGCTACTTTAACCTTCTTATCCATATTGCTAATAACATTGCGCTCTTTGTATCTTAACGCATGCATCTACTTTTTACCTATGCCTTTTTTCCTCTTCACCGTTTTGAGGCTTCCTCTATTCTTCAGAGCACGCTCGATACTCTCCATACTAAACTTTTTTATGCCGGTTGCCTTGCGCTTATTAATTAGCTCTGGCAGCTTTGCCATTTCTATTCTGTCTGTAGGGTTATACGCCTTCATGCTTTGGCGTTTCTTCATTAGATATTCCGACTCCCGAGACAGCTTGCCTGTATTCTGTCTAACCATCCTTCCTTCTACTTCTACTGCACACTCCGTAATGATAACTGTGAGATAATCGTTCACTCTTTGAACACTAAGATGTCTTCTTCAGATAAAGTCGGTCGGCTGTTCTGCACCACAGACTGCGACATATTACTAGAGTTAACTTTAGCCCACCTTTATTTTTTATTCTGGTCCGCAGCGACATCGTGAGTTCCTCTAATTTCCCTCTCCCTGCTAACTCGTTGATGGGCCTCTGTTTCACTAGTTTCTTCCGTTCTTCCTTCAGGTCTGAGCTAATTCGAGACCTTACCATTCTGTGGTCGCTACAAGGCACCTTTCCGAGGACCTTCACATTCTGCACAATGCCAGGGTGAGCGCATAGTATGAAGCCTATTTGAGTTTTACTCTCGCCAATCGAGGTCTTCCCCTTCCACTTCCTGTTCTCTACCTTCCGGAAGAAGGTACTCGGGTGTGATACGGGCATCACTAACCGGGGAAAGAAAAAGAGAAATGTAAATCCGCCGCGGGGCCGCCGAGTCTGCCGCCGCGTCACGATGCGATGCTACTTTGGCATTAGGTCCCGTCTTTCTAGCGGAATGTTTCCATCCGTGGAGAGGGCCGCTGCGATCCCGTTCGTCTGCGGAGAAAGCGGAGTCATCCCCCCCCCCCCCACCCTGGCTACTGATTAGCGGCGGTGGTCCAATAAAAGTAACGCCTTCTACTCTTAAAGGCAAATCTTAAAGGCTCATTCACACCTGCGAGTCGCAAAGGGCGTGCGACTAGCAGTCACATGCGACCTGCGAGCAGCTCGTCACTACCAATGTTCACACTAGCAAGGCGACTACACGAGTCGCCTTCTCGTTCTGTTCTCGTTCCAAACGAGAACCATCGGGAATGTTGTCGTTCGCGCCCTTTTTCCGTCTGGTGCGGGTTCGCGCCAGTCACTTGCTCGCGCTTGTCCCGAGGCATTTTGTTGTATCGCTCCTCGGCTCAACACAAGTATGCTTTACGGCGACCTCAGCGAGGAGGAAGACGTCGTCGCTGTTCTGATGTGCTCTGCGGCCGCGCAAGCTCTTGCAGCGCGCGCGCGTAAGGCACAGAAAGAGCGGCGACGGCGTCGCTGGTGGGTTCGACCATGCCTCCGATCGCGGGAAGTGGCCGGACATGCAAGCTGCCTGCTACCGCAGATGCGGGAGCACGATGAAGAACACTACAGAGAGTAAGTTTTCATTTCTACCTTTATGGTGCAAAGCACAACTTTGCAACCTTCCTTGTTCAATCCTTTTTTCTCCTTTGCGCATTCCAGCTTTCTCTGGATGCCGCCTCGGACTTTCGACACACTCCTGGATCTGGTGCGAAGTTCTATAACTGTGCGGGACACCAGGTTCAGGAGTGCGATTTAAGCGGCTGACCGTTTGGCCATGACAATTGGGTAACCCGCGTTGTTAGAAAAATGGTAAAGTTTATTCTCATGTATAGCATATAACAATGGTAGTTCCGACCATGTCATAACACAATGCTTGCTGAATTGATCTGTTTCATGAGTTCATGTCGCATAGTAGTGAGCACTGCTTTCATTATAAATAATCAAGTAGAAACAGTTCATCTGTGGCGTGTAAATCAATTTCCCAGTGAAGTGAGTATCTATGCTGTTCAACCTTTCTATGTCATTGCTTTGGCAGGTTCCTGGCCACGGGTCAAAGCCTGAGAGAGTTGACATAACTTCTTGGTAGGAAGGTCAACCGCGTGCTGTCTCGTGGCAACAGTCTGCCAGGCACTGTGGGATGTGCTAAAGCCACTCTACCTAAGGCATCCACAGGTGGCAGACGAGTGGCTAAAAGTAAGCTTCATTATATTAATTATGTTATTGCTGCTGTGCTCTGCAGGTAAAGGTTGTTACTGCACATGGTGTTCCGGAATACTTCACAGGAACAATGAATGAGTGACCAACGCAATTCATTTTGATATATGGAAGTATATCCGTTAAAATTTATTCTGTAGATTGCAGCTGACTTTGGAGAAAAATGGCAGATGCCACACTGCGTTGGGGCCATAGACGGCAAGCATGTTTTGGTTGAATGCCCTGCCAACTCTGGGACTGCAAATAGAAATTACAAAAGATCATTCAGCAAGTCGTTGCTTGCTGTCTGTGATGCACACTACAGGTAAGGCTCTCTACCCAGACAACACTGAAATATCCTGAGGACATACTGAGGATATTTTTCTGAAGAGGAGATGGGAGGTAGAAGAAAGAGAGCGAAGGAATTTGCCCAGAGCAGAGAATAAAGAGGAAGTGACAGGGGGGTTGTAAAAAGACAAAAGGACGAGTGAGATGCGGGAAGAAGGGTGGTAATAAACCACACCAACTAAATATTTAAGGAGGGTGGAGGGGATGTCAATTTGCTCTACGAGCACGTCACTGCGTACATAAATAGACGCAAGTGGTGTGGCCGTAGTGGCATGGTAGGCGCGGTAGCCTGGGACATTGCGGGCCGTCCGGGTCTCCTGGAGAAGGAGAAAATGAGGTAGGGAGGGGCGGGTGAGTAGATACTGGTGGAGGGGGGTCTTATTGTGACAAAGATTTCGGCAGTTCCACTGCACAATCTCGAGGTCCTCGCCAAACGCCATTATGATAGAGGAGAGGAACGCGATGGTACGCGTTCCTTCTTTTTTGCCGGGGGCAGTGACTCATGGACGGATTGAAGCATAGATGCAAAGGATTCCAATTGCTTTGATTGTGCTTGGAGGGTGGTAAGGATCTGGAGAACCGAAGTTTCCAGCTGAACCAAGCGAGTGTGATGTGCCTGTGTGGTGGTTTCTACAAGGTCAGCCAAAGGGGCGACCTGGGCGCTGGAGGAAGGAGTGGTGAACGTGGCAAGGTGCTCATTTAGCTTGCTAAGCTGGGAGGTAAGAGAGGAGGTGGTTGTCTGGAGGGTTTGAGTCAAGGCATGTATCTGCTGTTGTAGATCGTGGGAAATGCGCTGCTGCTCTCGCTGCTGGCGTTCCAGCATTGCGAGCCGGAGGTCGAAGGAGCGGTTCTCGTCAGTCAAGGATGGAGAGGGTGGTGTAGTGGAAGAGAGGGACGCTGGCACCGAGGATCCTTTAACTATGGCGGCATAGGAGCCTGGTGGTGACGTGATCGGAGATGATGGAGATTCATGATTAGAGGAGGAGGAGGAGGAGGAGGAGGAGGGGGGAGGGTTGGTGGGTTGAGTGGCCCGGCGCAAAGCTAGGCGTCGGAGGTATGCAGCTTTAGCACACTCGCGTTGCTTAGCAAGGATGAAGGGGCAAGTGGGGTCGAGGGAGGGGTGGGTGTTCACCTGGCAATGAACGCACCAGGGCTGGGCACACACATGAGCGGAAGGGTCAGCGGGTAGAGGAGCAGCACAGCGACGGCACTTGGCCGGAACGCTGTGCTGGGGGCACTGGTGGGCGCGATGGCCTAGAGTGAGACAACGGGTGCAGGTGGGAGGCTTAGGTTTATGAGGACGGCACCGGAAGGCAACGCGTTTGAAATAAACAAAGTGGGGGATGACGGTGCCAGCGAACGTTATGAGCACTGATTGAGTGGATCCCATCATGCGAGCAGCGAGAATATCTGTTTTGAAAGATTCCAGGTCATGCATGAGGTCATCAGGAGTGAAGTGGCCCCCGACGTTATGGATGACGCCGAGGCATGAGATGGGAGGATGGGGGGTGTAAGTTTTGATGGTGACAGGCTTACCATGAATCTGAAGATGCGTGACAGAGAGTAGGAGGTGGGCGGTGAGAGGAGAATGAGTCTTTAGAAACACAAGGCTTTGGGCTGGCTTGGCCTGAAGGGTGATGTCGGCACTGGTCTTCGAGGAAAGTTGAGCAGCGGAGGCGACTGCGGCGAGTACGTCGTAGAGAGGTAGCTTGGGGGTGAGGGTTCCAGGGGGAAGCTGGATGGCAACTGTGATGAGCTCGGCGCGGGGTCGGGCTGCGGTGGCAGGCTTACGGTTTGCACCGATGGTGGTCCAGCCGATTTCCTGGGAAGGAGTGTCGTCTGCCGGGGACGTCGTAAGGTCCATGTCTGAGTCCTCAGCCGGAGTCTCAGTGTGCGACGCGGGTGTCGGGCTTGAGGTCTTGGTGTCAGTGGGACCTTTGGCTGGAGTAGGTGCAGCGGCTCCAGCGGCGGCGACGAACGCAGCCGGCTGCGACGCGTCTATGGCCCCGAAGCCCTTGGCGTCCCTTGTAGCGTGGAGTTGGCTAGGTGTGGACGCTGCGCCGCCGACGAACGCTGCCGGCTGCGCCGCGGCCGTCGATCCGGTGCTCCCAGCGTCGCTCAAGGCGTGCAGTGCGGCAGGAATGTGATCGGTTGCGTGGGCGGCGTTGAACGTACCCGTTTGAGAGACGGCTGTCGACGTGGTTGGAACAGGACCCGCGGTGGCGGCATCGGTGGGTCTGGGCTGCAGGGGCTTGGTCAGACGCTGCATTGCGGCGGTGGAGGCGCGGCGCGTTAGGTTTAGCGAGGCGCCGCGCCGCTTCACAGTTTTGGAGACGCTTGGAGGGCCAGTTCGGCAGCGGGCCGTGATGCCGATGGTTTTCACGTGCTCCGGGAGCCTTCCTGAAGCGATGGAGTGTAAATCCAGGGGCGGGCGAGGCCCTGGACCAGGCCAGGGGCAGGTTAAAGCAGAGCGCGGTAGGCAGCCAGCTAACCAGGGCGGCGCCACCTAGCGGACTCACTCACCTAGCGGACACACTCTGGGGCTACCCACAAACCCTCAAACCCGGCCGCCTCCTCCATTGTCTGGCCCAGGAACGCCACCTCACCCTTCTTAATACTCCTGGCTCTCCTACTCGAGCGGGCACTGCCTCACAACGCCCTACGACACCCGACCTCACTTTCTCTCGGGGTTCACTTTCCTTTCACTGGCAGGTGACAGCCGAAACTCTTCTAAGTGACCACTTTCTCATCCATATCACCACCTCTCTCTCCCACATCCCTCGCTGTCATCCGATTATTCACACTGACTGGCATGCTTTTCGCACTAATCTCGCCTCCGACTCCTTTCAATCCTACGACGACTGGACGTCGCGCATCTCTGCAGCGCTCACGTCCAGTAGCCGTCGCGTTCGCTCTCGTTACCCAATCCAAGACCCAGATCCTCACCTTCTCCGTTTATGGCGTCGCCGTAAACGTCTTCAACGCTCCTTTCGCTCCCAACCACACAATGCCCAACTTTCCTCCCGGATCACTGCTTTGCGGGCCGAGATCGTCGCCCACTGCGCCTCCCTCGAGCACTCTCGTTGGAGTGCTCTTTGTGACCGTCTTGACTCTGCATTGCACACGCGATCCACATGGTCTCTCTTCAAATCCCTCCTTGGCACTAAGCCTGCCCTTGCTCCCACTCTAGCTAAAGCCCTCACTCAAGGAACTCCCTCCGATGTTTTTGATCAGCTCGCCTCTCTCTATCTCCCGCCCCCTCTGGCACCCTCCTACCCGGTGTACTGCGGTGGACCTAACCCCGATCTGGACCAATCCTTCACTCTCCGGGAGCTCGAATCGGCTCTGGCTGCTAATGCTACACGCTCGGCTCCCGGTGAGGATGCCATTACATACACCACACTTCGCAACCTTCCTGACTGCGCCAAAGAATTCCTCCTTAAAACCTACAATGATGCATGGGACAGCGGCTGCCTGCCCAGCTCCTGGACCTCCTCCCTCATTTCTATGATTCCAAAGCCGGGCAAGCCTCCCTCTCTCTCTAACCTCCGCCCAATCTCCCTGACATCATGTGTTGGTAAGACCCTTGAGCGAATGGCCCTGACTCGCCTCTCTAATTTTCTCGAGACGAGGGAGTTCTTCCCTCATTCTCTCATCGGCTTCCGACGCCACGTCTGTGCACAGGACATGTTTCTGGTTCTCCAGCACACGTTTCTGTCACCTACCCCCTCTCAAATTCACGCCCTTGTGACCGTCGATGTTCGCAAAGCCTTCGACGGTGTTTGCCACGACCACATCCTTTCCCAACTCGCCTCCCTAGACTGTGGCTCCCGCATGTACTGTTATATCCGCTCATTCCTCTCTAAACGTGTCGCTCGCTTTCGAGTCGACACCTATCTGTCCGACCCCCACAACCTCACCCGAGGCACTCCTCAAGGTGCGGTTCTCTCTCCTACCCTTTTCAATCTTGCTATGGCCCCTCTCGCCTCCCAGCTAGCTGAAATTCCCGACCTGCATCATATATTTTACGCCGATGACATCACTCTCTGGTGTTCATCTGGATCTCCCGGTCACGTACAGGACACCCTGCAACGTGGCCTAGATCTCATCGACTCCTTTCTCACCACCGCTGGCCTCTCTCCTGCTCCTGAGAAATCCGAGCTTCTCCTTCTCAGCCATTCCTCCTACCAGCGCTCACACAACCACTTCGTCTCTCTCCACCTTTCTGGCTCTCCCATTCCTGTCGTCACACAGTGCAAAGTTCTTGGCTTCCCTTTGCATGCGGCTAAGAATGTGCAATCCCTTCACCGCGCTGTCACCACCTGCCACTCTGTAACTCACCTCCTGCGGCGCGTGGTCACTCGACGCTCAGGTCTCCACGAGGCTCACGCGTGCCGAGTTGCCCACGCGCTGGCCCTCAACAAGGTCTTGTACTTTGCACCCTACGCTTCCTTCACTCAGACTCAACTTAACGCTCTCGAGACTGCTCTTGTGGGCCTCTACAAGGCAGCTCTCAACCTTCCTATCACTACCTCTACCACTAAGCTCTTTGCCACAGGCCTCTTCCATCCTCTTCGTTCTCTTCTCAGTCTCCATCGTGACTCGCAGCTTGCCCGGCTTTCCCTTACCCGTCAGGGTCAGTGGTTATTGACTCAAGCGGGTATCTCGCCCATTCCAATCTCCCCGTTTACCTCTCCTATTCCCACCCCCGCCCCCAATCTTCGTATCCTTCCCCTCCCGACCAACATGTCCCCCGTCCTGCACGCCGGACGTCGTCATGCGGCCGCACAGCACCATTCCCCTCTCTTTGATACCCAGGGTGTAGCTTACACGGATGCCTCCTTCGTGGCTCCTCGAGGTTCCTGCGGCTACGCCCTGTACCATCCACACCTCCCTGCTCCTGAAACCCACACCAGCGGGCCGTATCTACACCCTCCAGACGCATTGTCCCTCGAGGTCCTCGCCATTGCGCATGCCCTCCAGTCATTTGCCCTCCTTCCCTCTCTTCAAGAGTACACAGTCTATTCAGACTCACAAGCCGCTATACACCACATACAGAAACGCACCCTGACCCCTTCTCTCCAACAGGAGGTCGAACGAGCGGTCTCCGCACTGCAGCCTTCCATCGTTTTCCTCCGCTGGGTCCCTGGGCATTCAGGGATTGACGGCAATGAGCTGGCCCATCAGCTCGCCCGCGACACACTTTTCCGGGCACCGTTGATCCCCTGGCCCAAGCCCTCGGAGGACGGTGGGAGACTCACCCTTCGCCGCACCATAAAAGAGGTCTACCTTGAGCTCCGCCTCGACAAACGCCTTTACCCTCCCCCTCATCCATCACTCACGGTGCCGGAGTCTCGCCTTCTTCGGCACATTCAGATGAATGCAGTTATCACCCCGTCCCGCCTCTTCCTCTATCGCTATCGATCGGACCCTTCCTGTCCCAACTGCCCCTGTATCTATGCGGACCTGGCCCATTGCCTATTCTATTGCCCGGCTGCTCAGCAGTCGGGTTCCTTCCCCCCACCCTCTCTATCCATCACCACCTGGCTCGACTGGCTTGGCGCTGAAGGGGAAGAAGAACAGCGGCTTCTGGTCGCCCAGGCGGTCGAAATGCTCGGCCTGTAAATTATGGTTGATTAAAAGTCTTTTACTACTACTACTATTTTTCTGAGGACATTCTTTATCCTCAGGACGTCCTCAAATGATCCTTAAAATGTACTGAAAAGGTCCTCGTGTCCGGCCTCAGGACATCCTCAGAACAGCCTCAGAAGGGTATTATATGATGTTTGAGTACATTCTGAGGAGGTTATAGCTGGTCAAGCTGCATGAAAAAAAATGCGAAAAATTCATGAAAATCATTTATTTGCTGAGCTCTTCAGCTGCTTCACTGCTGTTTGACGCCATCCCTGTGCGCTGTGCCGGTCTTTTTACGCCTCTTCTGAGATGCTGTCTTCTGTGCTGCCTAAAGAAATAAATGGAAAGTCAGCAGTTGATTATGTGTAATTCAGTTCAAGCATTCAAGCACGGAAACAAAAAGTTCTTAATGCTACTAGTACAATAATGTGCTGCAAATATGACTTTTAATATTTGAACACACAAGTTACAACTTACAGTGCAACACTGCCCTTCAGCATGAGCAACTGCCATAAAAGTTAATCAGTGCAACATGTATCCCTGCTTCTACACCTAAACGACGGTACTGTTCTCCCGACATTTCGGAAAGGTCACTCGACTTTTTCGGAGTTTAGAGAGCTCGGAGAGAGTTCGGAGTTTAGAGTCGGAGAGCTTAGCTAAGCCGCTAAGCTCTCGCCGATGAAGGAAGCGCAGAAAAACACCTGTAGCTGCGGAGCACTTTCAAAAGCGACGTGGCAGCGGTATGCGATGACCCAGATTATACTGCCAAGCTTACGTCGAAATGTCGCTATGCCCTCGTCATTGCGTTCGTGATCCGCTTCAGAACCAACCTAGCCATCAACCTGAGAAAAATGGTCTTGACTGCAATCAGCGCTTGCATCTACAAAATCAATACTGCCCCAGGTTCAATGCCTTCGCTTCTGAAACGAGGCCTCGACACGTCCTGTCTGGCAAAGAATGTTTGCTTACACACAGAATTCACACTCAAACTGGTTGCACTGTTTTGGCAATTGCAGCTTCGGCACACGCAGCGAGCACAGGCTAGCGTCAACGCTTCGTTTCCTTGTGCGGCAAAATTGCCGCGCATGACTATCGGCACACATCATGAAAATATACAAAGGCATCACTCACTTTTTCTTTGCGTGTATCCATGATTTGCGCACCACAACGCGCACGTGCTAGTCACTTGCGTCTTGCTAGTCTTGCTAGTCGATGTTGTGGATGCAGACTAGTCTTGGCTTGAATTCAAACTGGCCGCACACAATAATGATGATAATGACTTTGCGGTTGGTATGCGATTTTATGAGGTACGGAACGATTGATTCTATGAAAAACAATTTTTTTATTGCGAAAATGCAAACTATTTATCGAAATTTCTCTACAACCTACACACAGATGGGCCCCAGGCACACCAGAATTCAGGCCTGTGGCTCGGGCTCTTTCGCCGAAGGAAAAGCTAGCGGCATGGCTAGCGGCACTGTTTACATCATGGAGGGCTGGAAAAGATTAGCAGAAATGATAAGCACGATAACATCATCGTATAAAAGAACGACATTTGTAACTGCGAGACACCAGAACTCATCGATTTTCACAGGGCATCAACCAGCAGCGATGCGAATTGTGGCATAATGTTCAGTACGACAATGCGTTACCCGAGCCCGAACCGGAGCGGCCCAAACTTTTTTGTCTGTGTCGTTTGCACTTCGTGCGCAGCAAGCATGCTCTTTGTTCAAGTAGAACTTATTTACATTTAAAAGCCTGCGTGAATGAGCAGCATTCTGAATGCGGTTACTCTCGTTTCCGCGCGCAGAAATTTGCGGACTAGGCTTGCTGTCGTTAACCAAACAAACCTTTTCTACATGAGGTTGTCAAAGGGTTGGTTTGGTTTTGTGGGGTTTAACGTCCCAAAGCGACTAAGGCTATGAGAGACGCCGTAGTGGAGGGCTCCGGAAATTTCGACCACCTGGGGTTCTTTAACGTGCACTGACATCGCACAGCACACGGACCTCTAGAATTTCTCCTCCAAAGAAATTCTAGCCGCCGCGGCCGGGATCGAACCCGCGTCTTTTGGGTCAGCAGCCGAGCACCATAGCCACTGAGCCACCGCGGCGGCAGGTTGTCAAAGGGAGAGAAACTGTTCAGACTCAAGACTAGCGCCGCGCAGTAATGCATCTGGAAAACTAGGACAGCATAGAGCTATATATTAGAATGCAAATTACATGCATTATTTTGCTGGTGATTTTCATGGATGTGTGTTCGCAGATATGTCCTCGATAGGACATTTTGAGGACCACGAACCCACTCATATGACCTGAGGATATCGTTCTGAGGACATTTCCAGGACAATCCAACCTAGGACATTTCCAGGACAATCCAACCTAGGACATTATGAGGACATATTGAGGATGTTTTAGAAGCCTTGAGGACATTTGGACCATTTGAGGACGTCCTCAGGATGTTTGGTGTTGTCTGGGTATTATATGACAATCTTGGCATGTTCAGTTTGCTGACACCTTAATATTGAGGCCGACCACACGTTTGCATGACTGCTGACTATCAGGTAGCGATGAATAAATAAGACACACTGTCAATCTCAATGACATGCAGAGGGCAACATTTCGCTTAAGCACTTTGGGTTTCAATCCATGTATAAAATTATTGAGAACTGCACATTCTCAGCAACTGCAACGTGATGTGACCTTTAAAACATAACTTACAGGTACAAATCAAAAGAGCAGTTGTCAGGAACACATTCATTGCTACTCGATCTGCACTGAATTTCAAACTATCTTCCATACAGGTTCCTCTACGTCGAAATGGGGCACTTTGGAAGTGACTCTGATGGCGGAATTTTAGCCTCGTCAACACTCAAAAAAAAAAAATTGGAGGCTTATCAAGGTTAAGCCCAGTGGATGCGAAGCATGTTAGGCAGCTGCCTTAGTGTGGATGGGGCTAAGTAACGGAGACGTGGTTTTAGGTTAATCGTCGTACTTTATTCTTTGCAGCCCGACTAACACACTCTTATGGTCCGTAAATGCATGACTCTTGGTTTGCACGTCACTTATTCTGTATTGTCTTTGAGCATTTCTACACAACACCAAGTCTAAACTGTTTCCCCACTGATTCGTTTTGCATTCCTGTTATTAACGTCCTTAGCGTTTGCAGGCATCTTGACCGCATACACGCCCGGCGCAAAGACGCTGGCGCGGTTGCGGGCACAGAGACTGACGCGACGGCGGGCGCGCGCCGCTTCATCCCTGGCGTGACGTCACATATCACGTGATGCAGCGATAGTGGCGCCGCCGCCGCGTCGCGCGCGACGGCGCGAACCGAAGCGTGGAGGCCTCCGCCGGGCGACGTCCGACGGCGCGATATAAGGCACCATCTGCAGCCGGCGTGACGTCATCAAGTGACGTCACATCATCTGATCTCAGTTCAGGGTGAATGGTGGCCACCGCCGGGCGTCGCGCGAAGGCCCGAAACCTACGTTAATATGCTTCGCATAAAAAAGATTGCTGGTGGCGAGTGGGGCTTTCCCACTGCAAGGCCTCTAGGTGGTGAGGGGCCGCTGCCCTATTTCTTCGTGGGGGACCAGGCCTTCCCGCTGAAAGACTACATGATGCGGCCTTTTCCAAGACGAGATAGAGGACCACATTTGAAATTTCACTGCACTTAAAATGAAAAGAGCTATATCACTGGCATGATCAAGGAGTGAAGTGTGCATCTGTTATAATCTGAATTTTCAATATTTTTTTCCTCTCCAAATGTTGCGTGCCTAGTTTCATCAATGTTTGTGATATTTTACCATTTCAAGAAAGCTGTAACACAGGCCATATAAAGCATGCTAAGAGTTTTGTGTTGCATGCCGCAAATTTGTCAGCCCAGCCTTTGCAGCGTCACCTTCTCATCTAACTAGGACGTTTGTGGTTCATTCCTGTAAACCGGTAACCTTGCTGTTAACAAGTGTATCGAAATCACATTACAGAAATGCCGCTATAGGTGTGCATTGGCAGGAGTACCAGAAAAAACAATACACATGCAGTAACTTTTCTACACTTGGCAGCAGCATGAGCCTAAGTATTCTTCATGCTTGAAACTTTTCAGCTTCACTGAAGGTAATGGAGTGCATATTGCAACCGCGCAAAAACGACGAGGGACGAAGAAAGTAAATCACAGGACAAGACGCGGAACTTCAACTAAGGTTTACTACAGGAAAACCACATTTATACAGGAATCGTAATCACACTTGATGAACAGCCGATACCATCAAATAACACAGGCACGTGGGCGCGCGTGGCACAAGTTCCTTTTCGAGCCATTGTATCCGAACGTGATATGTGGCAGGGCGCAATCTCGAAGTTTCTTCAGAAACACCTACGTATGTTCAGCTTTGAGGACCCGTTCTTGATTAAGAATTCTGAAGATCTTATCCTATTTCTTAGTGACCATGTAAGAACAGGTGAATCGTTGTTTCCTTTTTCAATTGACGTTGTTGACCTTTTTTATTCCATTCCACAAGACAAACTGCTTAGGGCTCTTAAGGATACCATAGATGACTACGGCTCAGTGGCCTTACAGAATGCATGTGGGATGAGTGTGGATGACTTTGTAGAAATGCTCCGTTTTTATCTTTCTGCGACTATAGGTAATTTTGAGTGAAAGAATTTCATTCAGAAGCATGGTGTGTGCATCGGTTCCTGTATTGCCCCATTGTTAAGTGACATCTTTTTATCATATTGTGACAAGCGAATCGCTGCAAGCCTCGACACAGCCCACTCGGCTAAGATTTTTAGATATGTTGACGATTATGCCATTTTCTTGAAAGGGGCATCTCCAGAAGGAGCCATTACAGTAGTGAACGGAATCCTTAGAATCTTCAGTGAGTGTGCCTTTGGATTGAACTTCACCTATGAGTTGCCATCGCAGGGATGCTTGCAGTTTTTGGACATATGTATTGTCACGAGTGCTAGTGGAACACAGGTGTGTTGGAGGTACCAGCCTCGCTCAAAAAAGGCATTTTAAACCACCAGTCAGCTCATTCAAAGCTTATTAAAAAGGGGAATAGCAAAAAACTGCCTGCGCGCTGCTCTTGATAAGTCTTGCCCACATGAAATGCAGAATAGCGTGCGATTTCAGCTACAACGTCTGAGTAGTGCTGGTTTCCCTCGAGAGATGGTCACCTCGGTGATAGAAGCTCTTGCCAAGGAAGCTCGTTCCCCACCGAAGCACAGCCCAAGTGAAGAACCGCAACGCGGGAGACCCGTGGCAATGCCATACTTCCACCAGATATCCCATCGCCTTAAAAAAGTGGCCATGAAATGTGATGTCCCGGTGGTCTTCACGGCGCCCAAAAGCTTTCGGGCATGTGCAATATGGTGCAGGGAAGTGGCGAAAAGAATGAGTGCCGCACTAAGCACGTATACAGGGTCGTTCTCTGCAAAACTGGGGTGGTGTACAAAATACCCCTCACATGTGGGAATTGCTACATAGGGCAAACAGGACGTTGCCTGAATGTCAGACTTCAAGAACATCGCGCCGCTGTTGAATCATTGGAGGGGGGCGGGGAACTCGCAAAACATTGTCGCCATTGTAGTAACTGCACGCCTAGGTTCCGCGACAGAATTGTCTTGAAAAAATTGACGACCCAGCTTAGCAGGGAAATTTTCGAAGCCTACTGCATAAAAAAAGAAAATGACCGTTGCATCAGCTCCACTTCCGTATCTTTATCCAAGAAGGAATTTAACTATCTAGATGCTAACTTGTGCCACGCGCGCCCACGTGCCTGTGTTATTTGATGGTATCGGCTGTTCATCAGGTGTGATTACGATTCCTGTACAAATGTGGTTTTCCTGTAGTAAACCTTAGTTGAAGTTCCGCGTCTTGTCCTGTGCTTTCCTCTCTTCGACCATCGTCGTTTTTGCGCGGTTGCAATATGCCCTCCATTGTCAACCACCAACTAGCCCGCCTTCACTTGTTACATTCACTGAAAGCTCCAAGGTCATTCTTCCCATGCAAACAAGTAGACTGTTTGGTCTCACAGTGCATTGCTTGCAACTAAGAAGTGCATGCAAATGTTCTCTATACTTCATCACTCATGTTCTTGTCTTCAGCCCTGCATGAAACTGCGGTGCAGTCCAACTACGAGCGCCGAATTTTCAATTATAGGCTGAGCCGGGCACGCCGCATAATCGAAAATGGGTTTGGCATCCTGGCACAGAGGTGGAGGATTCTGCGGCGACCCTTCAAGGCAAAAACAGTTAACATCAATACATATGTTGGTGCATGCATAGTGCTGCACAACTATCTCCTTAAAGAGTCCGCAGAATCCTCCTCAATTTACTGCCCGCCAGGCTCTGCCGACGCTGAAGATTGGGAGAGCCGCCTCTCTCCTGGAAGCTGGAGGGATGACGACTCCAGCTCGGCCTTGAGGGCTCAAAGGCTCACAGCCTGCAACGCTACACGGTATGTGGTTTGTTATACAGCTGTTTGTTCCAAGCATTGCACTACATGTGCCACCAAAACAGGAGCATACATTAGGTGTCCGGCATTGTCAATCATACTTGTTAAACTTACTAAACCTCATGTAATTTGTTTTGATTTCTTATATACAGAAAATCTCAAAGGAAGAAAGTAATCCAATAAACTACAGGGTTCTGTAGAACCCAGTTTCAGAAGTCCTCGTTTATAATGGTACACATCAGAGGCTCAGAGCATTTTGGCACTGTGTGACATGCAGCACTGGAGTTGGCTTATCGAGATAATGAAATATAACTTGAGTGCAATTACTTCCCAGGCATGCCAAGCAAGTGCGTGAAAAGCTGACGCACCACTTCCTCACGGCAGGTGCAGTACCGTGGCAACATGGAATGGTGACCGGAAATCATGAGTAACCAGATGTGGGTTGAACAATGGTGAATTTTATTTTATACAATAAGTGCTTGCAAGATGATGTTTTGCTTGATAACTATATGTACTGTCTGTAGCAAAAGTTTACAGTCTTCCGTGCCTTTGCTTCTAAGGGTATAGCGGACTGTGAACTTTTGCAACAGATGGTACATTTACATGAAGAGGGAACTATGAGCTTCTTTCATAAGAACAATGCATGAAGTGAGATCATTCATAAATTAAGTGCAAGTAACATTAGCAGTGAGTGGTCGAAGATGAAGATTGCACATGTGTTTGTAAGTAAAAAGCCATTGTCAATTTTTATCGCTTGCATATTTTAAAAAGTATCACATAATCACATTGATCACAAAAAATAAGCATGAACATAAATACTAGGCACATCGATATCAATTTGTACTTTTAAGGGCAATCACGTCGCCGCAGTGGCTCAGTGTTTATGGTGCCAGACTGTGTAACTGAAGACGTGCATCCCTTCCTCGCTTTGCAGGTTGGCAGTGAATTTTTGTTGCTTCCACACTTTTTCTTGCGCCTATCGCTGTTTGCTGCTGCCAAAGTGCCTCATACTGTGTTGCATTGTGTGTTGCATTGTCCGCTACAATGGGACCTGAAGTAGTTAAGCTATTGAAAGAAATACGGCAAGATTTCAAAGAAATGCGCGCCTCTATGGAAAGAGAATTTAGAAAGGAGTACAGAGAAGTAAAGACCAGCCTTGAATTCATTAACCAGTGCTTTGAAGACATGACCATTAAGGTCAAAGCCGTTGAGAAATAAAATGCTGAAATAAAGGCAGAAAACCTGTCTCTGGCGTCTCTCATAGCCTTAGTCGCTTTGGGACGTTAAACCCCATAAACCATAAACCATCTCTCGGCACAGAATGTGCATTGCTGAAAACAAAAGTGCTTGAAAGTGAGGAAAAGATAATCCAACTCGAGCAGTATTCAAGAAATAAAAACCTAGAAATCAAAGGGGTACCATTTTCTCAGAATGAAAACCCGCCCAAAATGATTCAAGAAATAGCCACAAAGATAGGAGAACCTATCGAAAACAGTGACGTTGAGGTGTGCCATCGCGTCCCGACGAAGGACCCAAATCAGTCCGATATTATAATTCAGTTTCGTTGCCGAGCAAAGCGTGATGCTGTGCTAGAAAAAGCGCGCGAAGAGCGCGTCTTGATGAGTGATCTTGGCTTCACCGAAAGTGACCCCGTCTACATCAACGAACACTTGTGTCCAGAGCTGAAGAAGCTTTTTGGGAATGACTGCCGCCAAAAAGAAAGAAAAAAGCTGGCGTTACGTCTGGACGAGGGGTGGGAAGATATTTGCCAGAAAAACACAAACCTCGAGGACGCTGCTAGTAAAGCATGTCGATGACTTGCAAAAGATTCAGTAGGCTTATCCTGGTCTTTTGCATAGTAAAAAAAAAATGACACACAATGGAGGGCGAATACTTTACGCCACATGATGTGGGCAAAGTATTCCATAACAGTGATAAACTTTCTTTCGTTCACATTAACGCTCAGTCAGCATGCAATAAAGAAGACCAGATTTGTGCACTTATCGCTAGCTTTGGTTATGAACCTGATGTTGTAATGATGACCGAAACTTGGTACAGAGATGACGCTCATATGCTTCGAACGTGTGGCTACACCAGCTATTATTTGAATCGGCATTCTAAAAGAGGAGGCGGTGTGATGATAATGGCAAAAAATTCCATACGTTGCACACTTGTCGAATCTTATTCCTCCATAACGGATGATTCTGAGTTACTTACTGTTCAAACTGATAACGCTATTTTCTGTGTGTTTTATCGACCTCCAGCAGGATGCATCACAATTTTTTTCACATTTCTTGACAGGTTTCTCTGCTGGGTAAATGAAAATTGCTATATGTTAGTACTGGCAGGAGATTTGAATATAGATTTACTTAAGATGTCAGCACAACAAACGAAACTGGGCCGATTGCTTGAAATGAATGGTTTTACAAACTTAATACGCACTCCTACGCGCATTCAAAGTGATGTATCAACACTGTTAGACATTTTTGTTACTAACATTGATGATCCAGATCTGCTGTCAGGAGGCATATGGGCACATATCAGCGATCATCTTCCCATATTTCTGGTTATTAAGCTGCACATCCACAAACCGAAATTTGCACCTATAGAACCGATAACTGTCCGCAACATAAATACAGTCAGTTTGGAATCATTTCGCCATGAAATGAACCTTGTCGACTGGACTGAAGTCCTATCGATTACAGATCCAGAAACAGCTTACGACTGCTTCCATGCAAAGTTCAAACATGTTTATGATAAATGTTTTCCTCTCACGACACGTACACCTACACGCAAAGGGAAAAAGCCATGGATAACAAAGAGATGCTTAAAAGAAATTCGTAAAAAGAACAAATTATACAAAACATTCCTCGTACACAAAGACAATGATGCACTACGGAAATTTAAAACGCAAAGAAACAAAGTTAATAGCCTCATACGGTATGAAAAAAAGCGGTATCTGCAGCAATTGTTCAATGACAGTGTTATTAAGAAATCAGAATTAACTTGGAAGCGTATAAATTTCATTTTAGGTCGGGGGCTAAATGACCAGTCTCGAATAAATGAAGTAACTGTGGCAGGCGAAATCATTTCCGATAGAAAATTAGCAAACTGCTTCAATGAACACTTTGTGTCCCTAACAAATAGCACTCATGATCAAAACTGCATGCGTTACTTGAAACCTAAAACTACATCCAACAGCGCGTTTTGTTCTCCCACTACGGCAAACGAAGTACGCAGCATTTTTGCATCTACAAAAAACAGCAACTGTTGCGATGCATACGGTCTGCAGATTACACCAGTAAAACACGTGTTAGATATTATTTCTTCTGTACTAGAACATCTGTTTAATCTTATCATCAGCTGCGGGACCTTTCCAACGAAACTTAAAATTGCAAAAGTCAGTTTTACACAAAGGTGGGGATCTAAATGATCTTTCGAATTACAGGCCGATCTTAATACTCCCGGTTTTCTCAAAGGGCTTAGAAAAACTAATACACTGCCGGATTATATCTTTCGTGACAAAACATAATATCATTACTAGCGCTCAGTTTGGTTTTATAAAAGGCTTGTCGACAGAAACTGCTCTTTTAACACAAAAGGAAATTATTCTAGATTCATTTGAGAAACAATTGTGCACATTAGGTGTATTTATTGATTACTCTAAAGCATTTGACCATATTAATCATATCACTCTCTTGGAAAAACTAGGTCACTATGGCTTTCGTGGCACTTTTCTACAACTGTTGAAGTCTTACCTGCAGAACCGTAAACAGATGTTGGTCATTAATAATAAAAATTCTGATTTGAAGTTGATTACTGCAGGTGTACCACAAGGAAGTATCCTGGGTCCTCTATTATTTTGCATTTACATTAATGACCTCATCAACATTAGCAGTGTAGAAAAGTTTGTCATGTATGCTGACGACACCACCATGCCTCTTACCGGATCAAACCCCGCTGACATAATTAAAGACGACAACCAAGCACTCGTAGAATTATCATCCTGGTGTTGTTCAAATTCACTGAATATAAATACAAAAAAAAACTAAACCTGTTTTCTTCAGATAAAAAACCGTATATTGGGCAAGTTACCTGCTTTAAAGCTGGATGATTCAATAATTGACATCGTGCCTGCAGTCAAGTGTCTCGGAGTATTCTTCGATGAACACATGTCATGGAACTCGCAAGTGGAATCAGTTGCTACAAAGGTCTCTCGCGTGTCTGGTATTCTTTCAAAATTACGATCATATTTACCAAAATGCATTAAACTTCTAATATATAATTCATTATTTCTATCAAGTATAAACTACTGTCACCTGGTATGGGGCACTACTACTGTTTCAAATAAAAATAAACTCTACATTCCTCAAAAGAAAGCAATTCGCGCCATCATGAACACTCCATTTGACAGTCACACACAACCACTTTTTGCTGAATTAAACTTACTTCCTATGCCGGACATGTACGATGCTAACTTGTTCAGGCGCTATCAAGCTGGCATAAAAAAGAATAATACCGCTTTAGTTAAGATTGCAAACCTAAAGCTAAAAACTAGTATTCGTACTACACGACAAGCTGAAACCTGGGAAATTTCATACTCACGAACAAATTATGGACTTCAAATGTTGCGTCATCTCCTTCCCTCATACTTAAACAAATGTAGGTAGAAGTTTCTTTTTTTTCGGTTTTCTTTTTGTTACGAATTTTCTATTTCTTTAGTCATTGTTTAGTTTTTATTGCAGTCATTCTCTTGTTGACATTTCATGCAATAATCTATGCTATTAAGAACTGTCTTCATAGTAGATTTGTTTCATACATGCCTGTATTTATATTCCTAATAACTGTACCAAGTAGCTTACCTTCTGTGAACATTCATTTGTCTTCCTTTTTCTTTTCTCGTTTTTTTCTGAGAGCTGTGTACAATTAACTTAGAACAATTTTCTCTTGCTGTATGCCATGCTGCCATGTAGAAAAGGGCCGTGGGCCTAGTCAAGCCCATAGAGAGGCTTTTTGTCCACGACCCTCAGCATTTTTGCGATGCTGAAATAAAGATTTGATTTGATTTGATTTGACCCAAAAGATGCAGGTTCAATCCCTGCCTCCACTATGACGTCCCTTATAGAGTTTGGGACATTAAGCCTCAGAAACCTCGACTGTGATATTACAATTCTACAGCCAACCTTACACAAAGTACTCAAGTAACACTTGTTGCTGGGCTAGTTGGTGCATTATTCTTCGTACAAAAGTTAGCGCAAAACACGACACTCACAAGAAAGGTGGACAGGACAACACGCTGTCCTGTCCACCTTTCTTGTGAGTGTCGTGTTTTGCGCTAACTTACTCCAAGTGTGGCTTGGTGAGGGCTTATGGGTTTAAACTTCCTAAAGCGACTCGGGCTATGAGGGACTGGGATCAAAAAATATCACAGTTTGGTTTGGTTTGGTTTGGTTTGGTTTGGTTTGGTTTTATGGGGTTTAACGTCCCAAAGCGACTAAGGCTATGAGAGACGCCGTAGTGGAGGGCTCCGGAAATTTCGACCACCGGGGGTTCTTTAACGTGCACTGACATCGCACAGTACACGAGCCTCTAGAATTTCTCCTCCAAAGAAATTCAACCGCCGTGGCCGGGATCGAACCCGCGTCTTTCGGGTCAGCACCATAACCACTGAGCCACCGCGGCGGCAATATCACAGTTTAGTCATGTCACGTAAAACAGGGCTAAAAATGGGAACCTCTGCGGTTCAATACAATAAAATCTGGATTAGCATATGTTAACTTGGGTATTATAAATTACATAGTAACGCTTAAAAAAGGAACCTAAAAAATGACTGAGTCGCAATTGCACATTCATTTGTAGAAAACATTTCTCGTTAATGAAAAATAAAAGCACATCAACACTACAGCGTGTTCCGCAATTAAACGTGCGCCATTGCACTTCACAGCTAAACCAGTGAATTATTCGAGCTCAATTATTGCAAATACATGGCATTTGGTCGGCGGAATTATTTTCCACCACATTTGTTCGGGGTTCTTGCTTAATCAAGAAGAAAAAGTCGGATATTCTCATTGTCTGCGGCGACGACGAAATGAAATGGGCCAGTTTCTCTGCGATTGTATTGGTGGCGTCATCTCGTTGTCGGCCATGGAGATTCGGCAAAGGAGGTGGGACAGAGTTTTGTGGGAGGTTTCGAAGGTGCTCTGCCCCAAGAAACTTCAAACTTGGTGCAGTTTTGGCCAAACAAAGCCTTTTGTGGTCATTGATAAAGCAGTTGCTGAAAAGTCTTCAAACCTCCCACAAAAGAACCCCCTCCTTTGCCTAATCTCCATGGTTGACCAACGAGATGGCACCACCAGTGCAATCACCGAGAGAGCGACCCATTTCGTTTCGTCGTTGCTGCAAACTATGGGAATATCCGACTTCTTATTGATTCAGGCAAGTACCCCAAAGAAATGAGGTAGAAAACAATTCCGCCGACCAAATGCCATTTCTGCACGAAATTTGAGCTCGACCAATTCACTGGTTTAGCTGTGAGCAGCGTTCTACAGCGCGCCTTTAATTTCGGTAGTCTGTATTGGCAATTATTCAATCCTACTCTGCACGTGCAGGCTGTACGTCATCACTTCAATATTGTGCGTCAGGTCTTCAGCCAGGTGTCGTGGAAGGAGTCTCAGGCGGGCGTCCAGCAGCATACAAAAGAGCCCGATGTGATCTCTTTGCTGTTGCCGCTGTTCCCTAATCTGAGACAAATGGCTTGCACAAGCCCTCATGACATTGTCATCGCCAGCATTCATGCAGACCAAGCAA